>NC_000070.6:25922500-26295833 GCF_000001635.26 Mus musculus
TACCCGTAAGTATAGCTTTACAAGGTAAGTCTGGCCTTGAACTTTCTAACGAAATTCAAGACAGTCTATCAGAAGTAAAGTGGGAAATAGCTTTACAAGGTAAGTCTGGTCTTGAACTTTCTAACGAAATTCAAGACAGTCTATCAGAAGTAAAGTGGGAAATAGCTTTACAAGGTATGTTTGACCTTGAACTTTTTCTAGTGTTAGGAGCCCTTTTGTTCCTTTTCACATGTTATCAAGTGGTTAAGGCAGGGCTGAAAATTCTGGATGAAATTCAGGGCAATCTATCAGAAGTAAAGCGGGGAGAGAGAGTAGGAGCAAAGAGGAAATATGGTACACAAAATAAGTATACAGGCCTTTCCACGGGTCTTGAACCCGAGGAAAAGTTTAGGTCAGGTAAGAATACCTGGAAAGAGATTAGAAGGAAGGAAAAGAAAAAAGATCAATCAGCGGAGGTTTCTAGGAGAAGGAGCCTATACTCATCACTAGGTGAGCTCAAGGAGCCAGTTCTTAGTAGTTCTGAATCAGATGAAAAGGCTATTAGGGCCTGGAAGGCGCTCTCCCGAGCAGGTGAAGCCACTGGACAACTAACAAAGATCGTCCAGGGACCTCAGGAGTCCTTCTCAGATTTTGTGGCCAGAGAGACAGAGGCAGGCTCTTGCAGCCTACAAGGTCTTATTGTCCACCCTGGAGTTGTAGATCAGGATTATAAAAGGGAACTTCAGGTTCTCTGTTCTTGTCCTCAAGTTGTCTTTTCTATATCACAAAGGGACAGAATAGCTCAACTAATAATTTTGCCAAGCCTACATGGCTGTTTTCCTTCCTCTGGTATTCCTTGAGCTGCCAGAGGGATTGGTTCTACTGAAAGTGATTCTGATTACTTAATAATGCCTTTAGATTGTTGTCAAATTTTATCTACTCATGCCAGGCCATTACAGGTCTGGCAAATGGATGTCACGCATATTTCCTCCTTTGGGAGAAATCAATATTTACATGTTTCTATTGACACCTGCTCTGGTGTAATGTTTGCCACACCTTTAACAGGTGAAAAAGCCTCACATGTGATTCAACATTGTCTTGAGGCATGGAGTGCTTGGGGGAAACCCAAACTCCTTAAGACTGATAATGGACCAGCTTATACATCTCAAAAATTCCAGCAGTTCTGCCGTCAGATGGACGTGACCCACCTGACTGGACTTCCATACAACCCTCAAGGACAGGGTATTGTTGAGCGTGCGCATCGCACCCTCAAAGCCTATCTAATAAAGCAGAAGAGGGGAGTCGAGACTCTACCCCGAGTACCAAGAGTGTCTGTGTCTATGGCACTCTTTACACTCAATTTTTAAAATATTGATGCTCATGGCCATACTGCAGCTGAACGTCATTGTTCAGAGCCAGATAGGCCCAATGAGATGGTTAAATGGAAAAATGTCCTTGATAATAAATGGTATGGCCCGGATCCTATTTTGATAAGATCCAGGGGAGCTATTTGTGTTTTCCCACAGAATGAAGACAACCCATTTTGGATACCAGAAAGACTCACCCGAAAAATCCAGACTGACCAAGGGAATACTGATGTCCCTCGTCTTGGTGATGTCCAGGGCGTCAAAAATAAAGAGAGCAGCGTTGGGGGATAATGTCGACATTTCCACTCCCAATGCCGGTGATGTATAATGCTCAAGTATTCCCCTGCTTTTTTACCACTAACTAGGAACTGGGTTTGGCCTTGATTCAGACAGCCTTGGCTCTGTCTGGACAGGTCCAGACGACTGACACCATTAACACTTTGTCAGCCTCAGTGACTACAGTCATAGATAAACAGGCCTCAGCTAATGTCAAGATACAGGGTGGTCTCATGCTGGTTAATCAACTCATAGATCTTGTCCAGAAACAACTAGATGTATTATGGCAAATAGCTCAGCTGGGATGTGAACAAAATTTCCGGGATTGTGTGTTACTTCCATTCAGTATGAGAAATTTACTAGGGCAGCTAATTTGTCAAAAAGTCTTTTTCAGTATATGTTACAGAATTGGACGGCTGAATTTGAACAGATCCTTCGGGAATTGAGACTTCAGGTCAACTCCACGCGCTTGGACCTGTCCCTGACCAAAGGATTACCCAATTGGATCTCCTCAGCATTTTCCTTCTTTAAAGAATGGGTGGGATTGATATTATTTGGAGATACACTTTGCTGTGGATTAGTGTTGCTTCTTTGGTTGGTCTGTAAGCTTAAGGCCCACACTAGGAGAGACAAGGTGGTTATTGCCCAGGCGCTTGCAGCTCTAGAACATGGTGCTTCCCCTGATTTATGGTTATCTATGCTTAAGCAATAGGTCGCTGGCCACTCAGCTCTTGCACACCACGAGGCTAGTCTCATTGCACGGGATAGAGTGAGTGTGCTTCAGCAGCCCGAGAGAGTTGCACGGCTAAGCACTGCAGTAGAAGGGCTCTGCGGCATATATGAGCCTATTCTAGGGAGACATGTCATTTTTCAAGAAGGTTGAGTGTTCAAGTGTCCTTCCTCCAGGAAAAACAACACGGGACCAGACCAGGACCCCTCTAGGTGATGAGCCTGGAAGGAGGTTATGTGTACGGCTCCTTTACCTGCACACTGGGGATTTGACCTCTATCTCCACTCTCATTAATATGGGTGGCCTATTGCTCTTATTAATAGAAAAGGGGGAACTGTGGGAAGCCGCCCCCACATTCGCCGTTACAAGATGGCGCTGACAGCTGTGTTCTAAGTGGTAAACAAATAATCTGCGCATGTGCCAAAGGTAGTTCTCCACCCCATGTGCTCTGCCTTCCCCGTGACTACAACTCGGCCATGGGCTGCAGCCAATCAGGGAGTGATACGTCCTAGGCGAAGGATAACTCTCCTTAAGAGGGATTGGGTTTCGCTTTCGCTTTGGGCTTGGGGCTTACTCTCTTGCTCCTAAAGATGTAAACAATAGAGCTCTTGCTCTGCGCTCTGGCGCTCTGGCGCTCTGGCGCTCTGGCTCCTAAAGATGTAAGCAATGGGGGGCTTGCACTCTTGCTCCTGAAGATGTAAGCAATAAAGTTTTGCCGCAGAAGATTCTGGTTTGCTGCGTCTTTCCTGGCCGGTCGTGAACGCGTGTAAGACTTGATTATATTGTTCCTCCTTCTAAGGAGGACAGAAGAAAGCATCCACTCTTTGGTCTTCCTTCCTCTTGAGCTTCAGGTGGTCTGTGAGTTGTATCATGGGTACTTTACACTCTTTGCCTAATATCCACTTATCAGTGAAATCATACCATGTGTGTTCCTTTGTGAATGGGTTACCTTACTCAGGATGATATTTTCTAGTTCCATTCATTTGCCTGCAAATTCTGTAAAGTCATTGTTTATAATAGTGTAGTACTCTATTGTGTAAATGTACCATACTTTCTGTATCCATTCCTCTGTTGAGGGACATCTGGGTGGTTTCTAGCTTATGTTTATTATAAATATGGCTGTTATGAACAGAGTGAAACATGTGTCCTTATTACAGGTTGGAACATCTTCTGTGTAAATCCCCAGAAGTGGTATAGCTAGGTCCTCACTATGTCCAGTTTTCTGAGTAATAACCAGACTTATTTCCCAAGTGGTTGTACCAGCTTGCAATCCTACCAGCAATGAAGAAGTGTTCCTCTTTCTCCACATCCTTGCCAGTATCTGCTGTCACCTGAGTTTTTGATCTTAGCCATCCTGACTGATGTGAGGTGGAATCTCAGGGTTGTTTTGATTTGCATTTCCCTGATGACTAAGGTTGTTAAACATAATATCTAATAAAAAATTTGAAAAACAAAAAAACAAAATAACAAAAACATTTCTTTAGGGGCTTCTCAGCCATTCAAATTTCCTCAGTTGAGAATTCTCTGTTTAGCACTCTTGCCCACTTTTAATAGGGTTATTTGATGCTCTGAAGTCTAAATTCTTGGATTCTTGTATATATTGGATATTATACCTCTAAGATTTAGGATTGGTAAAAATCTTTTCCCAATCAGTTGTTGCTGTTTTGTCCGATTGACAAGGTCCTTTGCCTCACAAAAGATTTGGAATTTTATGTGGTCCCATTTGTGGATTCTTGATCTTAGAGCATGAGTCATTGGTGTTCTGTTCAGGAAATTTTCCCCTTTGCCCATTTGTTCGAGACTTTTCCACACTTTCTTTTCTATTAGTTTCAGTGTACCTGGTTTTATGTGGATTTTCCTTGATCCACTTGGACTTTGTAAAGGGAGATAGGAATGGATCAATTTGCATTCTTCTACAAGCTGACTGCCATTTGAACCAGCACCATTTGATGAAAGTGCTGCCTTTTTTCCAGATTATTGTTTTAGCTTCATTTTCAAAGATCAAGTGACCATAGTGAAAATGAAGGTACAACATATCCAAACTTATTGGACACAATGAAAGCGTGCTAAGAGAAAAACTCATAACTCTGAGTGCCTCCAAAAACAAAATTAAGAGAGCATACACTAGCAGCTTAACAGTGTACCTGTAAGCTCTAGAACCAAAATAAGCAAATATACCCAAGATAAGTAGATGGTAGTAAATAATCAAATGCAGAGCTGAAATCAACTAAGTAGCTACAAAATAACTAAACAAAGAATCAACAAAACCAGAAGCTGGTTCTTTGAGAAAAAATCAACAAGATAGATGAACCCTTAGCCAGAGTAACCAGAGGGCACAGAGATAGTATCCAAATTAATAAAACTAGAAATGAAAAGGGAGATATAACAACAGACACCAAGGAAATTAAAAAATCATCACATTCTACTACAAAAGCCTATACTCAACAAAACTGGAAAATCTGGATGAAAAGGACAATTTTCTAGACAGATTCCAGGTTCCAAATTTATATTATGTTCAGATAAACAATCTAATCAATCCCATATCTCCTAATGAAATAGGAGCAGTCATTAAAAGTCTCCCAACCATCTGCAACCCTATAGGTGGAAAAACATTATGAACTAACCAGTACCCCGGAGCTCTTGACTCTAGCTGCATATGTATCAAAAGATGGCCTAGTCGGCCATCACTGGAAAGAGAGGCCCATTGGACACGCAAACTTTATATGCCCCAGTACAGGGGAACGCCAGGGCCAAAACGGGGGAGTGGATAAGTAGGGGAGTGGGGGTGGGTGGGTATGGGGGACTTTTGGTATAGCATTGGAAATGTAAATGAGCTAAATACCTAATAAAAAATTAAAAAAAAAGTCTCCCAACCAAAAAGAGTCCAAACCAGATGGATTTAGTGAAGAATTCTATCAGACCTTCAAAGAAGACCTAATACTAATACTCATCAAACTATTTAACAAAATAGAGAAAGAAGGAACACTAGCCAATTTGTTTTATGAAGCCACAGTTTCACAGATACAAAAACTGCACAAAGACACAACAAAGGAAGAGAACTTCAGACCAATTTCCCTTAAGAAAATCAATGCAAAAATACTCAACAAAATCCTTGCCAATCAAATCCAAGAACACATTAAAATGATCAAGTAGGCTTAATTCCAGGGATGCAGGGATGGTTCAATATATGGAAATCCATCAACATAATGTACTACATAAACAAAATCAAAGAAAAAAACCCACATGATCATTTCATTAGATGCTGAAAAAGCATTTGAGAAAATTCAACATCCCTTCATGTTGAAAGTCTTGGAAAGATCAGGAATTCAAGGTCTATACCAAAGCATAGTAAAGGCAGTATACAGCAAACTAGTAGCCAACATCAAACTAAATGGAGAGAAACGACACAATCCCACTAAAATCAGGGACTAGACAAGGCCGTCCTCTCTCCCCCTATCTATTAAATACATTACTTGAAGTTCTAGCTAAAGAAATTAGACAGCAAAAGGAGGTCAAAGGGGAAAAATTTGGAAAGAAAGAAGTCAAAATATCACTACTTGCACATGATTGTATAATTAAGTGACCCCAAAAGTTCCACCAGAACTAAAGCTGATAAACAACTTCAGCAAAGCGGCTGGATATAAAATCAACTCAAACAAATCAGTAGCCTTCTTCTACTCAAAGAATAAACAGGCTGAGAAAGAAATTATTGAAAAGACATCCTTCACAATAGTCACAAATAATATAAAGTACCTTAGTGTGACTCTAACCAATCAAGTGAAAGATCTGTATGACAAGCACTTCAAGTTTCTGAAGGAAGAAATTGAAGAAGACCTCAGAAGATGGAAAGATCTCCCATGCTCATGGATAGGCAGGATTAATATAGTAAAAATGACCATGCTGCCAAAAGCAATCTACCTATTCAATACAATTCCTATCAAAATTCCAACTCAATTCTTCATAGAGTTAGAAAGAGCAATTGTCAAATTCATTTGGAATAACAAAACACCCAGGATAGCAAAAACTATTCTCAACAATAAAAGAACATCTGAGGGAATTACTGTTCCTGACCTCAAGCTGTACTACAGAGCAATTGTGATAAAAATGGTATGGTCTTAGTACTGAGATAAATAGATAGATAAATGGAATAGAACTGAAGAACCAGAAATGAAACCACAAATGATCACTTGATCTTTGACAAAGCAGATGAGGTCTTTAACCAGAATTACCCTAAGTACTGATTTACAACCAACTTAAAGCTCAAATCTGTTCAACTCCTCTACAAGATGTTCACTAATATGAAGAGGCATTTTGATATTATTAGGTTTCATAATCTTTTTTCTTTATTGTCCATATTATAATATAATTCCATTATTTCTGCTTTTCCTAAGAACACTCCTATATACTCCATATTGTTCTTTTTCAAGTTCATTGTCAATTACATATGTGTATATATATATATATATATATATATATATATATATATATATATATATATACTTCTAGATATAACATAGTCATTCATATAAAGGTACTTCTATATATATGCATATATCTTTTTGGGGCTGGCCATTTGGTTTTGAACCATCAGTTGATGTGTCTGTTCCTGGGGAAGACTATTTCTTTCACTTGGAGCATTCTTTAATTTGCCTGTAGTTCTTTGTATAGTATTAAGGCCTCATGGTGTTTAACATGTACAATTTTCCATGTCTATTGATATCATCCTTTTTTTGGCAATTGGAGTTCAATAGTATTTTGAAGACATTTATCACTAAATTTAAATTTTGTCTATATTATTGGTTCTGATTACTTTTGAAGACGTTCATTGTGTGTAGTCATTTATTTGCATGTGTGCATGTGGAAGTACCTGTTCCACAGATGAAGTATGGAGGTCAGAGGTCACCTTGAAGCAGTTGATTCGTTCCTACCACTGTATCCCAGGGATCAAACTCATGCTGTCAGACTTGACAGCTGGGCCTTTATATACTGAAACGTCTCACGTGCTTATTTTTTTTAAAAAAATTTTAAGATAAAAAGAGAAAGTATTTATAGACCCATCTTTAAGACTATTTATATAGAATGTTAAATGTGTGGTTTTAAAAAAAGAGAGAAAAATGTTTCATGGTTTAGAATGTTTAAATTTCATTGTTTTAAATCTATAATCACATGCTAAATTTCAGAAGGCATTTGTTACTCTATTCTTTCAAAATTAAATGTGAAATCATTCTATATTTCCAAGAATTTGTTGATTCTATATAAGAAACCAATACTAATGTTGCTTTTCTTTTTGTCAGAGATTAAGGTCTCATGGACTCATGACAGAATTCAAAAAGTTTCTTTTTGCTCATGACAAAGATATCAGTAGGCATAATTTTACATAAGAAAAGCCCTGATACTATCAAAGAACTTCAGGGAACAATGATTCAGTAGATGTTCTGAAATTGGAAAGTTAAAAAAATTGCAAGCCAAGCAATTAGGAACTATCACAGAGTTGGGAGTTCAAAGAAGTGCATCTGAAACATAGCGTCAATCCAAAGGACAAGAGGTTCATTTGCCAAACACCAACATGCAGCAGGATCTTGGAGAGACCAAGTTTTCAGAAGAAAGTGCCTTGCCAAGTTTTCCTGTTTCACTTAATAATATATATATAATATATATATTATATATATAATATGTATACACACACACACACGTGTGTGTGTGTGTGTGTGTATTTGCATGCACATTGACAGACACCGTAAGTTTGACATGTTGAGTTTTAAAGGATAATTTGAATTTCTAAATGATGTATACATTTTAGCTCCTTGACTTTTACTGATAACTTTGCATAGCAATAACATGTTATGTGATGTCTTTTGGCTCAAGGCAGCGTTCCTGGGGGAATAGCACCCATCAATGAAGCAGACTAATGTTTCATGTAATAACAAACCTTATTCAGAAAAAATATAACTTTAAAATAAGGGATTAAAATTATTCTTGAAGTACCTAAAATTATTCACACTATTATTCAGCATATACATCAAAGAAAGATGAGAAGAAAATACATCAAATGTAGATAATATGGTTAAAAAGATGGTGCTTATTGCCATCTCAGTGTGATTCCCAAGAGCCACAGAGTAGAAGAACAAGCTCCTCTTCAGACACACTTACACAGTTTGTGGGTCATGTGTACATGCACAATGATACACCCATATCCACAAATTATATATACACACACACACTCATCTACATACACAAACACACACAAACACACACACAAACACACACACACATATATATAAAACAATGAAGTGAAATGAAAAAGTAATGATAGAAACAATGTTGGAATCTGTGAGTTCATTTAATGTGGCTGTACATCCCAATGGAGCAGAATATGAGTGTTCTCAGATCATCCCTCGGGAAAGACTTAAAAAAGCCAAAAATTGAGCTCATGGTTGTTGCTTTGGAAAATATTTTTTGAAAGTATACAATGAAATAATACATGCCAATAAATACAAAATTTTTAGTATAGAGGATTTCTATGGTCAGTGAAAACTGACTAAATTCTGACTTTTTTTTATTATGTATTTTCCTCAATTACATTTCCAATGCTATCCCAAAAGTCCCCCATACCCTCCCCCCCACTTCCCTACCCACTCATTCCCATTTTTTGGCCCTGGCGTTCCCCTGTACTGGGGCATATAAAGTTTGTGTGTCCAATGGGCCTCTCTTTCCAGTGATGGCCGACTAGGCCATCTTTTGATACATATGTAGCTAGAGTCAAGAGCTCCTGGGTACTGGTTAGTTCATAATGTTGTTGCACCTAGAGGGTTGCAGATCTCTTTAGCTCCTTGGATACTTTCTCTAGCTCCTCCATTGGGGGCCCTGTGATCCATCCAATAGCTGACTGTGAGCATCCATTTATGTGGCTTCTCATTTCTCATTCCATTCATTTTCTCTTGGAATGGTTTGATCAGTACATTTGAACAGAAGTTTAACATATTGCCAGTTCAGTATTTCTCAGGTCCTGATCCCACAGCAGCATAGAGCACATCATCCTTGCTTTCTCAGATGTGTGTCAGGAGCTGCTCTTCCCTGTCACTTGCAGGTCCTCATGCAAATATGCTGACCTCATCTGGGATTTCACTATACAAAAACCCAATTTTGTTTCTTTTCTTCAGCCTCGTGTTCAAAATGATCATTGCTGGCACTCAAGGAGATAACTCATTTCCACCTGCTTCTATATTTCTTATTAAATATTTCAATCTCTTAAAACCATGTAAAACTAAAGCAGAAATTAGAATGTGATACATTATTTTCAATATCTGGTGAGTTATCAGGAAGTGAATTCATACAGGGAAAAGAAGAGGTAGAAGATGAGCTTTGCAGCAGTCGGAACACATGGCTTTTACAGTTATAAACCGTGCACAAAGTTCAACTTCTAACCATAAATATTTGTCTGAACTTTGCAGTGTGGCTAGATTTTTTTTTTTTTTTTTTTTTTTAGCTAGAATTTTTACATGAGTTACCAAAGCTTGTGATAGCTAGTAAGTCAAAAGAAAAAACAAAAAGGATGCCTCTCCTGCTGTAAATCAAAAGATCCTGTACTTCAAAACAAGCTGATCTTTTTCTTTCAGGTGACTGGCAGAAGTATGTCTAATTTCTTCAGTTAAAAGCAACAACAGCCAATCTTTTGAAATATATAACGGCAATATTTAGTTCACTTATTTATTTTATGTTTCTGGTTTATTAATTCATTCAAAACTAGGATAAGAAAGAGCACTAAAATACGTTGATCACTTCCAATTAAAATTCCAGTGTACAAAGGTTGAGCGCGAACTTGGCAGATAATCTCACAGTCCCCAGAGGACTCTCCACGTGATCTTAGGATCACTGGTGAGTGGAACACAACATCGGTTCCAATCCAATTGTGCTGAGCCTGTGTCAGCAGCAGGGAAGCAGAAAGCACACCTGACCAGGAGCTCAAGTCCCTTCTGGTCCATGCCAGCTCCGGGTCACCTTGAGTGCAAACTCAGTGGACAGCCCCATGATCCCCAGAGGACTTTCCACTCAATCTTAGGATCACTGGTGAGTGGAACACAATATCTGTTCCAAACCAATTGTGACAGGCCTGTGACAGCAGGAACAAGGGCACAGGAGCCCTGCCTGACCAGTAGCTCGGGTTCCTTCTGATTTGTGCTGATATAACTTGGTTTCGAACACACCAGACAGCCCCATGGTCCCCAGAGGAGACTCCATTTCCAGGCGCTGTAACACGCCCATGATCTTAGGAATCCAGGATTTCAGGATAACAGGAGCTTGGTCACAACAGGATCTCAGGGTCTTAGGGGAAGCTTGACTGCCAAGAACTTTGACACACCCAGAATCTCAGGTTCATAGGAGCCTGGAATCACAGGATCACAGAGAGAGCTGGACTGTAAAGATTCCTGAATCAACTGGGATTATAGAAAGGACAGGCTCCAATCATATATACTGAGGACAGCAAACACTTGAGATAATCAGATGGAAGGAGGCAAGCATAAGATCAGAAGCAGCAGAAACCAAGTTTACTTGGCATCATCAAAACCAAACTATCCCACCATAGCAAGCCCTGGATACACCATCACACCAGAAAAGCAAGATATGGATCTAAAGTCACTTCTCATGATGATGGAGGACTTTAAGAAAGAAAGAAATAACTCTCTTAAAGAAATACAGGAAAACACAGGTAAACAGCTAGAAGCCCTTAAAGAAAAACCACAAAAATCCCTTAGAGTTATAGAAAAACACTACCAAACAGGTGAAAGAATTGAACAAAACCATCCAGGATCTAGAAGTGGTAATAGAAACAATAAAGTAATGACAATGGGCAACAACTCTGGAGATAGAAATCCTAGGAAAGAAATCAGGAATCATAGATTTGAGCATCAGCAACAGAATACAAGAGATGGAAGAGAGAATCTAAGGTGCAGAAGACTCCATAGTAAACATGGACACAGCAATTAAAGAAAATGCAATTTGCCAAAAGATCCTAACTCAAAACATCCAGGAAATCCAGGACACAATAAGAAGCCCAAACCTAAGGATAATCAGTGTAGATGAGAATGAAGATTTTCAACTTAAAGGGCCAGTAAATGTCTTCAACAAAATTATAGAAGAATACTTCCCTAACCTAAAGAAAGAGATACCCATGAACATACAAGAAGCCTACAAAACTCCAAATAGACTGGACCAGAAAAGAAATTCCTCCTGACACATAATAATCAGAACAACAAATGCACTAAATAAGGATAGAATTTTAAAAGCAGTAAGGGAAAAAGGTCAAGTAAGATATAAAGGCAGACCTATCAGAATTACAGCAGAGTTCTCACCAGAGACTATGAAAGCCAGACGATCCTGGACAGATGTTATACAGATCCTAAGAGAACACAAAGGCCAGTCCAGGCTACTATACCCAGTAATACTCTCAATTACCATACATGGAGAAACCAAAGTATTCCATGACAAAACCAAGTTCAGACAATAACTTTCTATGAATCAAGCCCTTCAAAGGATAATAAATGGAAAACTCCAACACAAGGAGGGAAATGACACCCTAGAAAAAGAAAGTAATCCTTCAACAAACCTAAAAGTAGATATCCACAAGAACAGAATTCCAACTCTAACAACAAAAATAACAGGAAGTAAAAATTACTTTTCCTTAATATCTCTTAATATCAATGGACTCAATTCCCCAATAAAGAGACATAGACTAATAGACTGACTACATAAACAGGACCCAACATTTTGCTGCATACAGGAAACCCACCTCAGGGACAAAGGCAGACAATACCTCAGAGTAAAAGGTTGGAAAGCAATTTTGCAAGCAAATGGTCCGAAGAAACAATCTGGAGTAGCCATTCTAATATCAAATAAAATCAACTTCCAACCCAAAGTTATCAAAAAAGACAAGGAGGGCACTTCGTACTCATCAAAGGTAAAATCTTCCAAGATAAACTCTCAATTCTGAATATATGTGCTCCAAATGCAAGGGCATCCCCATTCATAAAAGAAACAAGTAAAGCTCAAAGTACACATTTCATTATACACAATAATACTGGGAAACCTTAAGACCACACTCTGATCAATGGACAGATCCTCAAAACAGAAATTAAACAAAGACACAGTGAAACTTATAGAAGTTATGAAACAAATACATTAGCAGATATCTACAGAACATTTTACCCTAAAACGAAAGAATATACCTTCTTCACAGTACCTCATGGTACCTTCTCCAAAACTGACCATGTAATCAGTCACAAAACAGGCCTCAACAGATACAAAAATATTGAAATTACCCCATGCATCCTATCAGATCACCATGGACTAAGACTGATCTTCAATAACAACATAAATAATAGAAAGCCAATGTTGACGTGGAAGCTGAGCAACTCTCTGCTCAATGATAACTCGGTCAAGGAAGAAATAAAGAAAGAAATTAAAGACTTTTTAGAGTTTAAGGAATATGAAGCCAGAATGTACCCAAACATATTGAACACAATGAAAGCAGTCTTAGAGGAAAACTCAGACCTCTGAGTGCGTCCAAAAAGAAAGTAGAGAGAGCACACACTAGCAGCTTGACATCACACCTAAAATCTCTAGAACAAAAGGAAGCAAATTCACCCAAGAGGAGTAGACAGCAGGAAATAATCAAACTCAGAGCTGAAATCAACCAAGTAGAAACAAAAAGAACTATTCAAAGAATCAACCAAACCAGGAGCTGGATTTTTGAAAAAAAAAAATTCAACAAGAGAGATAAAAGCTTAGTCATACTAACTAGAGGTCACAGGGACAGTATCCAAATTAATAAAATCAGAAATGAAAAGAGAGACATAACAACAGAACCTAAGGAAATCCAAAGCATCATCAGATCCTACTACAAAAGGCTATACTCAACAAAACTGGAAAACCTAGATAAAATGAACAATTTTCTAGACAGATACCAGGTAACAAAGTTAAATCAGGATCAGATTAACAATTTAAACAGCTCCACATCCGTAAAGAAATGGAAGCAGTCATTAATAATCTCCAAACCAAAAAAAAGTTCAGGACCAGATGGGATTAGTGCAGAGTTCTATCAGACCTTCAAAGAAGATCTAATTCAAATTCTCCTCAAATTATTTTACAAAGTAGAAGCAGAATGTACTCTATCCAATTCATTCTATGAAGCCACAATTACTCTGTTACCTAAAACACAGCAAGACCCAAAAAGAAAGAGAACTTCAGACCAATTTCCCTTATGAATATTGATGCAAAAATACTCAATAAAATTCTCGCAAATCAAACCCAAGAACACATCAAAATGATAATCCATCATGATTAAGTAGGCTTAATCCCAGAGATGCAGGGATGGTTTAATATACAGAAATCCATCAATGTAATCCACTATATAAATGAACTCAAAGACGAAAATCACATGATCATCTTGTTAGATGCTGAGAAAACATTTGACAAAATCCAACACCCATTCATGATAAAAGTCTTGGAAAGATCAGGAATTCAAGGCCCATGCCTAAACATATTAAAAGCAACATACAGCAAACATCAAACTAAATGGAGAGGAACATGAAGCAATTCCACTAAAATCAGGGTCTAGACAAGGCTGCCCACTTTCTCCCTATCTATTCAATATAGTACTTGAATTTTTAGACAGAGAAATTAGACACCAAAAAGATATCAAGGGGATACAAATTGGAAAGGAAGAAGTCAAAATATCACTATTTTCAGGTGATATGATAGTATATATAAATGACCTTAAAAATTCCACCAGAGAACTCCTAAGCCTGATAAACACCTTCAGTGCAGTAGCTGGATATAAAATTAACTTAAAAAATCAGTGGCCTTTCTATACACAAAGGATAAACAGCATGAGAAAGAAATTAGGGAAACAAAACCCTTTACAATATTTATAAATGGTATGAAATATCTTGGTGTGACTCTAATTAAGGAAGTGAAAAATCTGTATGATAAGAACTTCAAGTCTCTGAAGAAAGAAATCACAGAAGATCTCAGAAGATGGAAATATCTCCCATGCTCATGGATTGGCAGGATAAATATAGTAAAAATGGCTATCTTGCCAAAAGCAATCTCCAGATTCAATGCAATTGCCATCAAAATTCCAACCCAATTCTTCACTGTGTTATAAAGGGAAATTTGCAATTTCATCTGGAATAACAGAAAACCTAGGATAGCAAAAACTATTCTCAACAAGAAAAGAACCTCTTGTGGAATCACCATGCCTGACCTCAAGCTGTACTACAGATTAATTGTGACAAAAACTGCATTGTACTTCTACAGCTACAGCGACAGACAGGTAGATCAATGGACTAGAATTGAAGACCCAGAAATGAAGCCACACACCTATGGCCACTTGATCTTTGACAAGGGAGCTAAAACTATTCAGTGTAAAAAAGACAACATTTTCAACAAATGGTGCTGATACAACTGGTGGTTATCAGATAGAAGTATTCGAATTGAGCCATTCTTATCTCCTTGTACAAAGCTCAAGTCTAAGTGGTTCAAGGAACTCCACATAAAACCAGAGACTCTGAAACTTAAAGAGGAGAAAGTGGGGGAAAGCCTCAAAAATATGGGCACAGAGGAAAAATTGCTAAACAGAACAGCAATGGCTTGTGCTGAAATATTGAGGATTAACAAATGGTACCTCATAAAATTGCAAATCTTCTGTAAGGCAAAAGACACTGTCAATAAGACAAAAAGGCCACCAACAGATTAGGAAAGGATCTTTACCAATCCTAAATCTGATAGGGGACTAATATCCAATGTATACAAAGAACTCGAGAAGCTGGACTCCAGAAAATCAAATAAACCTAATAAAAAATGTTGTACAGAGCTAAAATAGGATTCTCAACTGAGGAATATCAAATGGCTGAGAAGCACCTCAAAAAATGTTCAACATCCTTAATCATCAGGGAAATGCAAATCAAAACAACCGAGATTCCACCCTCACACCAGTCAGAATGGCTTAGATCAAAAACTCAGGTGACAGCAGATATTAGTGAGGATGTGGAGAAAGAGGAACACTCCTCCACTCCTGGTGGGATTGCAAGCTGGTATAAACACTCTGGAAATCAATTTGCTGGTTCCTCAGAAAATTGGACATAGTACTACTAGAAGATGCTTATACCCAGAAGATGTTCCAACTGGTAACAAGAACACATGTTCCACTATGTTCATGGCAGCCTTATTTATAATAGCCAGATGCTGGAAAGAACCCAGATAACCCTCAACAGAGAAATGGATACAGAAAATGTGGTACACTTACACACTGGAGTACTACTCAGCTATTAAAAACAATAAATTTATGAAATTCTTAAGCAAATGGATGGGTCTGAAGGATTTCATCCTGATTGAGGTAACCCAATCACAAAAGAACACACATGATATGCACTCACTGATAAAGTGGATATTAGCCCAGAAACTTAGAATACTGAAGATACAATTTGCAAAACACATGAAACTCAAGAAGTAAGAACAAAGTGTGGATACTTCATTCCTTCTTTGAATGGGGGAACAAAATACCCATGGAATGAACGAGTTGCAGAGACAAAGTTTGGAGCAGAGCCTGAAGGAATGACCATCTTGAGACTGCCCCACTTGGGGATCCACCCCATAAACAACCACCAAACCCAGATACTAGGCAGATGCCATCAAGAGCCTGATGACAGGAGCCTGATATAGCTGTCTCCTGTGAGGTTCTGCCAGTGCCTGGCAAGTACAGAGATTGATGCTCAATGTCATCCATTGGATGGAGCACAGGGTCCCAAATGAAGGAGCCAGAGAAATACCCAGGGAGCTGAAGGGGACTGAAGCCCCATGGAAAGATCATCAATGTGAACTATCCAGTACCCCCAGAGCTCCTTGGAACTATACACCAACCAAAGAAAACACGTGGTGGAACTTTTGGCTCTAGCTATATATGTAACAGAGGATGGCCTAGTTGGTCATCAATGGGAGGAGAATCCCTTGGTCCTGTGAAGGCTCTGTGCCCCAGTATAGGGGAGTGCCAGGACCAAGAATGGGAGTAGGTGGGTTTGGAATCAGGGGGAGGGGGAATGTCATAGGGGATTTTCAGAGGGAAAACTAGGAAAGGGGATAACATTTGAAATGTAAATAAAGAAAATATCTAATAAAAAGTTAAAACAAACAAACAAACAAACAAAAAAAACCTCCAATGTATAAGGTGATACTTTGAGACATTGAAAAGAAATGGCATTGAAATTGCATTTAAAAATAATGTATGATCAGGGCAAGGTCCTTGGACTTTGTTGATATCGCCATTTTTATTCTGAAAATAATTTGAAATTTTATTTTGATTTTAAATTGCAAACATTTGAGCATTTACTTAGTTCTTTATGGTAATCCTATGAGAAAAAATAATCCTATTGACTTTTAATCCTGTAATGTCTTCATACATATTTATATAAAAACAAGAAATTAAAAAAACGAAAGAATGTGATATCTTAATAAAGATTATGCACACAGATAGTACCATATATTGCAATTTTTTCCCGAATTAGTGTTACATACCTCTATCAGAAATACAATACCTTCAAAGTATAAATTACTCTTTGCTAGGAAGTGCAAATTTGTTACTCTAAATAATTTCCCTAATCTGTTTTTTTTCCCAACACTCCTCAACTTCTATGTCTTCTGCTCTGTCAAGATGTTCAAGGGTCACTTGAAAGATTTCAAGTTGGTTTTATAATTTTTAGCTGTAAAAAAAATGTATAATTGATGATGAGCATGGCAAAATGTCTTCAAGGGTGTAATAGTTAAATTAAAACTTGGTGGGAGCCAACAGCTGTCTATTAGACTTAAGCCTGCTCAGCAGGTAGTCTGGTACTGTTAACTGAGCTAATAACCCAGGACTGGTGATCTTACTAACCTTAGAGAGGAATCTCTTACTGTCACCTCCAGAAAACACTAACATTTCTAACCTCTTTGGAATGCTGGTCTACATACAAATGTAATCCTCACCTATCATCAAAGAAGCTCATTTTTGGAGCAGGTGAATGCATTACAGAAATATTCAAACTATGATAATATCTATGGAATGCCATCCCCAACTGATACAACTATATTAAGCTTCTACACTTAAGGCTCAGGGAACATCATGGAAGATGAGTCAGAAAGATTGTAAGAGCCCAGAAGACCAGGAAGTTGGGTGTGAATTTGTGCTTTCTAGCTATAACTGGGAATTTCAAATGGCTGCTTAAACAAGATTTCAACAATTACAACAACAACTGACATACAGGGTAGATGAAAAAGTTTACATGGTCTCACTCCTTTATAAAGAGTTATGGGCAGTTAAAAAATACTGAGAGCATGAAATTAATCTTGTCCAGGGATGACTCCAATCCTATTTGTCATCCTATACCAAGTACTCAGCTCTAGAAATATAAACATGTAGGCAACACTGGACAGAATTAGCCATTTATTATTATATATTTATGTGTTTCTATGTATTGCTGTGTTTGCATCAGCAGACCATACACTAAAAGTAGAATCATACAGAGAAGATTAGTATGGCCCTTGTGGATGGATGTCACATAGAATATATTATATCTATCTATGTATTTATGTATCTATGTATCTATCTATGTATCTATCTATCTATCTATCTATCTATCTATCTATCATCTATCTATCTATCTATACATCTTTTTTTTTTTTTTTTTTTTGCCTACTTAACCCATGGTCCTCTCATCTCAAATCTCCTCAAGATGATCATTTTTTTTTACGTTCTTGAACTAATAAAAGGATTTGTTAGTTTTAAAGTGTTTGTTCTAAGAAAATATAATATCCAGCCCTGCTGTTTTGTACTCATAGAGATACCACTTTTCCAGATTTATCTCATATATATTATTTTTTGGGTGTGATGACCAAGCTTAAACTCTACTATCTTAATAAATTTCAAGAATGTAAATTATTGTTATTATTAACTGTAGCCAATATGCTGAACAGTAAATTCCCCAAATGCATTTCTCTTATCTAACCAAAGTTTGACACACTTTGACTGACATAACATTTCCCTGATACTCCACACCCACTATAATACCTTGATCACAGTTATATATACTACCCCTATAAACTTAACTTTTGTAGTTTCATGTGTAAAGGAATTCATAGGCTGGTAAAATTGTTCAGCAAGTACATATCCTGGTCACCAAGCTTGTCTCTTGACATCTTGAGTTTGATATCTAGGACTATATATTGATATTACACACACACACACACACACACACACACACACACACACACACACACACTCACACACACACACACACACACACACACACACACACACACACACACACAATACTATAGAAATAAACATTAGAAGATGGCTGAACAAATCTTCACCAAAATCCAGTTCCATACTCAAACCAGTAAAAGTTAATGATGGAAATTAAAATATGGTTCACATTAGAAAAGCTCTCTACCACTGAATCATGCAAAAATTCCTCAATACAATAATTGAATAGCAAGATCTAATGACTGAATATGCTAATAACATAGACTTTTAAACAATGCAGGGAATATACAATGCCTCAGTTATTAGGAATACCATTATATGTCAATGCTCTTCTATAATTGCATAAATACAATGGCTATGAACATTTCTTATAACTGAATTTAATATTTCAATGAGTAATCATATAAATATTATAAACCATATAATTACAGTGACTATATTTGCACTAACTGATAGCTACAGAACAATGCAATTAATTGATACATGATCTTTTCATGTATTTGTAAAATATAAATTAAGTTGCTATATGTTGGGCAATAAAGAGTTTTCAATAAATAAGGAAATGGAGACATTTATTCAGATTCTTTGCTCCAAAATGGCATTATGCTACATTTAAATCATGAAAGGAACTAGAAAAGTCTGTCAGTGGTCTGGATATTAAACAACACCATCTAAACATTTCATGGCTCAGTGATAAATGTAAATTGAAAAGTAGAATCTATTTTTCATATTTATAAAATAAAAACATGGCAATTCTTGATGTGTAAGACACAGCTTTACAGAAACAGCTATTTAAAACATTGAACAGTGTGGTAGAGGACAAGCTCAGTATATATTGCATAATTTTTTGATAAAAGTTAAATTAAATATTAGACACTTGGCACAAAAATCTACCAGAATACCTTTAGTGAATATTTTTTCTAATTACAGAAGAGAAATGAATTTGATTTTTTATAAATTATTATAGATAATAAACAGAAAAAGTAGGGTTTTTATAGCTGGGCAGTGGTGGCACATGCCTTTAATCCTAGCACTCGGGAGGCAGAGACAGGCGGATTTCTAAGTTTGAGGCCAGCCTGGTCTACCAAGTGAGTTCCAGGTTAGCCAGGGCTACACAGAGAAACCCTGTCTTGAAAAAAACAAAAACAAAAACAAAAACAAAAACAATGAAGGGTTTTTATTTTTTTGTTAAAAGATATGGCTTTGTCAATGAATATTATAGTACATATATTTATGTATCTGAAATTAATTTATTTCCATAAATTGGTGTTCTAACATTTATGTATATATATATATATAAATTTATAGATATCTATTTACCTATCTAATAATCTCTATCTTTAATCATATTTGTCTATCTACTATCTATCTATCTATCTATCTATCTATCTATCTATCTATCTATCTATCTCTACCTACCTACCTACATATCTTCAGTCTTTTATTCTATCTTTCCTAAAGAACATCTCATAGATGGACATAAGTAAATGGGAAAGGTTTTACAAAAACCTGCCATCATTGTGAAAAGCATAATCTCCTAAGAATTAAAGAATATAAGTACTTTTTGTGACATCATGAAATGTCATAAAATAGAGTTAATAAAATAAATCCTAGCATAGTAAAATGGTTAAATTATAAAAGTACATTTTTTTTATCTAAGGGATTATGCAGTTGTATATATGAATTATGGTATTATTTGATTTTAGCAAAATCCCCCAATGCTACATTAGTCAATTCATGTAATAATAATTTAAAACTACAAAAGATGGATCTGCCATCTGCAGCTGACCCATGAGCTGAGGCTGTTCTACAGCCACCTGTGCAAGGGTCCTGCCAGGAGAGAACTGTTGTCCCAGGAGTGATTTCACTCGCTGGATAGGAAGTGAGATAGCCACTTTCTCTCCAATAACTGTCTGGAGCTGGACATCTAGGAGTACACAGGGTGCAAAAACATTGGAACAGCTGGGGCACTTACAGTCACCATCTGCTCCCAGAGCTTGGGCTGTTCCAGAGCCTACTGCGCACAAGTTCCTCCAGGAGAGAGCGGGTCTCCAAGAAGTGCTAACACAGGCTTATAAACCCACAGGAGGAACAAGCTCCAGCCAGAGACAGCAAGAACTTCTAACACCAGAGATGACCGGATGGCAAAAGGCAAATGCAAGAATCTTACCAACAAAAATGAAAACTACTTGGCACCATCAGAACCCAGTACTCCCAACACAGCATGTCCTGGATTCTCCAACACACTAGGAAAGCAAGATGTAGACTTAAAATCATATTTCATGATGCTGATATAGGGTTTTAAGAAAGATATAAAATAACTCTTAAAGAAATACAGAGAACACAGGTAAACAGGTAGAAGCCCTTAAAGAGGAAACAAACAAACAAACAAAAATCCCTTAAAGAATTACAGGAAAACACAACCAAACAGGTGAAAGAATTGAACAAAAACATCCAGGATCTAAAAATGCAAGTAGAAACAATAAAGAAATCACAAAGGGAGACAACTCTGGAGATAGAAAACCTAAAAAAGAGATCAGGAGCCATAGATGTAAGCATCATCAACAGAATACAAGACATAGAAGAGAGAATCTCAGGCACAGAAGATACTATAGAAAACATTGACACAACAATCAAAGAAAATGAAAAATGCAAAAAGATCTTAACTTAAAAACATCCAGGAAATCCAGAACACAATAAGAAGACCAAACATAAGAATAAAAGGTATAGAAGAGAATGAAGATTCCCAACTTAAAGGGCCAGTAAATATCTTCAACAAAATTATAGAAGAAAACTTCCCTAACCTAAAGAAAGAGATGCTCATGTACATACAAGAAGCCTACAGAACTCCAATAGACTGGACCAAAAAAGCAATTCCTCCCATCATATAATAATCAAAACACCAATTTCACAAAACAAAGAAAGAATGTTAAGAACAGTAAGGGAAAAAGTTCAAGTAACATATAAGGCAGACCGATTAGAATTGTACCAGTCTTCCCGCCAGAAACTATGAAGTCCAGATGATCCTGTATAGATGTCATACAGACCCTAAAAGAACACATGCCACCCTAGGCTACTATACCCAGCAAAACTTTCAATTACCATAGATGGAGAAATCATGATATTCCATGACAAAAACAAATTTACACAATATCTTTTCACAAATCCAGCCCTTCAAAGCATAATAAATGGAAAATTCCAATACAAAGAAGGAAACTACACCCTAGAAAAAGCAAGAAAATAATCTTTTAACAAACCAAAAAGAAGATAACCACAAAAATCATAATTCCAACTCTAACAACAAAAATAACAGGAACAGCAATCATTTTTCCTTAATATCTCTTAATATCAATGAACTCAATTCCCCAATAAAAAGACATAGCCTAACAGACTAGGTACATAAATATGACCCAGCATTTTGCCTTGTATAGGAAACCCACCTCAGTGAAAAATATAGATATTTCAGAGTAAAGGGATGGAAAACAATTCTCCAAGCAAATGGTCCTAAGAGACAAGCTGGAATAGCCATTCTAATATTGAAAAAAAATCAACTTTCAACCTAAAGTTATCAAAAAAAGATAAGGAAAAATGCTTCATACTCATCAAATGAAAAATCAACCAAGAAGAACTCTCTATTCTGAGTATCTATTCTTCAAATGCAAGGGCACCCACTTTCATAGAAAAAAAAAACTTTATTAAAGCTCAAAGCACACATTTCACTACAGACAATAATAGTGGGGGTGTTCAACACTTTACTCCCAGCTATGGACAAATCAAGGAAACAGAAACTAAACAGAGACACAGTGAAACTAACAAAAGTTGTGAAACAAATGGATTTAACAGATATCTATAGAACATTTTATTCTAAAACAAAAGCCCCTCATGGTACCTTCTCCAAAACTGACCATATAATCAGTTACAAAACAGGCCTCAACAGATACAAAAAGATTGAAATAATCCCATACTTCCTATCAGATCGCCACAATATAAGACTGGTCTTCAATAAACAACACAACAGTAGAAAGCCCACATACACATGGAACCTGAACAACACTCTACTCAATAATACCTTGGTCAAGGCAGAAATTAAGAAAGAAATTAAAGCCTTTTTAGAGTTTGATGAAAATGAAGCCACAACATACCCAAACGTTTGGGACACAATGAAAGCAGTCCTAAGAGGAAAACTCATGGCTCTGAGTGCCACCAAAAAGAAAGTGGAGTGAGCATACTTTAGCAGTTTGACAGCACATCAGAAAGCACTAGAACAAAAAGGAAGCAAATTAACACAAGAGGAGTAGACAGAAGGAAAAAAAAATGAAAGGACTAAAATCACCCAAGTGCAAACAAAAAGAACTATGCAAAGAATTAATCAAACCAGGAGCAGTTTCTTTGAGAAACCCAACAAGATAGATAAAACCTTAGCCAGACTAACTAGAGGGCACAGAGACAGTATCCTAATTAACAAAGTCAGAAATAAAAAGGGAGACACAACAACAGAAAGGGAGGAAATCCAAAACATCATCAGATTCTACTATAAAAAGCTATACTCAAGGAAACTGGAATACCTGGATTAAATGGACAATTTTCTAGAGAGATACCAGGTACCAAAGTTAAATGTGGATTAGATTAATGATCAAAACAGTCCCATATCCCCTAAAGAAATAGAAACAGTTATTTATAGTCTCCCAACCAAAAGAAAGTCCAGGACCAGATGGGTTCAGTGCAGAGTTCTATCAGACCTTTAAAGAAGACTTAGAACTAATAATCCTCAAACTATTCCACAAAGTAGAAACAGAATCTACTCTACCCAATTCGTTCCATGAAGCCACAATTACTCTGATATCTAAACCACACAAAGACCCAACAAAGAAAGAGAACTTGAGACCAATTTCGTTTATTAATATCGATGCAAAAAAAAAAAAAACCCTCAATAAAATTCTCACAAACCAAATCCAAGAACACATCAAAACGACCATTAATCATGATCAAGTAAGCTTCCTTCCAGGGATGCAGGGATGGTTCAATATACAGAAATCCATCAATGTAATCCACTAACAAAACAAACTCAAAGAACAACAACAACAACAACAACAACAACAACAACAAACAAAACAAAAAAACCATGTGATCATCTCATTAGATGCTAAGAAAGCATTTGACAAAAGCCAACTCCACTTCTTGATAAAATTCCTAGAATGATCAGGAATTCAAGGCCTATACCTAAACATAGTAAAAGCAATATATAGCAAACCAGTAGCCAACATCAAACTAAATGGAGAGAAACTTGAAGCAATCCCACTAAAATCAGAGACTAGACAAGGCTGACCACTTTCTCCCTACCTATTCAATATAGTACTTGAAGTTCTAGCCAGAGCCAGTGAGGCAACAAAAGGAGATCAAAAGGATACAAATTGGAAAGGAAGAAGTGAAAATATCACTATTTGCAAATATGTTCATCTGGCTAGGTTGTGGAGAAAGAGGAACTCTCCTGCATTGCTGCTGGGATTGCAAGCTGGTACAACTAGTCTGGAAATCAGTTTGGCGGTTCCTCAGAAAATTGTACATAGTACTACCTGAGGACCCACTAATACCACTTCTGGGAATATATGCAGAATGTAATATATTCCTACATGTAATAAGGACATGTGCTCCTCTATGTTCTTCTTTGCCTTATTTATAATAGCCAGAAGCTGGAAAGAACCCAGATGTCCTTCAACAGAGGAATGGATACAAAAAATGTGGTACATTTACACAATGGGGTACTACTCAGCTATTAAAAGAATAAATTTATGAAATTCCTAGGCAAATGGATGGACCTGGAGGGCATCATCCTGAGTGAGGTAACCCAATCACAAAAGAACACACGTGGTATGCACTAACTGATAAGTGGATATTAGCCCAGAAGCTCAGAATATACAAGATACTATTCACAAACCACATGAAACTCAAGGAAAAGAAAGATCAAAGTGTGCATACTATGATCCTTCTTAGAAGGGGGGCTAAATACCCATGCAAGGAATTACAGAGACAAAGTGTGAAGCAGAGACTGTAGTTATGATCATCCAGACACTGCCCCACCTAGGGATCCATCCATGTACAATCATCAAACCCAGATACTTCTGTAGATGCCAACAAGTGCTTGCTGACAGAAGCCTGTTATAGCTGTCTCCTGAGAGGTTCCACCAGTGCCTGACTAATACAGTGGTAGATGCTCTCAGCCTACCATTGGATTGAGCACAGGGTTCCCAATGAAGGAGGTAGAGAAAGGACCCAAGGAGCTGAAGGGATTTGCAATCCATAGGAGGAACAACAATATGAACTAACCAGAACCCCCAGAGCTCACAGGGACTAAACCACCAAACAGAGTCCAAGTGGTGCAACCCAGGGTTCCAGCTGCATATCTAGCAGAGGATGGTCTAGTCAGTCATCAATGGGAGGAGAGGCCCTTCATTCTGTGAAGGCTCTATGCCCCAGTATAGGGGAATGCCAGGGCCAGGAAGCAGGAGTGGATAGGTTGGTGAGCAGGGGGAAGAAGGGGGGCCTAGGGGGGTTTTGGAGGGGACACCAGGAAAGGGGATAACATTTGAAATGTAAATAAAGAAAATATCTAATTAAAAAACCTACAAAAGACAACATATAATAACTTCTTACTACATGTGTTGGAAGAAGTATAATAATAACAGTTTCCTACTCCTGAATTTTTAGTCAGAGTACTTTCAGTATTCTTACTAGCAAGTGAGATGAGGACATGACCTTTGTGAAAAGAGAATAAGGAAATAGAAATCTCAAAAGAAAATATACCCCCACCCACACATGTCACAGGAAAGAATGAGCTAGAGTCTTACATACAACTTGTGAAGTAGGGAATAGCATGAGGAAGATGCTCAGAAAGAAACTTTATATAGTTTGGTGTAGTCAGATATTAACCAATTGTAGCATTCCTATAGATTTCCTGTCTGAATCTCCATTGTTCTCTCCTCTCTTTCTCACGTTTCTGCAACTTTCCCTCTACCTCTCCCTCCCCCTCTCTGCTTGTCTATGTGTTTTTGTACACATGTGTTTATGTCTTGGGGGTTTACAATTTATAACTTCCATTTCTTATGTTAATAGATGAGTTGACTCAATTTCGTAGTTGCATTTATTTATTTATTTTGCAAAGTATGATTTGTAGCAAAATATCATATCTGTGTGATACAGTTTTTGCATTGTCCATAAATGTTAGGGCAATGAAGGGTTTTAAATATTTAAAATGTCATGCCATTTCACTTGTTCTTTTATCTGCCATATCATATGATTAGTAGTAACTTAGGTGGTTAGCAAAATTGCTCAGCCATTTTAGAATAGACTCACAACAAACAATAGTATTTTAGGTCATACAAATTCTGAGAAATGGTCTATGGATTAGGTACAGCACTGAGACAAAACACTTGCATTCCATGAATATCAAGCATTGTTCTATATTATATTGTTAATTTTATTTACTATTAATCATAAATCAATTATGTAATTATATCTTAGATTTTGATGTTTGATTCTATGCCAATCCCCATCAAAATTCCAACATAATTCTTTACATACCTTGAAAGAATAATATTCACCTTCACATAGAAAAACAAAAATACCCAGGATAGATAAAACAATTGTGTATGATAAAAGAAATCTCTGAGGTATCACCTGTTACAGGATATTTGATCTTGTACTTAGAAATCCTAATTGTTACCAAAATATAAAAGCTTAAATAGATATTGCATTTGTCAGATATAATTAGATAGTTAGATGTTTACTAAAGAGAGGCAGTTTGGGTATGCCTCTTAAAGTCTCCAAAGATAAGGATAAGAATGCTAAAAAAGGGACAGTTTCTGCCTATTTTAAGGCAAGTTTTCTCTCTCTCTCCCTCCCTCCCTCCCTCCCTCCCTCCCTCCCTCCCTCCCTCCCTCCCTCCCTCCCTCCCTCTCAAGTTTGAATAGCCTTTATGGTATGGAAGGAGCTCCAGGTAACAGATAAGAATTTTCTCTTTGGGACTGCAGAAACAAAAGAGAAGAAGCAGCTAGAAGGAGACAGGTAAAACAGAATCATAGGAAGGAGAGCTAAGGAGCCCTCATGGTTTTGGTGGAGCTCATGAAAAAGGCAGACTAGCTAGGTAGAATGACACAGATATACAACAAAAATTTCTAAAAAGTCAGCAGTTTAGTTATAGGATCAGGCTTTTAAATAGATATTTTGTATATAGTTAAAATAAAGTTACTTCACTGAGCTTACAGGTTTTTTACCTCAATTTATACCTCCCACTTCTTTATTGGTATAAATATTAAATAATTTAAAGAGTTATAAGCACCAAATTTCAAGCTGTATTACAGGGCTTTAGTAATAAAAAAAAATGCATGTTATTGGCAAGAAATCATACAGGTTGACAAATGGACCCAAATTGAAGACCCAGATGCAAACCCACATATACATGCCCAACTTGTTTTTGATAAAGAAGCCATAATTATACAATGGAAAAAAAGAAAGCATCTTCAAAAAAAGGTTCTGTCTACCTGGATGGCAGCATGTAGAGGAATTCAAATATATCTATACATATCATCCTTCACAAAACTCAGGTCAAAGGGTTTCAAAGCCCTCCACAGAAAACTAGACACACCGAACCACATAGAAGAGAAAGTGTGGAATATTCTTGACCATACTGGCACAGGAGACAACTTCCTAAACAGTGTAGGCACTAAGATCAGCAACTAATAAATGGGACTCCATGAAACTTCTGTAGGTAAAGGATGTTAAGGTAGGTAGGTAAAGGATGCTGTGTATAGATCAAGCAACAGCCTACAGAATGGGGAAAGATTTTCACCAGTTCCACATCTAACAGAGTGCCAATATCTAACATTTAAAAAGATCATCAACAAACCAAATAATCTTATTAAATGTGGAAATCCGACCTTAACGGAGAATTCTCAACAGGCAAATCTCAAAGCACCAAGAAACACTTAAAGAAATGCTTCATATTCTTAGGCATGGACAAATGCAAATCAAAATGACTCTGCTATTCAATCTTATACATTGTTAGTGTGGCTAAGATGAAAAACACAAGTGACAGCTCATGCTGAAGAGGATGTAGCACTAAGAGAATACCATCTATGGCTGACGGGAGTGTAAACTTGTACAGCTATTTTTAAAGTCAATGTGGTGATTACTCAAAAAATTGGGCATCCATCTACCATAAGACTCAGCTGTACCATTCTTGGGCCTCAAAACAAAGGACCTAATAACCTATCATAAGGACACTTGCTCAACTATGTTCACAACAGCTTTATGCAAGAAAATAGAAACAACATAGATATCCTTTAATTTAAGAACGGGTTAAGAAAATGTGTTAACTTCTGCCAGTTCATGAGCATTGGAGATCGCTCCATTTTCTGAGATTTTTGATTTCTTGAGAGACTTGTCATACAGATTTTTCAATTGTTTGATTAGAGTTACCCCAAGATATTTTATATTATCCATGGCTATTTTGAAGGAAGTTGTTTTTTTAATTTCATTTTCAGCTGGTTTATCATTTGTATAAAGGATGGCTCCTGATTTATTTGAGTTAATTTTATATCTGGTCACTTTGCTGAAGTTGTTTACCAGCTGAAGAAGTTCTCTTGTAGAATTTTTGGGGTCACTTATGTATCCTATCATATTATCTTCAAATAGTGGTATCTTTATTTCTTCTTTGCCAATTTTTTCCCTTGATCTCTCTTTGTTGTCTTATTGTTCTATCTAGCACTTTGAGTACTATCTTGAATAGGTATGGGGAGAGTGGTGATCCTTGTCCCCGATTTTAGTGGAATTGCTTCAAGTATCTCTCTATTTAATTTGATCTTGGCTGTTGGCTTGTAGTAAACTGCTTTTATTATGTTTCAGCATGGGCCTTGAATTCCTGATCTCTCCAATACTTTTAGCATGAAGGGGTGTTGTATTTTGTCAAATGCTTTTTCTGCATCTAAGAAGATGATCTTATGATTTTTTCTTTGAGTTTGTTTATATAGTGGATTATGTTAATGGATTTTCATATATTGAACCATCCTTGCATCCCTGGGATGAGGCCAACTTGATTGTGGCAAATGATGGTTATGATGTGTTCTTGGATTCAGTTTGCAAGAATTTTATTGAGCATTTTTGCATTGATATTCATAAGCAAGATTGGCCTGAAGTTCTCTATTTTGGTTTAGCTCTTGTGTGTCTTAGGTATCAGGGTAATTGTGGCTTCATAGAATGAATTAATATAGTAAAAATGGCCATCCTACCAAAGGCAATCTACAGTTTCAATGCAATTCCCATCAAAATACCAACACAATTCTTCAGAGAGATGGAAAAAAACAGTTCTGAAATTTGTTTGGAAGGCAAAAATCCCAGAATAGTGAAAGCAATTCTTAACAATAAAAGAATGACTGGGGAAATCACCATCCCTGACCTCAAGCTTTACTAGAAAGAAATAGGGCAAAATCTGGACAGTTTTGGTACAGAGTCAGACATGTTGATCAATAGAATAGAACAGAAGACCCAGAAATAAAACCATACACTTACAGACACTTGATCTTTGACAGATGGCAAACACACACAATGGAAAAAGATAGCATCTTCAATAAATGGTGCTGGTCTAACTGGCTGTCTCTATGTATTAAAATGAAAATAGACTCATATTTGTCACCATGCACAAACCTCAAGTCTAACTGGATCATGCACCTCAACATACAACCAGATACTAGTTGAGGAGAAATTGGGAAAGCACATTGTCACAGGGGGAAATTTCTTAAACAGAACTCCAATGACTCACAGTCTAAGATCAAGAATTGATAAATGGGACCTCATGAAACTGGAAAGCTTCGGTAAGGCAAAGGACATAGTCATATAAGACAAATTGGTGACCTACTGATTTTAGCCCACAAAACTTAAAACGGTCAACAAGCTTAAGGGCCCAAGTGAGGACACCTCAGTTCCACTTGGGAGGGAGAAGAAAGCAATGATAAGGAAGGAGGCAGAGACCTGTGAGGGAAAAGGGACTGGATGCGGTGGAAGAGGAAACATGATCTGGTATTGGGTGGGTGAATAGGACTGAAACACCATGGGCCAGCAGAAAGAATGGAAACAGGTAACCTTAGAAGATAGGAGGTTGGTGGGGGTCGGGGGGAGGCTCCAAAATATACCAGAGACCTGGGAGGTGAGACTCTCAGAACTCAAAAAGAGGGACCTTAGATGAAATGACCTACAGTGGGGAGAAGGAACTTGTAGAACCTACCTCCATCAGAAAGATGGGACATCAATTGAGGGATGGGGCTGCCACGCGACTGTCAAACTCTGACCCATAATTGTTCCTGTCTGAAAGAATAACAGGGATAGAAATGTAGAGGAATCTGAGGAAAATGTCCAATGACAGCCAAAATGGGATCCAGTTCAAAGGGAGGTCCCAAGGCCTGACACTATTACTGAGGCTATGAAGTGCTCACAAAAAAGGACCTCTAATGACTGCCCTCTGAAAGACCCAACAAGGAGCTGAAAGAGGCAGATACAGATATTTGCACCCAACCAATGAATAGAAGCTGCTGATTCCTGTGGTTGAATTAGAGAAAAGGTGTAAGAAGATGAGGAGGAGGGAAACCCTGTAGGAGGACCAGCAGTCTCAGTTAACCTGAACCCCAAGATTTCTCAGACACTGGACTACCAACCAGGCAGCATAAACCAGCTGATATGAGGTCCCCAACACATATACAGCAGAGGACTGCAGGGTCTGGGTTCACTCAGAGAAGATGCATCTCAAGAGACTGGAGGCCTCAGAGAATTTAGAGGCCTGATGGGGTTGGGAATGGGGACAATCTTGTAGAGAGAGGGAGAAGGGAGGAGGTATGGGATATTGAACATTTGGAGGGAGGACTGAGAAGGGAGTAAAATCTGGGGTATAAAAAGGAAGATTAAATAGAAAGAAGGAATATATATATATATAGATAGATAGATATATATATATAGATATATATATACACACACATATACACACACACGCACACACACACAAACATATATATATATATTTCATATATACATGTATATATATATATGTATATATGAAAATGTGGTAACTTTTACACAATAGACATCATAAAATTTGCAGGCAAGTGGATGGGACTAGACAAATCATGTTAAGTGAGATAACCCCACCATAGAAAGACTAGCACATTCTATACTTACTTATAAGTGGATATTAGGCATAATGTGAAGGGTAAACATGCTACAAACTGTAGACCCAGAGAAGCTAAGTACAATAAGGACTAGGAGATGGAGACGTCGATCATCCTGGGAAGGAGAAATAGGATAAATTTTGCAAGTCAACTGGGGCCAGCCAGATGGTGATGGGAACAGGAAGGTTCAGAAAGGAGTGGAAGAAGAGAAACCTAGAATTGAAGTGGGCATATTTTGGGGGCAACATAGAAACCTAGTGCAACTGAAACTCCCAGGAATCAACACAGTTGACTGTAGCCATGACTCCTAATAATGGAGGATACAGAGGCTGAACCAGCCATTCTCTATAACCAGGCTTCCAGTGGAGGATTTGGAACACCAACCCAGCCACAATATATTCCACATACACTTTGTCCTACCTGCAAATGTGCTGAGGTTAAGCTGAGACAGAACTTGTGGGAGTGGTAAACCAATGTCTGGTCCAACTTTAGAACCATGCCAAGAATATGAGCGAGCCTCTGACGTGACCTGGAGGACCAAGAATCAGAGGGTAGATACCCTAGAGATCTTGGATAGAAACCAAACAGATCTGGAAAAAAATGCTTCTTAGTGATACTCTGCTATACTGGAAGACAGAAGTCTAGCTAGCATAACCATCATCAGATAGAGTTCACTTCAGCAGGTGACTGGAGCAGATGCAGAGACCAACACACAGCAGAACATTAAGCAGAGCTCACGGAATCCTGCAGAAGAGTGGGAAGAAGGATTGACTACAAAAGTCAGAGGCATCAAGAACACCAAATCAAACCCACAGAATCAACTAACATGAGTCTATAGGGTCTCACAGAGACTGACCTGACAATCAGGGGGCTATTATGGGTCTGATCTAAGTTCTTTGTATATTTGTTATGGTTGTGCAGCTTGGTGTTTTTGTGGGAGTGGGAGCTAATTCTGAACATTTTGCCTGCTTTGGGATACTTTTCCTTCTACTTGGTTGTTTCACCCAGATTTAATATTAGGGGAGATATATATATATATATATTTTAAAACTTGATATGCCATGTTTGGTTGATATCTCTGAAAGACCTGTCCTTTTCTGATAGGAAATGGAGGAGGCATAGAACTGGAGGAGAATGGGGGTGGTAGGAGTGATTAGGAGGAGAGGAGGGAGGGGAAACTGCATTCAAAATGTAACATATGAGAGAAGAATAAAAATACAATAAAAATAAATACAAATGCTTAACAAACTAAAACATTTATTTTTTGTGGAACAATGTTAATTTATGCGTTTTGAATTATATGTTACAAAATAATATCAATTACTAATATCACTAGAAGAATAGTAAGCATTGCTGCTGTGATGTACACTCTATTACTCTGAGGCATCAGAATTTATGATGAGTTTCAATAAAAATGTCAGCTACCTTAGCTTAATTAACTTGTGTGATAATTCATCTTATTCTAGCAATTTTTACACATCTAAGTCTGTTTTCTGTTTTTGAAATCATTAAGTGCTATTTTTCCTTATAGATTAGATAATTCTGACAATCTCAAATGATGCTGTGGTGATATATCTATTATAAATATACTATTACAGTTCTTTTCCTTAAAGATTGCATTCAATAATTTCTATTGACAACATATACAAGTGTAATCTGTCCTGCCATCTTTTTACTAGTATTTTATAATATCTTTAATAATATCTTAGTTATTCTTAATCATATCTTAATTTATCTTTAAAAAGATAAATAAGATATAGTAGTTCATACTATTCTAAGTTTGAAAATATTACCTGCCACTTGCAGAAATCTTGGGTTCTGAGTACCTCAATTTAAAGAGTTATCTGAAGTCCAGAAAAGCCAGACTGCACTATTAACTCCTGAACATCTGTATTTTAAACAGTGGATGCATTTATATGGCTGTGATTCCATCTTGGAAGGGTTCTCCACCTAGTGAACTATAATATTGGCACTGACTGCCATGTATGTATATCCATATATGTTTATATTTAGTTTTATAACATCAAAATAGTAACACTCACACTACCTAAAAAGTATCAAGAATATAGAAATGAACATAAGGTGACATAAAATATGTAATTCAAGGTTATACAAGTTCTACATATAGACACATATTATTCATGATAAAATTATGAAATACAATACAAATCAAATGTAGATCATTAAAATAAGTTATAAAACATTAAGATGTATTATAGAAAACATGCAACTCAAATATTTTATTAAGTTATTAAGAATCACAGCAAGTTCTCAAAACATCAATGTATAATAAGAAAATAATTTGACATGAAGTTGAAAGAAAAGCATCATTTTTAGACAAGAAATTTTTTTCTTAAGCACAGTAAGGTTTCCATGGTGTTGCCTAAGCATTTTTTCTTTCTTTTTTTTTTTTTTTTTTTTTGGAGAAGTCTTTCCCTCAAGAGGATGAGAAATCTCTTTACAGCTCTACTGCATAATGTTGCTAAATTTAGTGTGAATGTCTTGCAGGCCCAATCTCCCTGCTCAGCACTCTTACAGCTCCTGCTTCATAAGTAGCTAGCAACATAAGCATGTGCCATTGCGCAGACATTCAGGGTACATGTACAACAGGGGAAGAATTCATGTGTAACTTCCAATGCATATTAAGAGGGTTTTCCTAGTGGTATAAGATGGATGCTGAGCACTCTCTTAGGATTTGGCAAATACACTTGGTGGCAGAAGCTAGGAAAAATCATAATATGATGAAACATATTCAGAAACTCAGACGCTAAAAACCCTTGCTCTCACTCTTCTGGACAGAGCATGGAAAGCAGCTAAATCTGTTAGTAATGAGAACAAAGAGTACATGTGGCTAGGGGGAACAAAAATGATTTCTCAGTGTTCTGAATGCTAGTTTTTACATGCACTTGAGACAAGAAATCAGAATGCAGCAATGTGCCCAGGCTTAAGACATTTGAATTGCCATGGTGATGTCATTATGTTGCCATCATGTTGCCATCAGTAGTGTACATAGTTTCTGCCTCCCAGTTTCCTGATTGATAAACTTGTTCATTAACACAAGCTACTTAAAAGACATTCTTTAAGCACAGAGTCCCTGATTGAGAGAAGTATGCTCATGGACAGTGTTGTTTGTACAAAGCTGGAGCCCTTTCTCTTTACTTTTCTTTGTTAACATTTCAGTCTGACATAAATGCAGTGGTCCTCAACTTGACCTGATGAGACACACTTCCCCGGGGAAGTGATTAAGTCATGAGGGAATTAGAGACCCCAGAGAGCCTCCTTGCTTCTATCCTATGAGAATATAGAAAATGGCTGCCTATGACCAAAGAAGCAGAATTCCATCAAACTGAATTTGCTTCATCCTTTATCTTTTGCTTTCAGTCTTCAGAAATGTTAGAAATGCTTTTTATAGTGTTTGCACATTACCTGGTTATGCAAATTTTGTTAGAGTAGCCTTAAAACATTAAGACACTGCCCAAAGAATGGTTACACATGTAAATAACCCTTGCTGAGAACCATAACGGGGTCCCTTGGGGAGAACTGTTTCTCTTAGAGATGTTCTTTCTACCTTGGTATTTGTAGGAGACTAAGAGGACCTCCACAAACAACAGGTAGACTGTTGTTTGCTTATAGGCTCAACAAAAGTATAGAAGTCTACTATAGAAGATGTTCACCTCACACAAACTTAGCCAAAAAAGAGACAGGAGAACACCCTGCTGACAGCAATTAAAGAAAGATATGAGAGTTCAGATGAGTTGAAGTGAGTATCCACAAGAGCAGCAGAGGAGTCAGATGTGCTAACATGAACACCTTCCTTAAACGCTATCAACTAAGGATAAGAACGGAGAGGATTAGCCTAGACAAAGTTATTGAGGCTGGGAAAGATGAAGAGACTATATCTCGAGAGATGGGTCAGTGAAGCATCTTGATGGGCTAGTGGAGGTTGCATAGAAATTTAAACTGCAGTACCTTTAGAAATATCTCATTGTGTGTATATAGCCTAGACTTGCCTGAAATTCATGATTCTTCTTCCTTCAGGAAGTAATGGGTTTATCGGGATTAATTATTCTATAGAAAACTGTATTGTCTATTTACACTTATTACTTATTATCTACTCTATTTTTTTAGTGATTTGCAATTTGCACGGTTTGTTTCTATTAATAATGACAGTAAGCATTATTATAGTTTTCATTTCATAGCAAAGGCAAGGCTGAGAGAAACAAACTCAGAAACTCAAATCAGTAAGGGAGGAAGTTACAAACAGGCAAGCTTTGAGAGGAATGATAGTAGAACTAAAAATTAGGCACCATAGACATCAAACATTTCCATAACAAGCATTAGTTTATCCTTAAAAAGGATGGTTAAATAAGTATCTCAAGAAAGGTAAATAGAGACCCTCTTGCTGTAGTCAAGGAGCTCTTAGTATTGGTAACAATTCTGACTCAAAATAGGTTACAATTTCTACCCAAAGATGTCAATCACAGAAGAGTCTTTCTCAGGGAAGGGTCCAGGCATCAGTCAATGCTAAATACTCACACAATGATTTTACTTTGTATTACAGATGTTTCACTGCCATAGTTGAAAAGGGAACACTGCAGGTGGTAATTGGAAGAGGACACTGGAATGTATCTGAGGTAACAAAACCAATGCATGAGCAAGTAGGTAGCACTAATGGTCCTTGACATTGGGTCAGGTGTAAGGAAGCATGTGGTGATATCATTTTTGAATGTATAGGTATTTTCTATGGACCTTAAATGTTTTGGTTGAAGTACAACTTCTCATGACTTTCAGACCATAGTCATCAACCTTTTTCCTCTTATTCTGTGATCACAGACATGTGTTAGATATTGTGTGATATAAAAAAGCAAAATGATAAAGTAAATTAAATTATTCTTCTGGTATTAAATGAACTTCAAGAAAATTTACACTCAAATTAACTCACAGTACATTTTTTCTCCATGTATTAAAAATTTTGAATTCTAAATTGTTATCACAGTGATAAGGAATTGAATATAGGTGACTGAACAAGGACAATAGGCATGTTAAAATGGACAGACATGAAGGCCTCAACCCTACAGAAAGAACTAAAGGTAAGTAAGGTAAAGGGGGGGATGAAGCCCTTCCGCCCCACTCGAGCACGGGGTACCTTGCCAGCAGAGTCATCTTACACCCGCAAGGGCCCACACAGGATTCCCCACGGGATCCTAAGACCTCTGGTGAGTGGAACACAGAGTCTGCCCCAATCCAATCTCGCAGAACCTGAGAATGCGGTAAATAGGGAAGCAGACTACCCGGGCCTGACCTGGGGCACAAGTCCCTTCTGCCCCACGGAGTCGCCCGACGCCCGCAAGGGCCCACACAGAATTCCCCACGGGATCCTAAGACCTCTAGTGAGTGGAACACAACTTCTGCCAGGAGGCCGGTTCAAACACCAGATATCTGGGTACCTTCCCTGCAAGAAGAGAGCTTGCCTGCAGAGAATACTCTGCCCACTGAAACTAATAAGAGAGCTAGCCTCCCAGGTCTGCTTATAGAGGCTAACAGAGTCACCTGAAGAACAAGCTCTTACCAGAGACAACTATAACAGCTAGCTTCAGAGATTACCAGATGGTGAAAGGCAAACTTAAGAATCCTACTAACAGAAATCAAGACCACTCACCATCATCAGAACGTAGCACTCCTACCTCCACCTAGTCCTGGGCACCTCAACACAACAGACAATCAAGACCCAGATTTAAAAACATTTCTCATGATGATGATAGAGGACATCAAGAAGGACTTTCATAAGTCACTTAAAGGATTACAGGAGAGCACTGCTAAAGAGTTACAGGCCCTTAAAGAAAAGCAGGAAAACACAACCAAACAGGTAGAAGTCCTTAAAGAAAAACAGAAAAACACATCCAAACAGGTAATGGAAATGAACAAAACCATACTAGAATTAAAGAGGGAAGTAGACACAATAAAGAAAACCCAAAGCGAGGCAACGCTGGAGATAGAAAACCTAGGAAAGAGATCTGGAACCATAGATGCGAGCATCAGCAACAGAATACAAGAAATGGAAGACAGAATCTCAGGTGCAGAAGATTCCATAGAGAACATCGACACAACAGTCAAAGAAAATAAAAAATGCAAAAGGATCCTAACTCAAAACATCCAGGAAATCCAGGACACAATGAGAAGACCAAACCTACGGATAATAGGAATTGATGAGAATGAAGATTTTCAACTTAAAGGGCCAGCTAATATCTTCAACAAACTAATAGAAGAAAACTTCCCAAACATAAAGAAAGAGATGCCCATGATCATACAAGAAGCATACAGAACTCCAAATAGACTGGACCAGAAAAGAAATTCCTCCCGACACATAATAATCAGACCAACAAATGCACTAAATAAAGATAGAATATTAAAAGCAGTAAGGGAGAAAGGTCAAGTAACATATAAAGGAAGGCCTATCAGAATTACACCAGACTTTTCACCAGAGATTATGAAAGCCAGAAGAGCCTGGACAGATGTTATACAGACACTAAGAGAACACAAATGCCAGCCCAGGCTACTATACCCGGCCAAACTCTCAATTACCATAGATGGAGAAACCAAAGTATTCCACGACAAAACCAAATTCACACATTATCTTTCCATGAATCCAGCCCTTCAAAGGATAATAACAGAAAAGAAGCAATACAAGGACGGAAATCACGCCCTAGAACAAGCAAGAAAGTAATCCCTCAACAAACCAAAAAGAAGACAGCCACAAGAACAGAATGCCAACTCTAACAACAAAAATAAAAGGAAGCAACAATTACTTTTCCTTAATATCTCTTAATAACAATGGACTCAATTCCCCAATAAAAAGACATAGACTAACAGACTGGCTACACAAACAGGACCCAACATTCTGCTGCTTACAGGAAACCCATCTCAGGGAAAAAGACAGACACTACCTCAGAGTGAAAGGCTGGAAAACAATTTTCCAAGCAAATGGTCTGAAGAAACAAGCTGGAGTAGCCATTCTAATATCGGATAAAATCGACTTCCAACCCAAAGTTATCAAAAAAGACAAGGAGGGACACTTCATACTCATCAAAGGTAAAATCCTCCAAGAGGAACTCTCAATTCTGATTATCTACGCTCCAAATGCAAGGGCAGCCACATTCATTAAAGACACTTTAGTAAAGCTCAAAGCACACATTGCACCTCAAACAATAATAGTGGGAGACTTCAACACACCACTTTCTTCAATGGACAGATCGTGGAAACAGAAACTAAACAGAGACACAGTGAAACTAACAGAAGTTATGAATCAAATGGACCTGACAGATATTTACAGAACATTTTATCCTAAAACAAAAGGATATACCTTCTTCTCAGCACCTCACGGGACCTTCTCCAAAACTGACCATATAATTGGTCACAAAACAGGCCTCAACAGATACAAAAATATTGAAATTGTCCCATGTATCCTATCAGACCACCATGGCCTAAGACTGATCTTCAATAACAATATAAATAATGGAAAGCCAACATGCACGTGGAAACTGAACAACACTCTTCTCAATGATACCTTGGTCAAGGAAGGAATAAAGAAAGAAACTAAAGACTTTTTAGAGTTTAATGAAAATGAAGCCACAACATACCCAAACCTATGGGACACAATGAAAGCATTTCTAAGAGGGAAACTCATAGCTCTGAGTGCCTCCAAGAAGAAACAGGAGAGAGCACATACTAGCAGCTTGACAACACATCTAAAAGCTCTAGAAAAAAAGGAAGCAAATTCACCCAAGAGGAGTAGACGGCAGGAAATAATCAAACTCAGGGGTGAAATCAACCAAGTGGAAACAAGAAGAACTATTCAAAGAATTAACCAAACGAGGAGTTGGTTCTTTGAGAAAATCAACAAGATAGATAAACCCTTAGCTAGACTCACTAGAGGGCACAGGGACAAAATCCTAATTAACAAAATCAGAAATGAAAAGGGAGACATAACAACAGATCCTGAAGAAATCCAAAACACCATCAGATCCTTCTACAAAAGGCTATACTCAACAAAACTGGAAAACCTGGACGAAATGGACAAATTTCTGGACAGATACCAGGTACCAAAGTTGAATCAGGATCAAGTTGACCATCTAAACAGTCCCATATCCCCTAAAGAAATAGAAGCAGTTATTAATAGTCTCCCAGCCAAAAAAAAGCCCAGGACCAGACGGGTTTAGTGCAGAGTTCTATCAGACCTTCAAAGAAGATCTAATTACAGTTCTGCATAAACTATTTCACAAAATAGAATTAGAAGGTACTCTACCCAACTCATTTTATGAAGCCACTATTACTCTGATACCTAAACCACAGAAAGATCCAACAAAGATAGAGAACTTCAGACCAATTTTTCTTATGAATATCGATGCAAAAATCCTCAATAAAATTCTCGCTAACCGAATCCAAGAACACATTAAAGAAATCATCCATCCTGACCAAGTAGGTTTTATTCCAGGGATGCAGGGATGGTTTAATATACGAAAAACCATCAATGTAATCCATTATATAAACAAACTCAAAGACAAAAACCACATGATCATCTCGTTAGATGCAGAAAAAGCATTTGACAAGATCCAACACCCATTCATGATAAAAGTCTTGGAAAGATCAGGAATTCAAGGCCCATACCTAAACATGATAAAAGCAATCTACAGCAAACCAGTAGCCTACATCAAAGTAAATGGAGAGAAGCTGGAAGCAATCCCACTAAAATCAGGGACTAGACAAGGCTGCCCACTTTCTCCCTACCTTTTAAACATAGTACTTGAAGTATTAGCCAGAGCAATTCGACAACAAAAGGAGATCAATGGGATACAAATTGGAAAAGAGGAAGTCAAAATATCACTTTTTGCAGATGATATGATAGTATATATAAGTGACCCTAAAAATTCCACCAGAGAACTCCTAAACTTGATTAACAGCTTCGGTGAAGTAGCTGGATATAAAATAAACTCAAACAAGTCAATGTCCTTTCTCTACACAAAGAATAAACAGGCTGAGAAGGAAATTAGGGAAACAACACCCTTCTCAATATTCACAAATAATATAAAATATCTCGGAGTGACTCTAACTAAGGAAGTGAAAGATCTGTATGATAAAAACTTCAAGTCTCTGAAGAAAGAAATTAAAGAAGATCTCAAAAGATGGAAAGATCTCCCATGCTCATGGATTGGCAGGATCAACATTGTAAAAATGGCTATCTTACCAAAAGAAATCTATAGATTCAATGCAATCCCCATCAAAATTCCAACTCAATTCTTCAATGAATTAGAAGGAGCAATTTGCAAATTCATCTGGAATAACAAAAACCTAGGATAGCAAAAACTCTTCTCAAGGATAAAAGAACCTCTGGTGGAATCACCATGCCTGACCTAAAGCTTTACTACAGAGCAATTGCGATAAAAACTGCATTGTACTGGTATAGAGACAGAGAAGTAGACCAATGGAATAGAATTGAAGACACAGAAATGAACCCACACACCTATGGTCACTTGATCTTCGACAAGGGAGCTAAAACCATCCAGTGGAAGAAAGACAGCATTTTCTTTCTTTTTTTTTTTATTAGGTATTTTCCTCGTTTACATTTTCAATGCTATCCCAAACGTCCCCCATACCCACCCCCCCCACTCCCCTACCCACCCACTCCCTCTTTTTGGCCCTGGCGTTCCCCTGTACTGGGCCTCTCTTTCCAAGGATGGCTGACTAGGCCATCTTTTGACACATATGCAGCTAGAGTCAAGAGCTCCGGGGTACTGGTTAGTTCATAATGTTGTTCCACCTGTAGGGTTGCAGATCCCTTTAGCTCCTTGGGTACTTTCTCTAGGTGAGCTCACAATCTTATATTCAAAATGCTGCTTACAAAATATAGGCCCAAGATGGTAGAATGCATGTGGTAATTTACTCCTTCTGGGGGCTGCCTGTCTCCTTGTTAGCTGGGTGAATTTTTATTGAATTACTGAGTATGGCGTCTTCAAGCCTGTGGAAGCACAATCCCCATTACAATAAATTTTAGAGACCAGCAAGGTATACCCAAGATGCATCTGAATCGGCTGCTTGTTAAGTCATCCAGAGGGCAGCCATGCTAGGCTCCTCTTTGCAAGAACACCATAGCATCAGTAACACTGTCAGGCACAGGGGCCTCCCCTTGAGCTAGATCTCAATTTGGGCCTGCCACTGGACCTCTTTTCTCTTTTGATCAGTAGATATTTGTTAATTGTTTTTATCTAAGGAAAAAAACTCCCTAGTGTTTTCACAGCAGGGGGTAGACTCCTACCTTTTCAGACCACAGGAAAGGGGCACTATTATCCTTTGATAAATAGATTTAGTGGGTATAAATGTGTTAAGATTATCGAGAAAGATTTATGTCTCTAAGGGAGAAACTGATAGTTGGGGGTTTACAACTATACATTTTCTAAAGTAACTGTTCTCTGAAACAAAAATTCCTTACTTAGGGTAGAAATGAAAACTATTTAAGAGTGTGGATAGCTATGGACACTTCCTGTTAGGCTAAGATAGAAGAGAACTTCTAAGAAGCCCCCTATCCTGGATGCTGCAGAACCTGTCTTAAGTCTAGTGAAGTGTGACTTCAGAGATCTTGTGACAATCTGTTGGAATTTAATTAGGTCAACCTTAAAGGACTTGAAATCGACAGAACCACAGAGCTGCTCCTCCAAAGACCGTTTTTATTCTGTATAACCATTTTATCTGGGAGAAGAAATTTAAATCAAAATGAACATTCTAAATTATTTCACTTCAATGAAAGAAATTCTAAAGAACTATGCTTCCTTAAAAAAATTTATATGAAGTTTTGTATATCAGATCATACAGCACTGTAACAAGTTGTCATACTAGGTAATATTTCTAAAATAATTTTAAAATATTTATTCAATAATTGAACATGCAATTTAATAAATAAATTTCTGTAACTTATGTCTCTACAGACTCACATACTCTGTGATGCTGTGTTTTCTGAGGTGTGGCTTCCAGCATCTCTGTGTCCCTGCTCTCAATGCAGAAAGGCCTTTCTCAGCTACAAGCTAGCCTGGTGAAATGCATTTTGATAGAAAGAGTGAGCTAGAAAGTTTTGGTAAGAGAGTAGGCTAACTGAAAGCAAGTTTTCCCCTGGTTTTCCCAATGCCATAGACCTTAAAGGACAAGAACTCACTCCCTAGGGCCAATCCAGGGCTCCCAAACCACAGAATAGGACAAGGAAAACCATAGTGTATCAATAACGTGGTGATGCACACCTGCAATCCCAGCACTTAGGAGGATAAGCTGGGAGTTCAAAACCAGGCTGGCCTGCATATTGCTGAAAGAGACGGGATTGTGCTACTGTGCATAATTCCATATACAGCAAGTTGCAGGGACAGGGAAACTCAGACCTGAAACCAATTGCCTACCTGTTAAGCCCCAGAAAAAGAATACACAGGGAAGGCTGAAGTATTGGCACCAGAATGTAGTGATGTTGGTTTTCTGAACTGAGCCCAACAGAAAATAGTAGGCCTTTGTGAAGAAGTGCACACAGACAGGGTACACTACAAAATCCATGTATTACACAGGAACCTCTATGAACTGGTGACACAGTTCTGGATAAGAGTTGGGACCAGACGGGTTAGTGGGATGTTACTTAGGGCATCCATAATAGTGAGAGGGAGAGGTTTCCAGTTGGAAAGTGGCATCTTTAGAAACCAACAATGGCTTCTATGGCTCTTAACCATCAACATCATGTTAGGTGTGTTTATGTTATTCAAGGTATTTTTTTTTTATTGTTTCCATGGTAATGTTAAGATAGGAGGAGAGGCCTTTGGTCCTGTGAAGACTCAATTCCCCAGTGTAGGGGGATGCCAAGGTGGCGAGTTGGAGTGGGTTGGTGGGAGGAGGAGCACCCTCATAGAAGCAAGGGAGATAGTATACGGGGATTCTGGAGGGGAAACTGGGAAGGGGGATAACATTTGAAATGTAAATACATAAAATATCCAATAAAAAGTATGACAAAAATACCAAAAAAAAAAAGTAAGAAGAAAATTCCGTCCAAATATTGGAAAAAAATTTAAAAAAAAAAGCTTTTCTGGGAAGAATAACATCAGAATCTTATTGGGAATTGTATCCAAACTACAGATTTATTTTCATGATGTAGCTATTTTCCCACCTACCAATTTTAAGCATGGCCTGATCTTTGACTCTTCTACATTGTTAGAGGTCATGAATCTTTAGCCCATTTGCGCATGCAAATTATTCTTTGCCCTTGAACCCTGACAGGTTGTGTGGCTATAGAAAGAAAGGTCAGCAGCTGGCTTTTAGAACATGAACTCTATCGTGGCATTTAATTTTTTGTAGAGAAAACTAATGGTTTGCTGATGGGCCTGCCTTCAGTGTCACTAATATGTCTGTCCTACAGATTTAGTGTTTTGTAATGTGATGGGAAAGGTTCTACTGTGGTTCATTTTGTGTGCATTAAAAGAAGTATATGTCATACAAGGCTTGAAAGGTTGTTTCCACTGTAGAATGTAACTCATTGCACCAGGGTCAGTTCCTAGTAACTGTGGAGACTAGAATATAGCTCTCCAAATCAAGCACAAACAGAGAGCAGACACATCTTGGGTATAAACAAAAATAATCATATAATACATGATTCTTCTCTAAACTCTGATCATGGTTGGAAGTAAGAAAGGCTGTGATAGAATCATGTGTGTTAAGGTACTAGTTCCTGTGGGAATGAGGAAAATGGACAAAAGTATCATCAGACATATGAATAGCACCTAAGTCATAAGAAAGGGGAGGGAAAAGAGGGCATGGAGAAGAGAGGTTGTGTAAGGAGGCCGTTAGAATTGAAAATAAAAGGCTAGAGAGATGGTTCAGCATTAAGAGCACTGGTTACACTTCTAGAGGCCCGAGTTTAATTCCCAATAACTACATGGTGGCTCACAACCATCTACAATGGGACCCCATGCTCTCTTCTGGTGTGTCTGAAGACAGTGATAGTGTACTAACATACATTAAATAAATAAATAAATAAATAAATAAATAAATAAATAAATAAGAATTGAAAGTAAAATCAAAGAAAGATCTAAAGAAGTTCAATCAAGTATCCTAAGAGAGCACAGAGCTTCAGAGAAAATCCTCAAATGAGTCATCACTGAATTCTTTGGAAAATCAAGTACAACAAATGTGGAAAAAAAATAGAGAAAAGGAAAAAAAGAGAAAGAGAAAAGCTTAGAGATTGAGAGTAGGAAGGGAGATGAGGAAAGGAGAAAGGAGAAAGGAAAAGAGAGGCAGAGAGAAAGATACTAAACTGGGAGACATAGCAACATTTTTTTTGTTTGATTGTTTTACTTAAAGTCCTCAAAAGAGCACTACACCAAGCTGACAATGTGAACCAATAGGTTATTAGGAACTGGACCAAGTAAAGGCGAGAGCTTACTTGCATTAGCATTAGAGATCCCCAAATTCTTCATGTTTGCAACATCCTACCTCATGGAAGTAGCCTTATGGAAGCTACACCACTCTGTCCCCAACTCTGAGTTTACTCTCTACTTCCTGTATTCCTTAGCAAGTAGAAGATTACTTGCCATTGGGAGCTGGGGGATCAAAAATAAAACAACAATTGGAATCCCACATCAGAGTTCAATAACACCCCCTTACTTCTTCTATTAAGGAGGCTAACTGCTCCTTTGCTTAGACATACCTGTCAATGCACTGTTCCACTTAGTTACTTCTCACAGTCTCCAATCAGTGTAATCACTACTGAGGAGCCACAGTTGGGTGAACATGTTAAGCCTGGGGATAGGGGTGGGTGTGGGGAGGAAAGACATACTGCAATACTCTCTTCCCTTTCCTCAATATCTTCAATTATTGTAACCATATTTTTTCCTGAGCCTTGGAAGGACACATTTGTATAAAGTTCTTCCCTGAAATATTAGAATCTCATTTTACCAGAACAATCACTGTGTCTTAGCAGCCTAGTCGGTCACAACTTTTTCAGTCAGTAAGTATAGCCAAATAGAAGAGGTTTTCCAACTTGAAGGGAGACTGAGACAGTAACAAGTAGCACCAATAACTGCACTAATCTATGAGTATAAGCATAGGTATTTAAAGGGAAGTACACAGCACTATCTCTTCCATTCACCTAAACAATAAAGAAAACAGTGTGCAATTCTTTCCACACTGGGACCTTTGGGCTCATCAAACATGGGGTTTTTCTTGATCACAGTGAAGATGTGAATCCCTTCCCATGAAAGAGACCTCAAGCCCAACCTGAAAAATGGGAGTAAACATGACAACTGTGCCTTCAGTGTATCACAGTTGGCATATCTTGCTTGACTTTTTGATAGTGTAGGACAGAGACAGTCCACAGTCAACTAGGACTTTTGGTTTCAATTCCTCCTCAACATTCAGAAAAGAACCTTCTGAGTCTTTGACAGCTTGACATCAGGAAAAGAGCAGTGCTCGCATGAGTTCTCAAAGTTCTGCAAATGGAACATTCAGGGCCTCAGCAATAGGATCTTTTCATCCAGTTCTGTCATGGAGACACCACCACTGGCAATATCCTTAAAGATTTGAGAGGTCTCTATGTCTTTAATGGCCAACAGCACATGTACGGATAATCTGCCTCTGGCACTGGGAATTTATTTAACCACCAGATATCATCTGAGAATTCACTTTTCCAACAATCAGGGCACCTTCTTTCAAATCCTTGAACTGCCATTTTTGCTGTTTTCCTACATGTTATCCCTAATGTAAAAGGCCCTCAGTAAGCATTGTTATTACTGACATAAAGTGAAACCTTTTGATCAGAGTCATCAGCTTTTGTGAAGGCCTAATATGGTCAATTATAAGGGTCATTTTCTCTCTATGGCCAGTCTTCTAGAAAATGTTAGCAGGGCCAGCATGAAAAGATCCCACCACATTTGTCAAATGATACCCACAAGAAAAAGGTTGTGTACAGGAGAATGATGGAAAGCAATAGTGTGGGAGGTCTGTGGTCTTATCCTTCTCCATGTGCTGCTTTCCTGTTAGATATATGAACTGGCAGGGGACCACTATGCATATCTGTACCCGCTAGGAGTGTAGTAAGGGAAGCTCAAGCAGTTCAACCTGACCCAAGATGAGAGGAACTTCAGCTCAGTGCCAAGATTCCAGCTTGAATCCTTCTTACACTTTTGAAGAATGGCAGGGAAATACTGTAGCTACAGATGCCACCATTTCTTCTCTTGCCTATTATATATATAGGCATGATATGGATTTGCAATCATCTCTCCAGCATACCAATGACAAAGAAAAAATTACCCAGCCTATTCTGAGGGTCTCAATAAATACATGCCATTCTTTTAATACATGTAATACATGTGTATACATGTAAGTCTTTTTCACTTGACCTGCTGTATGATCTGTACTTTTTATAACTCTTAAGGATTTAATGCCTTCTGAAGATTTAATGCCTTCTGAAGATCAACCCAGCATACATATTGCTACATATTGCTACATATGTCTTTTCATGAACCTGTTGGGTGTCTTTCCCTGGAAAGGTTTATACAAAGGCCTTTTCACCATAGATAGGACACCAGTAATGGACCACAGTAATGATTCCACACAAGTACAGCTTAATGAACTGGTAACCTTAATGGGATTACTTAAAGGAGTATAGGTAATAGATTGCTTTATTAAAGTGAATGATTTAGAGGCAGACGACCAACCAAAGAATGGTCATCACCATGATTGACAACTCAGGGAAGCTAGATCCCTGGTGCTCCCAGGCTTACCTGATAGCAGCTGGATTGGTGTGGAGTGTGTCTCCCCAGCAATGATATAGTGCTTTTCTAAACCACGGGAGACTCCTGTACATCATACAATCCATCTTTCCAAAACCTATGAGTTGTGTCTACTTCAGAGTCTCATGAGTTGTCTTCATCCTCCAGAAAAGTGTCTCATAACTGAAAAAACTACTACTACACACACAGGAATGTGCCTGCTCTCTTTGTTTTTAATTCTTGTAGCTTCTCTTGGTTGATTTAGCACTCAGCAACCACACGGTGCATGCCGATTTGGGTCACTCAGAACTATCAAGGCTTCTCATGGCATAGAATAACCACCCCACATCAGTAGTATAAGCACAGCCATTAAAATTCTGTCTACTATCGTGTTCTCTGTTTAATTAACTTCTTTCCTAACATTTTTATGAACTTGCATCTATCCAGGTCTTGGAACTGTATATCGTACACCTTACAGAACACCCTCTCCCATTAGTAACTCCTCTCCATCCTCTATCATCTTCTAGCCCCAAGTATTAATAGAAATCACAGAACATGAAGAATGCCAAACCCATTACCCAGAACATGGACCTCCCAAATCAGTTTAATTCAAATACTACAGAGATAGAACAAAGAAACTATATTGATTGTGTCTAAGAGAAAAACCACTGAAAACAGTATTTTTAGCTCTTGTCAATTTGACACAATGGGGATGCACCTGGAAAGAGGGAATATCAATAGAGGAAGTATCTCCATCAGATTAACCTATAGGATGTCTGTGGTACATAATCATTATTAATAACTGCTACCTAATCGTTCTGCCAACTATTGGCTGTACTATACTTTTTCAGTTAGTGTGGATGATATAGGAAAGGTTGCTGAGCAAACCAGGGGAAATAAACCAGTATGTACTATTCCTCTTTTACCACTACTTTAGTTTCTGCCTCAGTGTCCTGTTTTGATCTTTCTCGACTTTCCTAGATAATGTAATGTAAAGTATAAGATGAATGGCTCTTTCTTGCTCCAACTTACTTTTTCTTAGTGTTTGATTACAGCGAAGGAAATTAGAACACACACACACACACACACACACACATGCAAGCAGAGGCACCGGAAAAAGAACGCAACCCTCAGTTTAAATTTTAAATGCTAGGAACACACAGGATAATCCATTCAAGCAAAGAAAGGCACTGATAGCTAAGCAAGATTAGTACATCCAGCACAGATAGTCTCCACAGTGGAGGGAAAGATAGCTTTCCATAACAGATAGTCTCCACAGTGGAGGGAAAGATAGCTTTCCATAAAGGTACAAACTACAGGAGTCAATATGACTATGAAAAGCAATTCTTACTATAGAGGTTTATCCACTACCGGTGAGCACTAACCACTTGAGTGGAAGAAGAGTTCTGCTGACCTGGTCAAGCAGCTGCCTGCTACTGTACAAGCTCAGTGTAAAGCAGGACCTGAGTAAAATCTGTAAGACCTTATGTGGTTGCTGGAGGACAGCTAACTGGCTCCAGTGTCATTTTTAATGTGAAGTAATAGATATTGTCATCTTGGTTAGTGTTTTTGAGTTAGAACAAGAAATGTATATAAATGACTACTGGATCCATGCCACAATCTATCATCTATAAAAGTACTAGTGAGAGACAGAAAGGAGAGGTATAACATAAATCAAAATAGGAAACAATTCCCTGGATTTCTACAAAACATCAAAAATTTGCCAGTCTGTGAAGATTTGCTGAGATTCTTTGTCACATATAAACCAAATGGCCACATTGCTCTATTTCGCATGTAATCCCCCATGTTGATGTTGCACACCTAAGCATGGCAGAGAATGCTAGAAGACCAAGATTCTATAGAGACTGTTGCTAAGGGAAAGGAACTACAGTAACTACCACATTTATGTCATGTGTGGAAGACAAGAGATGGCAACCGGACTTAGTGGTTCACAGCACTGATACTCCAATTAGAAAATGCTTGCATGTCTGCAGCCAGAATAAGAAAGACCATGATATCTTGACCAACATGAACAAAAGAGACAAACTAATCTCAGGTGTACCAAATAATAGGAGAGAGAACATTCAGAGGTAGCAGCATCTAGGCAGAAGAAGAGCAACCAAAGGTTGAAAGAGGAACATTTGCATCCGGCCTCATCGCCAGCACCATTCTTGCTATGATGATAATGGACTTAACCTTTGAACTGTAAGCCATTCCCAATTAATTGTTTTCCCTTATAAGAGTGGACTTGATAATAGTGTTTCTTCACAGCAATAAAAACCCTTTGTTTTCTTCTAATGACAGAGACAGATTTCATTTTCCAAGCATCTACCCAATACACTGATGACCACTGCTTCTGAAAGATCACTGCAATGTGACCCATGAGTGTAAGAATAAAGGGTCAAGCTGCTTTGGGAGATGGTTTTGTGGACTGTATATTCAGATGCTGACTTCTTTCTTTTTTTTTTCCTTTCTTGTTTTTTTTTTCTCTCTTATTTATTTAGTTAGATATTTTCTTCATTTACATTTCAAATGCTATCCCCAAAGCCCCCTATACCCCCCCCCCGCCCTCCTATCCAAACCACACATTCCTGCTTCCTGGCTCTGGCATTCCCCTGTACTGGGGCATATGATCTTCACATGACCAAGAGCCTCTCCTCCCATCGATGACTGACTAGGCCATCCTTTGCAACAGATGCAACTAGAGACACAGCTTTGGGGGTACTGCTTGGTTCATATTGTTCCTCCTATAGGGTTGCAGACCCCTTTAGCTCTTTGGTTACTTTCTCTAGGTCCTTCATTTGGGGCCATGTGTTCCATCTAATAGATGACTGTGAGCATCCACTACTGTATTTCCCAGACACTGGCATAGCCTCACAAGAGAGAGGCTATACCAATGTCCAGTCAGCAAAATCTTTCTGGCATATGCAATAGTGTCTGAGTTTGGTGGTTGTATATGGGATGGATCCCCAGGTGGGGAAGTCTCTGGATGGTCTCTCCTTCTGTCTCAGCTTTGACCTTTGTCTCTGTAACTCCTTCCATGGGTATTTTGTTCACCATTCTATGAAGGAATGAATTATCAACACTTTTGTTTTCCTTCTTCTTGTATTGCTTGTTTTGCAAATTGTATCTTGGATATTCTAATTTTCTGGGCTAATATCTGCTTATAAGTGAGTGCATATCATGTGTGTTCTTTTGTGATTGGGCTACTTCACTCACAATGATATCCTCCAGATGCATCCATTTGCCTAAGAATTTCATAAATTCATTGTTTTTAATAGCTGAGTAGTACTCCATTGTGTAGATGTACCACATTTTCTGTATCCATTCCTCTGTTGAGGGACATCTGGATTCTTTCCAGTTTCTGCCTATTATAGATAAGTCTGCTATGACCATAGTGGAGCATGTGTCCTTATTACAAGTTGGAACATCTTCTGGGTATATGCCCAGGAGAGGAATTGCTGGATCTTCCAGTAGTACTATGTCCAGTTTTCTGAGGAACCACTAGACTGATTTCCAGAGTGGTTGTACCAGCTTGCAATCCCACCAACAATGGAGGAGTGTTCCTCTTTCTCTACATCCTCGCCAGCATCTGCTGTCACCTGAATTTTTTATCTTAGCCATTCTGATTGGTGTGAGGTGGAATCTCAGGGTTGTTTTGATTTGCATTTTCCTGGCAGATGCTGACTTCTATGTCCAGATATCTGGTTGAAGTCTAGAAGACAGAACAGTCAGGCATCTGCTCCAGTCTCAATGTTATGTGAAAGTTGTTTTCAGCATCTCTGATTGGTTTATTAAATGCATGATCAGCAAATTTGTTGGGCAGAAAAGAGTAGGTTAGGAGTTCCATCCAGTCACGGGTCCCAAAGGGGACTAGAGGGCCAGAGGACCACAGGGAGAAGGAGTTATGAAAAGACCATGTGGAGGGACCAGGAGGATTCTCCATGAAGTCATGAGGGGGAAACAGCCATGAGGACATATACAGACCAGAGTGAGCCAAGACAAGACTGAGATGCAAGTAAAGGACCATTTGGCTCAGTAGTAGCAGCCTAGTCTGGTTAGAATAGAACAGCATTTGCCCAGCTGTTAGCAATTGCACCTTATTAATAACAATACCAGGTCTCTGTATCTTTATTTGGGAGCTAAAATGGACTAGATCAGGCATAGATACACCCTGCATTTATTTGGGAGCAAAATCAGTGAAGAGAAACCAATCCTCCTAGAATTACATTAACAAAACTGGCCCAAGAATCAACTCTACAAAGAAGGCATGAAAAGTAGAGAAGATACGAGTCCAACCCAACCCAGCACTGCCTAAGGAAAGTCTCCTTGAGAAGAAATCCAAGGAGGAGAGTCTTAGATTTTTATCATTTTCTACAAGGTATAGTCAAAGCACTGAGCCTTTGCCTTCAACACAGTCACAACAGAGTACATTGATATCTTCCTTTGGTCATGGGCAGATACTGACAGCTCACTAACCAACTCAACTAAAACTGTTTTTCAACTAAGTTGCAGCAACCTCCTTCCTGCCCAGTGCTAATTATCTGTATGTATAGTGTATGTTAATGGTATATGCTCTGTTGGAATGTGACATATCATGGGCAAGTTATGGATAATTCATCAATGAACTTTATGAGAAGCAGTTATCATGATCTCCTATCCTAACAGTCATCAAGGGCTTGCACGATTTGCCCAGCACACACCTCAGCCATTTCTGGCTATGGCTGGTCTTTTGGTATCTTCTCCACCCAATCACTAGCTCAGAGTCCGTCATTCCCACTGGCTCCTGCCTCACTTATGACATCATTATTCCTCAGAACTTACCAGCGCCTGGAAGAAACTTGAGGCTTCCAGGGAGCTGATTGTAATCAATTTCACATAATCACAGGTCGCTTGTCATTAATGACCAGTGAGCACTGTCTGATCCTGTATGCATGCCTCCTAGGTTGTCCTCAGGTCAAACAAGATATTCTACTCCATTGTACTGTGGATTGCTGTTACTAGACTTCATGTGAACTAAAGTTTTAAAAGAAAAGGGTATTATTCGTATTTGTGGGCATCACTATGATATATTTGGAATTGATCTATACAAACAGAGTTTCTAATGACCACACATGTCAAGGTTTGTTGGACATCAAGATAAAGTAGCATGGACTTTTAGTATTATACTGTGTTTTTAGGCTTTGTAACTATCAAAAGTCACTAAAGAGCAAAGAATTGCAAAGTATACTTTTAAGTATTCTCTCCCCATCACCAACTCAGGCAAAAAGATTTATGTCTGTAGCATTATATCAACTTCATAGTATTTTACTGGTAGACATTAACAGTTATATCAAATGAAAGAAAAACAACATTGCATAACATCACTCTGATACATATGTGTATATATATATATATATATATATATATATATATATATACACTCTTTTAGTTATTTATTTTTTACACTCCAGATTTAATTCCCTCCCCCACCCTGTCTACACTCTGACTGTACAACATCCCATATTTCTCCCCACCCCTGTTTCCATGAGGATGTTCCCACCCCTTCCCAAACAGACCTCTAAAATCTCTGGGGCTTCCAGTCTCTTGAGGGATAGATGCATCTTCTCTGAATGAACACAGACCTGGCAGTCCTCTGCTCTATACGTGTTGGGGTCCTCATATCAGCTGGTATATGCTGCCTAGTTGGTGGTCCAGTGTTTGAAAGATGTCAGGGGTCCAAATTAATTGAGACTGCTGATCCTCCTACAGGGTTACCCTCCTCCTCAGCTTTTTCCAGCTTTTGCCTAATTCAATCACAGGGGTCAGCAGTATCTCTCCATTGATTGAGTGCAACTATTTGCATCTGAGTCTTTCAGCTGCTTGTTGGGTCTTTCAGAGGGCAGTCATGATAGATCCCTTTTTGTGAGCATTCCACAGCTTCAGTAATAGTGTCAGGCCATGGGGCCTCCCCTTGAGCTGGATCCCACTTTGGGCCTCTCACTGAACCTTCTTTTCCTCGTGTTCCTCTCCATTTCCATCCCTGTAACTCATTCAGACAGGAACAATTATGGTTCAGAGCCGTATCTGTGAGATGGCCCCTTCCTCACTTTATGTCCTGTCTTCCTGCTGGAGGTGGGCTCTATTCGTTCCCTCTCCCTACTGTTGGGCATTTCATCTAAGGTTCCTCCCTTTGAGTCCTGAGAGTCTCTCACCTCCCAGGTCATTGGGGCTTTCTGGATGGTCTCCCCAACCTCCTACCTCCCGAGGTTTCCAGTTTCTATTCTTTCTGCTGGCCCTCAGGGCTTCAGTCCTTTTCCCTCACCTAATTCCAGATCAGGTTCCTCTCTCCTCCCAGCCCCCCAGCCCCTTTCTCCCCCAGTACCTCCCTTGCTCCCCAGTTGTGATAGCTTTCTTCTCCCTCCCAAGTGGGACTGAGGTGTCCTCAGTTGGATCTTTCAGCTTGTTAGCCTTTTTGAGTTCTGTGTACTGTATCTTGTGTATTCTGTACTCTTTGTTGTTGTTGTTTGCTAATATCCACTTATTAGTGAGAACATGCTATGTATGTCCTCTTGGTTCTGAGTTAACTCGGGATGATATGACCTAGTACTACCAATTTGCCTGAAAATCTCAGGATATCCTCGTTAATGTGTGGATTTTAAAATTTGCAAATATTGTGAGAATGAGATGTAAGAGAATGAAAATCAATTGCAAAACAAAATTGTCTCCAGATAATGTCTGCTTATGTGGGTATGATTGCTATTACTAGAAACTGTGTAATTGACAATAATTTGCTTTCTAATGTAATTAAACTATGAACAAATGGAGCAAAAAATTGTGAAGGATTTTGAGTAGGGCTTTGGGACTTTTATCATGGGTATTATTTAATGGTACTAGTCACATTGTTTTCAGGCATTATTTTATTTTTTTAAAGATGAAGAAAATAGAGGTCATCTTTTTCAGTAAAATATATAAATTCTAAAATAGAGAATAGTGTTTTTATTGTTCCTGTCTGAAAGAATTACAGGGGTGGAAATGTAGAGGAGACTAAGGAAAAGAAGTTCCAGGGACAGGCACAAAGTGGGATCCAGCTCAAGGGAAGGTCCCAAGGCCTGACCCTATTACTCAGGCTATGGAACACTCACAAAAAAGGATCTATCATGACTGCCCTCATAAAGACTCTACAAGCAGCTGAATGAGTTAGATGCAGATATTTGCACCCAACCAATGGACAGAAGTAGCTGATCCCTGTGGTAAAATTAGGGAAAGGCTGAAAGAAGCTGAGTACATGGGCCATCCTGTAGGAGGACTAGCAGTCTCAATTAATCTGGCCCTCTTAGAGCTCTCAAACATTGGACCATCAACTAGGCAGCATACACCAGCTGATATGATGACCCCAATACACATACAGTAGAGGACTGCCAGGTTTGTATTCATTCAGAGATGATGTACCTAACCCTCAAGAGACTGGAGGCCCCAGGGAATTTAGAGGTAAGGTTGGGTGAGGGGTGGAGACATCCACATGCGGAGACAGGTAAGTGAGGAGGAGATATGGGATGTGGAACAGTCAGAGGTTGGATCGGGGCAGGGGAATAAAATATGGAGTGCAAATTAACTAATTAATTAATTAATTAAAAACGCCTAATGTTTTCATGCCCGCAGTCTTACCACTTCTGGGTCTTCCATCTGCGCGGAACATGTTCTGGTTGTAGGTGGGCAAAAGAGTCGGCAAAAGTGGGGTGACACCTTCATAGAATTGGGAACAAAACACCCATGGAAGGAGTTACAGAGACAAAGTTTGGAGCTGTGATGAAAGGATGGTCCATCTAGAGACTGCCATATCCAGGGATCCATCCCATAATCAGCTTCCAAACGCTGACACCATTGCATACACTAGCAAGATTTTGCTGAAAGGACCCAGATATAGCTGTCTCTTGTGAGACTGTGCCAGGGCCTAGCAAACACAGAAGTGGATGCTCACAGTCAGCTATTGGAAGGATCACAGGGCCCCCAATGGAGGAGCTAGAGAAAGTACCCAAGGAGCTAAAGGGATCTGCAACCCTATAGGTGGAACAACATTATGAACTAACCAGAACCCCGGAGCTCTTGACTCTTGCTGCATATGTACCAAAAGATGGCCTAGTCGGCCATCACTGGAAAGAGAAACCCATTGGACTTGCAAACTTTATATGCCCCAGTACAGGGGAATGCCAGGGCCAAAAAGTGGGAGTGGGTGGGTAGGGGAGTCAGGGGGAGGGTATAGCATTGGGATAACTTTTGGGATAGCATTGGAAATGTAAATGAGGAAAATACCTAACAAAAAATAGTAAAAAAAAGGTGGGGTGACAAACAGACTTGACACAAGGGAGTGTGGATCTGAATGTAATTTTTCAAATCGAGCATCAAACTTTTTATACAGAAGAAAATAGGGAAGTTAGGTGACACACTGGCAAGGTACAATGAGCTTACCAGATTCTTACATAAAACAGGAATGCAAACACGGACTGGCAGGAACCAGCTGGGATAAAATTCAATGTTAACAGCTGGGATCAAAAAACAGCCCCACCTAAGGTCAGCTTAATCTTAGACGCCAGGGGCAAGGACTTCGTGCCCTTGCCATAGTTCCTATTCTAGTCTTTTGTATAGTCCACCTTCCTCCTAGGCCATTGTAAATATTTGTGCATGGGTGAAACTCAGCTATCTATAGTTCTAAGTGTCTACTTTGGTTCTCTTTAGATCACAAACTTCCTTTCTAGATAATGGTAAATTCCTGTGTAGGGCAATGACTTAGCTATCCATGCCCAGGGTCGGCTCAAGGACTGACTAGGACTGGTGAAGAATCTAACTTAGCTATATGTCAAATAAAGGCACTTATAATAAAGCAATATTAAGGGAAAGCACATAGATCCATTTACCAACTAAAGCAAGGACATTGGAGCATTCGTTATACAGGATGCCACCATTCCAGGAAACTAAGTTTCTGTGAACTTTTCACCTCAGGACAGCATCCAGGTTTTTGGGGCATGTTGTGCTTGCCACTACTGGAGTGGATGTAGCATTTTCACAAGAAAACATGAAGTTAAGGTATCAAGATATACTAATCATATTTCTCAAGAAAAATAGAACTAAAAGAATAGTGTCACGGTTTGTATATTCTTGGACCAGGGAGGGGCACCATTTGGAGGTGTGGCCTTGTTGGAATAGGTTTGACCTGGTTGGAATAGGTGTGTCACTGTGGGTGTGGGCTTAAGACCCTCACCCTAGTTGCCTGCAAGTCAGTTTTCTACTAGCAACCTTTGGATGAAGATGTAGAACTCTCAGCTTTGCCTGTGCCATGCCTGCCTAGATGCTGCCATGCTCCCACCTTGCTGATGGACTGAACCTCTGAACTTCTAAGCCAGCCCCAATTAAATGTTGTTTCTTATAAGACTTGCCTTGGTCATGGAGTCTGTGTTCATAGATAGATACAAGGTAGATTTAGTAAATTGTCTCAAATACTTCTGGTTGGATAATCCAACAGTGGCTGTATTCATGCTGTAGAGGCTGACTACTCTGTAGCTATACAGTCAACAAAGCCAGAAATCCCAGCATTGCTAAGTTTGTGCTGAAGGCCCAAAGTTTGGTTGTGATATCAACAAAAATTGCAGCAGCAGCAGCAGCAGTGTTCACCAGCAACAAGTGAAGATAGGGAAGAAGCAGGACTAGTTTCCCCCTGACATTCTGTACATCTGGACCACCCCTGGAAAATGCCACTCAGCATGAGCAAGGATCTTCTTGGCTTAATTAATCCTTTCTGAAATGTCCTAGCAGACCTGTCCAGAGACCAAGCCCATGGTAGTGTCCCATATGAAGTTAATAATTAAGATTGATGATTAAACCAGCAAACCAGCAAGCAATATTCTATAACAATGTCTGCACTGAATGAATTAACATCCTACATTTTCAGCTCCATATTTATCTGTCTAAAGACACATTCACCTTATCTTTGAGTATAACCAAATACTAGAACTTTGTATCTTTTCAATAGCAATCTGCATTTTCCCTTATAACTACTGACTTTTCCATTTTAACATCAACATTTCTTCCTTATCATATGATTGGCTATATCTTAGCATAATGTCCTTGAATTTAAGCTATGCTAAATTTCCTGAGATCAGAAGTGAAGCCTTGCTTGACTCTGAAACTTAAAGCCCATGCTGAAATAAGACTACATGTGTTAGAAAATTTCAGTTTTGGATTTTTTAATTGGCTATTCTGAATTTTTTATTGATCCCAGTCTCTCTTCTTTTGTGTCACCTTGATGTTTGCTTTAGAGTTTCTTTGGACAAGTGCTCATGATCTATCCCTCTTCTTTCTGCATTCTGTGTTTATAGTTTGGTGCATTTCTTTATAATGATAAACAATGTATCAGTAGAATAAACAAGTAATACATTCAAGGAACAAATAGGAGAATTTGGAAGATGGTTAAGTATCACCACTGTTGTCAAATCTGTGAATCATTTATAAGTCTATATTCTTCATAGTATCTGACATATGAAGTCAAGCTTTGGACATGAAATGATTCCCAAGAGAACATTTCAAAATACAACAAGGTCTTAAAATTGACTGGATTATACATTTCAAAATTTCAATCATAAATTTTAAGTAATTTCAATCTAGATGACATTATCTGCAGGTTTTGGCTACTATTACATTTGCAGTATCATTGACAAATCTTGTTATTTAATGCATTGGAAACCAGATAAAAAGGGTTGAAGATGTTAAGATGGAGTCTCCATAAAATCAAACCCTAGTTCCTCCATTGCCTTTTTACTTTTTGAGAAATAGATATTTCTTCTCCTGACAGTAACAGCTTTGGATATGGCCCAACAATACATCCTAAAATCATATAAAATATCATGAACTTTTTCTGATTTAGTTTTTGTAACATATTTGTTCAGTTCATGTTCAGTATGAATTTTGTAGATGATAACATTATACACCATGTCCAATGGTAGTACACACTGGAAGCTTTTGCTATTGATAGGCAAAAGTGTGATACCAATTTTGGTTTACTTTGTGTCTTATTTGATTCACTTTAGCAGCACTTACTTTCCATAGTAAGTTTCTGACAAAGTATAAAGTCACAGTGGAGACAACATGGTAGAAATAAGCTCTCATCCATATCAAAGATTAAAGATGGAAAGACTGAAGAGCACAGTGAAGAGGCAGAGTGGCTAGGACTTGCTCTCAGATGTTCCATCCACCATTCAGAATGTAACTTATTTAACATACCAAATTCCTCTGTACCATTTTATACATCATGGAAATTGAAATAAATCTAAAAGCCATTACCTCAGGTACTCCACACAAGTCTCTATAGGTAGATTTGTTCTGGTCATAGTGAATGCACTACATGCATTACTGACAATTATTTTGTTCTTAATCCCTCTACCCCCAGGCAGGCCTTACACATAAAGGTATGGGTATCCAAAGAATAATAATGCAGCGTAGTACAATATAAAACAATACAATACAACACAATACAATATAGTACAATACATAAAAATAAACAAATAGAAATTTAACAGAACAACCAAGCAAACAAAGAAGAGTTGGAAAGGGACTTGATCCAATGAGGATGGAAGACAGCAGGAACTGGAAGGCACAGAAGGAGTACAAATGGTAACCAAGATCTATTGAGTGAAATAGACCTCTTCTCAATAAAAGAAAAACATTTCAAAAAATAACAGCAGAGTAAGAACTTGGATAAGGCTCATGAGCAACACTGCTTTATTTATGTTGCTCACATATAATACTTTCACTTGTATTTTCTTACTATAACTTTTAATAATTTGTTTCTAAACTGTTACATATATTCATGTATTGCCTATTGTATTTATATCTGTAAGTCAGATCCTCAGCATACAAAGACTGAACCATGAATAAAAATAGAAGGGAGGAAGTGACAGATATTGGATGATCCTTCAGTCTTTATGAATAGTGACATGTGATGTCTTCAACTGATATCAAAAACACCACAGATAAAAGAGTTAACACCTGCAAAATTCATACTGCAATTTTACTCACCATCTCATTTAATCTAAAGATATTTCTCCTATTTATAAAATGCTATGAGTTACAATTATATTTATATATGTTTATTATACATTTATCTAAGTCAAGGAATATAGATGAAGAATTATAAATGTATTTAATATTGTTACCAATCTGAAGAATTTAGGGAAATATTTCAGCAAAAGTGCATTTATTAGGAGGAAAAGCTCAAACCATTATGTTCCCTGTCCCCATGTAGCTAAGTCACTAGCTTTTTAAAATCTATTTTTGTTTTTAATTTTAATTAACATACAAAAGAATAGATTTGTCACATTTTCACAACCCCCACATGAATTAAACTTGGAAACTTTTCTACTCTATATTAATTTTATAAATTAGATGTACCCCTCAAAATAAAGAATCCTTTAATCATTTTAGTGCCAAATTATGATAGCAAAGATCAGAATTTAAATATGTTTGCCTACAATCCTCATTCTAACTCCAATCAGTGCATCTAAAAGATTCCAGGAAAATATGCTGAGACATACTGTTGCTTTCAACATTGTTGCACATATTTCTTGTGCATTAAAGTATTTGCAAATGTAGAGCATGAACAACAAGTTATTAAACCTTTTTCAGTGAGTTGTGTTAGCTACTACTTGAATATTGTTGTTCACGCTATAAAATTTTAAGTCATATTTTGAATAAGGATTTCTAAAATATTTTTATTTATGTGTGTGGATGTATGCCATTGAAGCCAGAAAGCCTGATATCCCCCAGAGGGTGTCAGATGGTTCTTAGCTGCCTGATATGGATGGGTACTGGTAACCAACAAGTGTCTTCAAGAAGAACAACAAACACTAATAACCAGCTAGCCATCACTCCAGCATCCAACTATAACTTTTGAATAAATTCATTAATAGAGATGATCATTGCTCAAGAAATCTGATTAATCAATCATTAAAATATATTTATGGTGTACTTGTAATGAGAGCAGACATGATATCTGAAATCAAGTAAATTTCTAGAATTACTTAGTGACAAAACATGGATTAATAAAAGTCCACTAACTATATGCAGCTAATGCATGCCTAATATTATCATTTGTGCTAAACTGTAGAGACTTGAGAGGAGTTTGAACATATAACACATCCCAAAACTGTAAAAAAGTGAGAAAGAGATAAGTAGAGAAACCAAGAGCCAGTGGAGAAAGAAACCATGTGTTTACTGAGAGGCAAATGTGCATTTAGGGTAACCAAGAATCAACAAATACCTTAATTTGTATTGTGATTCTTCTTTTGTAAGGTAATGGTATAGAAGATTATCTAGTTATCATTTTAAAGTAATTTCAGTAGATATTTCCAATATTAAAATTTGCCCCATGTACTCCTGCAAATGATATTACTATTGGCTGCTTGCTTCACTGTCCCCATTCATCCCTTAAAAGTGTAATCCTGGCCAAAAGATTGCACAGTTAACAAAACAAAAGCAAAGTCTCAGATTTTCATATGTCTTTATGAAGACCCTATGCACAAGTGAAATTGAGGGCAATTTCAGTAGGCAGCATACGTAAAAACGCTAAGAATTAATGATACGTAAAAACGCTAAGAATTAATGATACATTTGCTTAATGGATGGAATGAATCTAGTATGAACATCGTGTCTTAGAAATGAAAAGTAGGAAGGTGTTGTCGTGCAATTTTGCGCCATGATATTTACTTTGGAAAATATTTACTTTTTATGTTTTAAATAGGAAATATTTGCTTGATTGATGTGAAGAAATGGGAATTTTATTTGATTTCATTCTTCTTAACAGTGTTATACAGAATTTATAATACTTTAAGATTTGAAAAACAATGTGTCACTAATTTCTGACGAATATATGAAAAGTACCAAGGAAGAGAAACAAGACTTTCTAAGAATTGCCACAAAAACTTTTTTTCTTAAAAGTGCTACTAGATTCAAATGTTATTTTAAATTGGACTCCTTAAAGTTAGGAAACTAATCTCACAGTAACTACAGAAACAAACAGGCCAGTAAGTGAGAGTCTCTCTGAATGGCAGATGAATTAGAAGGCATTTTACAAAGCATTAGTCACATAAGATATTTTTTCTTTTTGATGAAACATTTCAATTATTATTAAGAACTGAGTGCAAAAATCAAAATCTCTAAGAGCCAATTCCGAAGACAGCATTCTGATTTCGAGAATTAAACGGCACAAAATTTTATTTAAAAGTTAATAACAGTTTGATTACTTTGGCTATTTGAGCCAATATTTTAAAATATAATAAAATGAAATATAGTATGATATAATATGAATTTTAGGACAATGCAATTCTCTGAAATACATGAATGATCCACACATGGTATCTAACTGCTTTCAGTGCCAGGCAAGCAAATTCTTGTATACAGAGTTGTAGAGAATTTCCTATGGTTTTTGTTACTTGGAAGAAAAATTTATAATAAACTTCTATGAAAAAGACTGTTTTCCAAAAAGGAAATGAGCAATAAATAGTCTGTAGGTGAGCCACATGAATAGTGATAGCAAATAGTATTCAAGCATCAGGAAACTGAGAAAATACATCCATTCAAGACTGTCAGCATGTCAAGTAAGTCAGAAGTCATCAGATGAGATAGACTCTGTAACTAAAAGATGAGGACACGACAGATGCAGGGTAGAACAAAGAAAAGAGACTGGGTTGAGAAACAGTATTAAATGAGGGGATTCCATAGCTTAGGAATTGAAGACCCATGCTTTTTTCACTTAGTGCGGGATCTATTGTCACTAGTGAGCAACCACTTTTTTCTTTAATTGATCAGTGGATTATAATACACCCACCATTCTTAAAACAATACATTTGAGGATTTAAAGGTGTGATGAAAATAAAATGGATTAAAAAATGTGAGTATCCACAAAAGAGAAAAGCTAGCAAGTAGTTTGACATGTCAATGAATATAGAAATTAATGTTGTTAAACATTTTTAGTGTCAAAATAAAAAAAAGTGAGGAAATGATTATAGAGATTAATTATTGATAGTTTCTCCAGTTTTCTTCCTAATTTCTATTTTAATTTTCATTCTGTTTCCTTTCTTCTTGATTTTATATGTCCCAACATACGGTTTTTACAGGTACAAAACTGTTCACATATGTTGAACTATATGGTTGTGCATCTACACATTTGTGCTGTCCTAATCTCAAGTGCTTAAAAAATTTAACAGGTTAGTGGTTGACTTGCAGTGCTGTCATTTTTAAGTTGGAAAATGAGCACAGCATCTCTAAACCTTAAAGCTACCAAGAACTAATTAATGTGAGGTATGTTTTCAATAATTTCAGCTTTTAAATTAGTATACCATGCAATATATTTAATTTTGTTATTTTAAAACATAACTTGTTTTTTGTTTATCCTACTTCCCCACTCCTCTCCTCCAGGACCTTTCACCTCATCTCATTCTTCTACCTTGATGATCCCCTTTCATGTTTTTCATCTGAAATAGAAATGTCTGTTTTCTTGAACAATTTTTTGACTGATATATTCATTTCCTATGAATTGGGCCCTAGATAATAGGGTAAGACATCAGGAGGGCCTGGTCTTTGAGATCTTCAGGACGCATGATGGGGTGGGGAAGGAAACTGTAACTGTTGTTCTGTTGCAGAACTAACCTGAGAGACTGATCTGTGTGCATTACAGGACAATCTGTGCATTGGTGCCTATTTTTATTTCTAGTCTTTTTATATTTCTAGCTTCAAAACGATAGGCTTATTTTTCATTTTATTTTACTGTACCATATGGCACAAATATAGATAGTGTATTCCTTTTCAAGTAATTTGTATAATAAACATATGTAAATACTTTTCTAATTATGTCTTTTCCTGCAAACCATGACTTCTTTACACATAGGAATGATATTGGCCATTCATTCTGAGATATATCTAAATCTACCTTTTGCCAAGAAACAGATGTGAGGACAGTAACATAGAAGACAGGGGAGACAGACAGACCAACAGAAAGAGAGAAATAGAGGAGAGAAAGAGAGAATATGAAATGGAAAGGAGAAATATTTAGGCCTAGTAGCAAATTATCTTCATTTTGGTTTTCTTCCATTATTTTGTGGTATTTATTCACATTATATCTGAATTGCTGGCCCACCTCTGTCCAGTCCCCCTCTCACACACAACTCTTCCTCCCACACCCCCTCTTTTCCTTTCAGAAGGGGAAGGGGTCCTCTGGTATCAGCCTACCCTGGAACACCAATTCACTGCAAGACTAGAGACATTCTCTCACAATGTGGCCAGATAAGGCAGCCCACTTTCGGGAACATGTTCGACAGGCAGGCAAATAGAATCAGGGACAGCCCCTGCTCCAGTTGCTGGGGGACCTGCATGAAAACGAAGCTACACATCTGCGACATATGTACATAGGTGTGGGGCTAGGTCCAGCCCATGTATGCTCTTTGGTCAGTGGTACAATGTCTGGGACCATACACTCATCCAGGTTAGTTGACGCTCTTCTTGTGTCCCTATCCAGGCTGTATCCCTCAATCCTTCCCCTTCCATTCCAGAAGACTCCCTGAGCATTGTGTAATATTTGGCTGTGTTTCCTGGATTTATTATACTTCTTATAGCCTGAGTTATAAAGGATGAACTAGATCCTTTGATTTGTTTTTGAAATTATTCCCTTATCTTCTTGGCCATTGGTAAACCTTTGATATCCAACAGCAGAGTATAATTGTTGCAGTTTGGGTATAGATTTCCATGCTGTCTCTTCTTCATACAGCTCTGGGTCATGGAGTTATTTTCTAGTCCTTGATATCTTCATGGACCATGTAAGAATAGTTACAACTCATATTGACTCATAGGCTCACTGGAGAACTTAAGACATCAATTTAGTAAAACACTAAATATGGTCTCAACACAGAGTAAGCCCAACAAATGTAAGGTGTGTGGCAAATGTAACAAATGAATTACTTTGGAAATTACTGTATTATAACAATGTAACACACAATGTATTATACATAGTAACAAAATGTATAACATGTACAGTAGAGGAGCAATGCTCATTTATATAATGTATACCAGGCTATAATGTATATCACATAGGCATATATTTAGTTTTATTATGAGCCTTATCTAATTCATATTCCTATGTCTTGCAAATATAATATATTTAACTTACATTTCTTAAATAAATTAAACAAAATTGAAAGAACATAAACTTCAGTGCATATAACAGAACCTTTAGTCATTTAGGCCCTTTGGAAAGGCTTCAGTGTCCCAAATATTGCCCAGAAAGGACCGAGCCATAGGATTTGTTGTTATGCTTTCTTTCAGCAAATGACACAAAGATCAAAAATGGACCACATAACTTTTCAGGAAAAGAAACGTCTGTATTACTACAATCTGACAATGACCCATCTTAATTAGAAGAAAAATAAAGTGTTGAAATTGTCGCCATAAGTTACCCACATGTTGCTAAATTCAGGCACTGATTTTTTTCCTCCATCTGCCTCAGAGAGTACATTGATTACATACAATGCCACAGAACTCTGTCTACTTTGTGTACATTATCATCTAAATAACAAATTTCTAGAATTAAGGCTTAGTGCAATAAAATGCATGTCTTAGTATTTTTTTAAATTAGATATTTTCTTTATTTACATTTTTTAGGTGTTTCCTTTATTTACATTTCAAATGCTATCCACTTTCTTTGTTTCCCCTCCCAAAACCCGCTCCGAACTACCCTTTGAGCAACCCACTAACTCCTGCTTTCTGGCCCTGGCATTCCCCTACACTGGGGCATAGAGCCTTCACAGGACCAAGGGTCTCTCCTCCCATTGATGATCGACTAGGTCATCCTCTGCTATATATGCAGCTGGAGCCATGAGTCCCACCATGTGTACTCTTTGGTTGATGGTTTAGTCCCTGGGAGTTCTGGGGGTACTGATTGGTTCAACATATTGTTGTTGTTCCTATGGGACTGCAAACCCCTTCGGCTCCTTGGGTACTTTCTCTAGCTCCTTCATTGGAGAACAGGTGCTCAGTCCAATGGATGACTGTGAGCACCCACTTCTGTATTTGTCAGGTACTGGAAGAGCCTCTCAGGAGACAGCTATATCAGGCTCCTGTCAGCAAGCACTTGTTGGCATCCACAATCGTGTCTGGATTTGGTGATTGTATTTGGGATGGATCCTCAGGTGGGGCAGTCTCTGGATGGTCATTCCTTCTGTCTCCTAGCCATGCTTTGTTTCTGTAACTCCTTCAAGAAGTTAAAATGTTTCTTTCTGATTTATAATTCTTTGTCTCTAAAACCTTATATAGCTACTTTGTTTGTGGGTTCTTTTTTTCTGTCTCCTAACAATATATTCTCTGACTTAACTCAGCTTCTGCTAACTACTTCTTCTTCTTAGTCTGCTAGCCCAAATCACTTTCAACTGCCTCTTATATGCACTGAAAGTCCCAGAGAGCTAAGATAGGGGAGACTCCCAGCACTCAATAAGGGCAATCTTAGCCAAAATGCCCAACAGTGTGGTTAACGAACCTGAAGAGACCACCTCTAGTAGTCAGAGAGGATCCCCAGTGGAGGGATGGGGACACCAACCCACCTACAAAACGCTCAACACAATATTGCTCCTGTCTAATGAAAATTCATGGACAAAAATGAACAAGAGACTGGAGGAATGGCCAACCAGTGACCAGCCCAACTTGGGATCCATACCATACAGGGGAAGAGGCACAAATCTCTGACACTATTAGTAATGCTATTGTGCTTGAAGACAGGAGCCTAGCATAGCTGTACTCCGAGAGACTCTATCAGTACCTGACTGAGACAGATGCAGGTACTCACAGCTAAGCATTGAACTGAGATTGGAGACCTCTATGGAAGCATTAGGGTAAGGACTGAAGTAACTGTAGGGGATGACAACCCCATAGGAAGCCTAACAATCTCAACTAACCCGGACCACTGGGAGCTCCCAAACATCAAGCCACCAACCAAAGAGGATACAAGGGCTAGTCAGAGACCCCCCCTTACCCCCCGCCCCAGGCAAAGGGCTGCCCTGTCTGGCCTCAGTGAGAAAGGATGCATCGAATCCTCTAGAGACTTGATGCTCCAAAGTAAGGAGTTACAGGTGTGGGTGGGTGGGGAAAGCAACCTTGCAGAGGCAAAGGGGAAGGAGATAGGGGAGAAAACTGTGCAAGGGGAGACCAGGCAGGTCAACATTTGGGGTGTATATAAATAGAATGATTTTATAAATCTCCCCTCTACTCTTTTTCTAGCCCTACTCAATCTTCCTTCTTTTTTGACTCTACTCTCCTGTCTCCTGGACCCTACTTCTGTCTACTGTTACTACTTTCTCCTACTACTTCCTCATTCCTTCCATTCTATTGTTTCCTTTCTCACTACCCTCTTCACTCTCAGCCTCTGCTGGCTTTTATATTCTCTCCTGTTTCTGGAAGTCGAAGAGACAACTGTAATTGAAAAGTGCAGGGTCATTTAAATGGGCAGGCACATAAAAATATTTCATACTATAATAAACCACAAAGTAGATTGTGATCTCAGAGAAAACTGTCCAGGTAGAGGAAAATGGAAGCAAACTTTGAAAGAAACAAGAGAAGGCAACCCTTCACATAGGATCCCCATATGAGATTATCTATGCTTTTCTCAGCCAACATTTTGGAGACAATGAGAGTAGAATGGTACATTCTTAATGTTAAAAACAATCAAGTAAATACTGCTATACCTAATGATTTTGTTCTTCAAAAATGAAGGAAAAATCTTTTCTAGGCAAAAATAATCTAAAAGAGCCTACCACAAGAAATACTAAAGGTGGGTTGAACTTTCGAATAAAATCTGTTAATTAGTAGTTTGAAAATATATGAAAGCATAAAACTTACCCCTTAAAGGAGTGAGTGTGGTTCCAAACACTGTCCATTTCGGCATTCTAAGGCTGGAGAATATACTGGGAAACAGGGACAAAATTAATTTTATCCTTAAGAATGCTGAAATAGTCAATGTGCCCATCAAGTGCTTCCTCCACAGATGACAAATGCATCACTCATCTGGAGTTGTACAACATCAGGTGTGGAGGACATTAACATCATTCTTTGTTATATTTCATAATTTTGTAAGTGAGAATATACCCGTGGCTTAAGGAATGTTAATATTATCTGTGTAATCTTTGGCATGACTTTACATTAAAGAATAGTGGGTTAATTTTAGAAGCATCAATAATCCATTGTTTCTACAACTACATTGTAATATATGTCATATGCAAAAACTAATATCACTTTATATTTTTGTATTGATCTCTCTAAGTGTTGCAATTCAGTGGGTTTTTATTCAAGTTCTTATTCTGTGCTAATGCAATTAATTGTAATATCATCTATTGACCTTCTACAATTGGAATTTTAAACACTGGGGAGACATAAGTACTTGAGCATTTCTGTGTAATATAGCTTCAACTTTAAACAAATGTGTTGAGGTGAGGCTGTCTTCAAAACAGTTCTATTAGCTTTGCACATTTTATTTTGTAAATGAGTAAACTGCCCTTTTTGTCCTTTTTAGAGCATATAAGCAGAAAATGCTTCAGAATTACACCTTTAATAATCACCATCTTTGTAAATCAAACATTATAGTAAGAAAATCAATATTTATATTAAATATTAAGATAATATACTGTGTTATATTTTTCTTTTATTTTATTAATTTTATTAAATGTATATCAAAACTCTTTTCTAATTCAACATTTAACTCAATCAAGTAAGATATCGCTTATTTATAAAACTAATATTGTATGATAACCTCACTGTTGATTTCAGGCTCATTGAAGTTTCTTTTCCCAAAGTTGTTTGGCCAAACTGGTAAATGCCTTCCATGTTGTACAATGGTTTCAAAAGCTTAAGAACACTCGGATACTTGCTGGGCAGTGGTGGCGCATGCCTTTAATCCTAGCACTTGGGAGGCAGAGGCAGGCGAATTTCTGAGTTCAAGGCCAAACTGGTCTACAGAGTGAGTTCCAGGACAGCCGGGGCTATACAGAGAAACCCTGCCTTGAAATCCACTCCCCCCCCCCCCCAAAAAAAAGAGAATACTCAGATACTCAGTACTCTATTTAATAATTAAAATATATTGCCAGTGTGTGACATATTTGTCATCCATGATACTGAAGTAGAAATAAAGGTGTGCCTAATCTGGGGTAGGTGCTAGTATATATAGTTTTGAAAACCTGATTCTCTTGTCAATACTACATGAATGAAGAAATTGAAGCCAACAGAGATTATTATTTCAGATTACAAACAGCCTTAATCCAGAAACACTAAGGTTTTTATTCTTAATGCTAACCTTCTCCCTGACATCCTCTGCAGACTTCAGAGAGTAAACTGCATCTAGCCAAAGTTGTCACAGTGCTGAAATAGTAAGACCCAGGAAAGAACGATCACTGTTCAAAGTACAATTTATATATTTTAGTCAAGATTTGGTGGGACTAGCTCAGAGAGCAGACCAAGAAATTGTTGTTCCAAAGTTCATAGAGGATCTTGACTTTACTTTCTAATAATTTATTTTACAATGTTAAGTGGAACATTTAACTATAATCCAACTTGACCATTTAAGCATTTTGCCTGCTATTCACTAGAGATTATTTACTATTATAAGGTAATAAATTATAATGTAGTTGATTTGAAGCCATAAAATTATCATTTCCAAATGTGAAAGACAAATTTTAATCAGGATTATAGCAATTATTAAGGAAGATCAAAGAATAAAGATTCAATTCATTTCGGAATGTATAATGACTTATTCCATTTAAAACTACTTGGGTTTCCATCTGCTTAAGTGCTCAGGGATGCAGTTGTTCTGGAAATTTGACTTTTGCTATTAGTTTTTCCAACTAGTCAAGGTCATGTACAAGTTTCATTTGCCCTCTAGAACAATATCCATCTAATTGAGGATGATTTTTCTCTTAGGTGACATTTGCTTGGAGATGCTGGTACATATCACTCAAGGGAGGATAGTTGTCTCCAGAAGAAAAATGCCTGCTCTAGAGCGATATCCTGTCAGGCATAGATCACCATTAATTTTTCCAGTAGTGTCTACAGCTGGCAAGGGTGACTGTTACTGGTATCTTCAGCAGTTGAATACAAATAGCTACCATCGAAGCTGGACACTAAATGCTTATATAGGTTGCCATTAAAAAAAGGAGAGAAGGATTTGCAGGCAAAATTATAAAAGATGAAACAAAATAAAAAAAAATCTTTCCACAAATCTCTGATACTTCCAGCATGTAAAGTGCTTTGAAGAAAAGTTCAGAAAGCTTTAGAAGATACTAAGTTTTTATCATTTCCACTCAGTATCCATGTGAGTCCATGAACACTATGACTTGGCATTAATAAAAATGACAGCTCGGAAGAGAAAATAGAATTGGAATGCCCAGTTCTATATCATGAGGAATATTTCTTCACCAGAGACATAAAAGATAAAATTGGTTTTCAACAGCTATAGATGGTGTTTTTCTCCAGTTCATGAAGCACTGATATTTCACAATTTACCCCATGTCTAAAAGATCATGATATTAGAAATCTGTATAGTTCTCATCGGAGAAGGTTAATTTTGTTTGTTTGAGGCTATTCTCTTTGCTATGTCTCTAATATAAATATGATGAATCAGAACATTGACTATCCTTTGAGTTAAATATATTATTAATTGATACAGTGGACTGTCTTATACTCATGAGTACACATTGGACTTAATGAATGGAACAGGACCTTTCATGAGATTGGAGTTAATGAGTGGACCTTGGAGGAGTGAAGAGGAGAAGCAGGTGGTAAATATGACTAAACTACTGTGTGATGAGCTGAAGAGATGGATTATCTAGTATAAGTTTCTCACAACCAAAATATACCATGTGCATCTATGAAATTCTTAAAGACCTGTTCCAATGTATTAAGATTAAGAACTATTAATTATAAAGTTAAATTTCACTTGAACTGAATTCCTTTATACTTTTAAAAAATTTTTGGAGATTATAATATATTATAAGGTTTCTTCCTTCCATTTTCTCCCTTCAAAGCCTTTCATGAAACTCTCCTTGTTCTATTTCAATTCTGTGACTTATTTTTCATTAATTGTTGCTATATATATATATATCCTGCTCAGTTTATGAAATTATATGGATCTATTCATGGATCAGTAGAATTAACCTATTAAAATGGCATTTTACCAAAAGAAGTCTATGAATTTAATAAAATCCACATAAACACTCCAATATTATTTTTTACCATGCTTGAAAGAACAATACTCAAAATCATATAGAAAAAAAGCCCACATTAGTAATACTATCCCCCATAATAAAAGAATTTCTGGACGTATCACAATCCCTGATTTCGCACTGTGATACAGAGTAATAATAATAGAAACTACAAGGTATTGGCATAAAAACAGAAGAGAATCAAAGACCCAGAAGTAAAACTACACACCTAATGACACTTGATTGTTGACAAAGAAGCAAAAACTATACAAAACTATACAAGCAGTAAAATCTTCAACAAATGGTGCTAATTTAACTGGATGTCTATATATAGAAGAATGCAAAAAGAATGCATATAGAAGAATGCACACTCATTTATCACCCTGTACACTCACATTCAAGTGAATCAAGGACATCTATGTAAAACTGGATAACTAAATCTGATGGAAGACAATATGGTGAACAGCCACAAATGCGTTGGCATAGAAGACGTCTTCCTGAACTCAAAACCAACAGCTTAGGCATTATGATCAGCAATTAATAAATGGGGCCTCTTGAAACTAAAAAGCTTCTATAAAGCAAAGAACATCATTAAAAGGAAAATAAACAGCCTATAGAATGGGTGAACATTGTCACAAACCCTACCTCTGAAAGAGGGCTAATGTTCAAAGATATAAAGAACTCAAGAAACTAGATGGATTTAAACCGAGAATTCTAGACAGAGGAATCTCTAATGCCCAAGAAGTACTTAAAGAAAATTTCAACATCCTCAGTCATCAGGCAAGTACAGATAAAAATGACTCTGAGATTTCACTGTACACATATCAGAATGGCTAAGATTAAAAATGCAAACAAAAACTCCATGCTGGAGGGGATGTGTAACAAGAAGTTGCTGATGTGAGTTTAAGCTTGTTCAATGAAGTTGGAAATCAACTTGGAGGTTTCTCAGAAAATTGAGAATAGTTCTATCCCCAAGACCCAGAAATACTACTTCTGGGAATATACCCAAAAGATGCCCCACAATAACACAAGGATACTTGCTCAATTATGTTCATAGCAGCTTTATTTGTATTAGCCAGAAACGGGATGTCCCTCAACTGAACAATGGATAAAGAAAAGGTAGTATATTTACACAATTGAACACTAATAAGCTATTAAATACAAAAACATCATGAAATTTGAAAGCTGATGGAAGGATCTAGAAAATATCATCCTGAGTGAAGCAACCTGGACACAGAAAGACAAGCATGGAACAAACTCAATTATAAGTGGATATTAGTCATAAAGTATGGGATATCCATGCTACAATCCACACACCCAAAGAAGCTATATAACAAAGAGTGCCCAGGAGAGGACACTTGAATCTCACTGAGAAGGGGAAATATATTGCACATTGTGGGTGGATGGAGAGAGAAAAACGGGTGGAGCAGTGGTAAGAGGAATTGTAACAGGAGGGATGAGGTGGGGGAAAGGATCAAGTAAGAGAGTACTAGAAGAAATACCTGGAATGTGTGTGGGGAAGAGGATCTCTTATTAAAGACTACTTACAGTGAGGGATATGGAACCTGAAAGTACTACCACCTGGCAAGATTTCAATGAGTGATGGGAACAGACCCAGCCACAAAACCTTAGACCCACAATTTGTTCTGCCTACAAGATGTGCTGCGATAATGATAGAGTAGAAATCGAGAAATGGCTAAGCCATGACTTGCCACCTCATCACTCATGCCTATCCTTAACACTGTTAATGGTATTCTGCTATACTTAAATATGGGAGCCTAGTACAACCATCATCTGTGAGGCTTCACCCAGCAGCTGATAAAAACAGATGCACAGACCCACAGCCAAACTTTTGGTGGGGAGCAGATTATCCTCTGGAAGATAGGGAAGAAGTAGTGAGGGAGTGCCTGGCAAATACAGTAGTGGATGCTCACAGTCATCTATAGGATGGAATACAGGGCCCCCAATGGAGGAGCTAGAGAAAGTACCCAAGGAGCTAAAGGGGTCTGCAACCCTATAGGAGGAACAATGATATGAACTAACCAGTACCCCCTCCCCCAGAACTGTGTCTAGCTGCATATGTAGCAGAGGATGGCCTAGTCGGCCATCAATGGGAGGAGAGGCCCTTGGTCTTGTGAAGATTATATGCCCCAGTACAGGGGAATGCCAGGGCCAGGAAGCAGAAGTGGGTGAGTTGGGGAGCAGGGCAGGGAGGGAGGGTATAGGGGACTTTCAGAGAGGAAACTAGGAAAGGGGATAACATTTGAAATCTAAATGAGGAAATATCTAATAAAAAAAGAAAAAAAAAACAAAAAAGAAAGAAAGAAAGAAAAATAAATCAATTTCACCAAAATCCTACATCATCAATTATTCTGTGCCCATAAGAACTCACTGAGAATGAACATCCAATCAGAGAGCCTGCATGGGACCAATGTAGGCCCTGTAGACATATATAACAGATGTGTACCTTGATCCTCATATGTGATGCCCTAACAGCAAGAGCTGGGGTGGTCTCTGAGTCTGTAGCCTGTGTTTGGATCCCTTTTCCTGAACTTGATTGCCTTGCCTATCCTCACTAGAAGATGTGCCTAGTCCTATTGCAACTTGATATGCCAAGGTGGTTTGATATCCACAGGAGGCCTCCCCTTCTCTTAGGAGAAAGGATGGAATGGGAGGGAGCAGAGGTGAGAGGAAAGAACCAGTAGGAGGAGGGAAAGTGGAAATAATAATAATAATAATGATAATGATAATAATAAGCCCAATCAAGGAGTTTGCTTTGAGATTGTATTTCCTAGTAATGTAAGAAGTTACTCCCTTAATGTTTCGCCAAGGTAACTTCCCCAAAAGTAAAACACCGATGGATATGCTGAGAAAATTCCTTAAGTCCTCAGCTGTACACAAAGAAGTACAGGCAACTAAAGGATAAAGGATAAGAAAAGTGGAAGAAATTGTCTTCCTATAGCAGCAACATACCACCTGGCTATACAAGATCTATGAGCAGGAGAGATCTTTCTATCTTCTGATATCTTCTGATGATACCTGCTTTCTCATACATTCTGTTAGCTTTTGTTATTTTACTTGGGAATTGAGACCATTGATGCTGAGAGATATTAATGATCAATCATTGTTAATTCTTGTTATTTTGATGTTAGTTTGTGTGTGTGTGTGTGTGTGTGTGTGTGTGTGTGTGTGTGTGTGTGTGTGTATGAGTTCCCCTTCTGGTTTTGCTGATGTGGAATTATTTGTTTCCTGTGTTGAGTACTTAATTTCCTTTGTTTGTAGTGTTCCTCCTAATATCTTCTGTAGGGTTGATTTGTGAACAGATAGTGCTTAAATTTTGTTTTGTCATGGGATATATTGATTTCTCCGTCTGTGGTGATTGAAAGTTTGGCTGGCTATAGTAGTCTAGGATGGCATTTATGGTCTCTTTGCTACGGCAAGATGTTTATCCTGGCTCTTATGATTTTGAGGGTCTCTCTTGAGAAGACTGGTGTAATTCTGATAGGTGTGTCTTTATATGTTACTTTCCTCCTTACAGCTTTTAGTATTCTTTCTTTGTTCTGTATATTTAGTGTTTTGATTATTATGGGATGGAAAGGTTGTCTCTTCTGGTCTTACCTATTTGATATTTTGTAAGCTTCCTGTATGTTTATAGGCATCTCTTTCTTAGGTTTTGGAAATCTATGATTTTATTGAAAGTATTTTCTGGGTCTTTGAGCTGTGAATCTTCCTTTTCTTATATTCCTATATTTTTACATTTGGTCTTTTCACAGTGTCCCAGATTTCCAGAATATTTTGTGTCAGGAACGTTTAGATTTAACATTTTTTTTTTTACTAATGTATCAAATTTCATCTACTGCATCTTCTATGCCTGAGATTCTCTCTTTCATCTTTTGTATTCTCTTGGTGATGCATTTGCAGTTCCTGTTCTCTTCCCTAGGTCTTCCATCTCCAGGATTCCCTCAGTTTGTGTTTTCTTTATTGCTTCTGCTTCCATTTTCAGGTCTTGAACAGTTTTATTAATTTCCATCACCTGTTTCATTGAATTTTTCTGTATTTCTTTAAGGGATTCATTCACTTCCTCTTAAAGGCCTCTTAAAGGCCCCTGTCATCTTCATAACATTGGATCTAAGGTCATTTTACTGTACTTCAGTTGTGTTAGAATATCCAGGGCTTGTTGTGATAGGATAGCTGTGCTCTGAGAGTGACTTATAGCCACAATCTTGTGGATTGTGTTTTATCCTGGTCATTAGCCATTCTTATTGGCTCTTGTGCCGGTAAGCCTCCAGGAATACAGGTGGAATTTTGGACAAAAAAAAATGGACCACAGGGACAGTGCAAATTTTACTCTTTTTTGTTTGTTTTTCTTTTTTTGAATGTTCTCCAAGGGAACCTATTAGCAAGGGATTTGGGGTGAGTGTCACCTTGTTGTCCCAGAGCAGGTAGCTCCCTGGAAAGGCAGGCAGAGCTGCGGGCCAGAAAATGGAGTACAGGGCATAGGACATGCTTCATGGCTCCCCGCTCTGGCTCTTAAATTCTTAAGTTTGCTCTTAAACACTATTCTTTATGAATGTTTTATGTTTATTTATCAATGTTTTATATGAAATTTTATGCAAAAATTTGCATGTATATGCTTTTAATAATATAGAAAATACTGTCTATAGTCTTTTATAGTTTTTACTAATAGAATTCAACTATCTCACAAGAATAATAAAAATCACAATTTTCAGTTCTTTATACTCCTTGGAAAATACACTTCACTGGGAAATGGTCATACTTAAAACATGAGCAGTTTATTTTGAAGTATGGATATGTAGCCATCAAATAATAAACAAATATAATTATATAGTATACCATTACAATCATGGCTTTGTTACCCCAGAAGAGACCCTTTTAAAATAAAAACTACAAATTTCTTTATTGAAAACATTTTCAAAATATAAACATTAATGAATGAAACTATCCTAAAAGGCAACATAAAATCTTCAGTGATTTCCTGAATGTCATCATTTACTTTGTGGTCCTCCCAAATGTACACCTTAATTACAGATTATGATTCTTCCAAGAAGTTCACACAGGTCTGTTTATGCTGGACAGGTCTTTGAAACGTCAAGATGTTAGGCACTCTTTATATCTTAGATTAAAATTATCCTGAGCCAACATTTCTGTTTGTTTGTTTGTTTTTTCTTTCAGGATATTCAGGATATTCAGAGTGAGTGTTTGTGTGAAACAATATAACATTTGTTATTTGGATACTACTCAAGTCTTTCATAATAATTAAAATTATATATAACTCAAAGATTAATAGGTGTATTTCAGTCCCAAAAAAAATACTGTATTCGTGAACTGGGTAAGCCTTTGTTTTCTTTGTTCCTATATCATTACAAAGCAGTTGTCTGTAAAGACATAGAGGTCTTAGTCTTATGTCTACAGCTTTAATGTATTAATGTGCATCATTAATGGCATTAATCTTGCCAGTGCATATCAGAAGCGACAGAGGTGATATTATTTTGGGAATGTGGGGAATGTGTAATGAATAGGAGAGGCAATGGCCAGGAAGGAGGGCTATATCGTCTTTGTGCTACTACTTGGAAATCTGTTGCCTGAAAAGTGACTGTGGCAACAAAGGGATTCAGATGACATAACATTCAGGCTCTGAATTGTCTTTCCTTTATCAGAGTATTTGTTTTCAGAGTCAAAGAAGCCATCTTCTATGCTACAATGGTTTCTTTAGGAAGGAAGTGAAGACTTCAGGCTGATGGCAATCAAAACATACTCAGAAATCAGCTAACAAGTGTGTGCTCAGGGTGATAGCCTTCTAGATTCGTCTCTGGGGCCTTTTATTTACTCTCTTTTAAATGGCCAGCAATCTGAGCAGATCCAGCAACGAAGGCATAATTCACTGCATCAGAAGTGATGTCAAGGAGAAGAGCAGGTGTCTGTATTAGCATTGGCTGGCTTATGGGCATGAAGTGAAACAATTTTGCACAGATGTTTCAGGGGATGGCAGAGTCACTCCTTACTAATTACTTAGTCAACATAACTACCTCACTGTTTAGCCTGATCTCTGAGGTCTGGGTGGGCAGATGAAAAGCCCCATACACTTTTTACTATGTAGCAGAATAACACAATTAAATTAATGATGTAATGTTTAAATTGTTTTTAAGCTATCTGACACTATTTGCTCTCATGGTGGTATGGAGATAACTGATGCTTAACATAGGAAGGATAAAATGTTTCACTTTGATGTATCTTGTTGTGATGACTATTTCAAGGATGTAATTTCTAGAACTGAACTGTGTAGTCACAGGCACATAGATGTTAAATTCCACAGGAGTAAAGTACAAGGGTCCCTGGAGGACACCTATTAAACATTTACTATCTGTTAGTTTATTAATGAACTAACTTGCCATGGTTTTACTTTTTAAGAGTTCTCTGCGGTCAATCTACTTTTCCTTCTGCCTTCACTGTCTGGGAAAGGAAACTACCCAGAGCTTTAGGTTTCTGTAAAGGTGCAGAACATCAGTCTTACTTTCTCCATGTCACCTTATTGGCCTCTAACTTGCCCTATTTTATTTAATCAGGGATTTCTGTGAAAATGTTGACAAATGAGCTCCGTAGAATTTTGCCTTCTTCGGAAATTTGTAAGAGCTGGATTCTGTTGTGTGTTAAATAGCCTTTAATACCTTTAGGAAAAAAAAACATGTATTTTCTCCTAAAGTGAAAGAACTATGACTTTTGAATGTTGACCAAGTTTTCATTGTGAATTTAGTTCAGGTTAATGACAAAATTACATAATACAATAATATTATATGACATTTGTACAACAAGCTTTTTTTTTCTAAATAACTGAATGGATTTTTAAAAGATCTCCCATTTTATGAAGAAGTTACATACTATTTTGATGTCATATACAAGAGAGAAAATGTACAATTCTTTGTAATGATAGGCAGATCTGAGAGCAGAACCTTCTTTTATTACACTTACTCTTTGTCCTATTTAGGAAGAGGACAGATTAAAAACCATAAAAGTAATCAGCAAAAATGGCAGGATGCGAAGAACTGGGCATGTTGGTTTGAGGTTGGTGTTTATGGATGCCTACATCAGACCCCAATGTGATTCTTTGGACATTCCTCCTTTGAAGCAATATTATGCCTACAATTAGTATGAGTTGAATATATCATTATATTCAGGAACCCATGTTCTTGAAAGTAAAACCATGCTTCAGCTTCTCTGAGAATTCTTTTCATAACCCGGTGACTGATTTTATTCAAGGAAAAGAACTTGGTAATAGCAAGGCTCTATACTACATACTGTCTTAAACTTTTCAGATTGTACAGTCAATGGCTGTGCTATGTGTTCAGTCAAGTCATTAGATAGTCTATGTTAGGAATTTAAACATCAATTTTTATCAGTGTAATAGTTTATTTTAAAATCAAGGTCCATGAAAATCACTGAAGTATTTTAAAATTTGGGTGGGTTGTTTTGCAAGTTCAATCACCTTTTAGCTTTTACTTATGATTTTTTTTTTCTAAAAAGGAAACTTTTATATGTTTTCATTCAGGAAGGCATTACTGCTAACAAAATTATAGTGACTGTTTCACATAGGAGAATGTTACTACCTATCCATGTAGTAATGTTGTGAGGTCACATATGATAGTACATGACAGAGGACAGGAATGGCCTCAGGGGGAGACAATAGTGTATAAACACTTGGAGACACATCAGCAGTGCCTAAGAAGGAAACCAAGACACAAGTAAAGGGATTTCATACCATCCTCTATACCCATAGTATGTTCTCCACAAAACAAGTTATATTAGCCCATGACAGAGCCTCCTATTGCTGGGGGTTTCCTTCTGTGTTTTATTAACTTTCTTGATTTTTAAAATTGACAGCTGCTATAGGAAGCAGGTGTTTATGTCTCCCATATAACTGGTGGCCAAGAAGATTCTTATTTATGGGCATCGATTTTTAAGCTCAGATTGGATTTGCAATGTTTGTTTAATTTAAAGTTCTATTTCTAATCAGAATCTCTTTTTGATGTACATTGCTATAAGGCATGTCCCCCCCACCCCCACCCCCTATTAAGAGAGAGCATAAAGCAGAGAACTCTCCTCCTAGTATGGTTTAGCTTTGCCCTATTTTGTTTGGCAGGTTCCTTTATAAACCTGTTTCCCGCTGTGTTAACTGCCTGAGGAGCCATCTGCCAAGGTGTAAACAGATTCTTATTGCTTGTTGACAGATCTTGGTGTGTCAGCACAAAATTAATAACTGCTTTGTTTTTATTTCAAATACAATTGACCTTATGAAACGATTTAATTTTTTCTGTTTATCTCAACATTTCCCATATTATTAACGTGTCAGATGTCTTTCCTTTTAATTATAAGCAAATTGAAGCGCTATATATGCTTATTTGTATGGAAAGCACATATTATAGGTGCACTGTATTGGAGTTCTGTACTATTTGTATGTCTTCTAATCTTCCCCATGAAAACAAGTTCAGTTAATTTGTATGTTGGTCATATTGTGCTATGTATAGAGTCGATAAGGTGAATCAGAACCAGAAAGTGAGTATATTATTTAAGATATTTCATATTGAAATCTCATTTCAAATTCCTCATCAGAACTGTGGAAATCCCTAGTGAGAACAAAACATCTCTTCACAGAGCTTATGTTATACAGTGAACAAAAGTGTGCAAATGGAAGGATGAGTAAATATTCATATTTCTTTCACATATTTTCACTAATAATAGTATCAGTAGATATAGTTAGCACACAATTAATTTTAGTTCCGTCTTTCCATTACACCTTCTCTGATTTACTGACTTTAAGATAATTTCCTAATTATGTAATTATAGCAGAAGTTGGCAAGGCCAAGAAAACAAAGGAGTGTAATTATTTTCTCTTTACCTTTGAGAAATAATAGTAGTGTGGTTCTGTTTTCTGTTGTTAATGTGGTATAGTGGGGACTAAAAATAACTGTCTGTGAATAAGATTTTAAAAATTGGCAATGGAGATTGGCTAAGCATTTAAGAGAAATGCAGCTCTTGTGGAGGTTCTCAGAACCTACTTCTGGTGGTTCACAACCTCCTGAACTATAGTTTAAGGAAATCTGATACCATATTCTTTCCTCTGAGCGCAACTGCATGCCCATTGGCACACATGTATATATGTATAGGTATATGTATAGGTATAGGTATAGGTATAGGTATAGGTATAGGTATAGGTATAGGTATAGGTATAGATATAGGTATGTATATGTATATATATAACGATTTCAAAATATATAAGTAACGATATATATAACGATTTCAAAATATATAAGTAACGATTTCAAAAATGATTTTAAAATGGTCAGTCTCTCAATATCTGAAGATTAATGAAATGTTTCTTCTAAAAAGACCAACATTACATATGCTTATAAAATGAGAACACTTTTATCTCAGCATTTCTATGAAACAACCTGTCAAAAAGATGAAATAAACTTTCAGTTCATAACAGTATCTATGGCTACAGGAAAGTCTGAGAACCCATTGTAAAATTTGATAATCTTTTCAGAGAGAGATAGAAAAGATGTAAAGAGTAACAGACCCTATTTTCAACACAATGCATGAACCTTGAAAGTTCATAATCAACTAAGAAACACAATAACAATTTATTTTATAAATGCATGACAATAGTTGAAGTAATGTTTTAAAAATAAATGTTATGTGAAAAGTTCACTTAGAAAACGGAAGTGTGCCAGGAACTCCTTAGGGTTTTAGATTTTATCCAATTTAGATGCTAAAAAGACAGCATGCTAGATAGAGAAAACTCAAAAGTCCTGGCTCAGTAACCAAGGACATTTTATCCATCACAAATGCATAAAGTAGAGGATCAGCTGTCCTTGAATGATCTTGGAAACTTCAGCTACAACTGGGCAATACCAAAGGTGAAATGTGGATCCACTGTGGGTACTGTGGTTTGCAGTTTAAGAAAGCACCTCTCACTTCACTGAACACAAATCTTTCATGCACTTGTTATTTGTTTTCCAGAGGGACATCTTATCTCTATTTTCAAGACTGTGATAGCCAATCCTGCCCTTGACCTGAAGGCAAGGATAGACTGTTTAATTCCAAATTAATGGCTATATAAATAGCTGTGAAAGAGCAGTCTGGAAGAGAAAGGAATTAATGTCTGATTTGTGAGATGCACAGAAACCAGAGAAATCTGTAGAGAAATGATAAGAAAAATATGACTTGGCATTTATTTCCATATTTTTGTTTGTTTTTAGTAAAATTTCCCAAGTACATTACTTTGCCAGTTACTTTGGTATCTGTCTGACAAAAGAAAGTGGCTCAAGTGTCTTGACTTTTTACTAGTTGGACCCATACCCACTTAGAGTAATATATTAACAGTTAATCCACATGGTCTTTTAGCTTACTGCAAAGCTGTATCACTTCTAGATCATTTGGAATAATTATATTTAGGTCTTATGTATGAAGGGGTCAATTGAAGGACTTATGTAATTCACCAACAGTCTTTCATGGGTTTTTGGAGAATCATTTTAAATAAATGGTGGACAACAAAAATTCCAAAGTCCCCCTCGTGGGAAGAGTTGATGCCAAGGGTAGCCTTTTCTGTCCATGATAAACTTCTTTCATATTAAGAAAGCCAGTTATGGAGCTGGAGAAAAGGCTCAGAGATGGGTAGCATTGGTTCCTCCTCCGGAGGACTCGGGACTCATTCTAAGCCCCAGCACATGGTGGATCACAACTACTGGTAAAGCCACTGTTGGGGAATCTGATGCTCTCTTCTCAGTTCTCTGGATGCGACATGCAGTCATGCACAGGCAAACAAGGCATTGAAACATGTAAAAATTAAATACATTAATTTTAAAAATTTAAAAATGTCTGTTGAATTATGTTCAAAGTCATTTAATAATATTTATATTAATAATACTAAATGTTTGTATATTGTAAGAGACAAGAAAACTACATAGTAATGTCAGTGAGAATTGTCCAGAAAGTTGAAAAAGAAAGGACAAATATAAAACAGTTTCTAGAAAATACATAATGGGCAAAAGAAGGACCACATATAATAATCACATTTTAAAAAAATTCCCTATAGGGTAACATGACTTTCTGTAATTCAGCTAGGACTGTCCCACTTAAAGTCATGAACATCAAGTTATTTTAAATGTGATATCAATAAGCATATATTAGTCATTGATTTCATTGCTTTGCATAATTTATAAGATCACTCAATATTTGTTAAATCTCAGCAAATACAATCCCTATAACTAAAAAAAAAAATCCAATTTCATATTTAAAATTGGCTAATGCCCAGATATCTGGTGAAAAATTACACTGGGTATGGCTCTGAGAATGAAATTTTAATAGAATTAACATTTTAGTTGGTGGGAAAAAACAAACTACACCTGATGGATATAGATAAGAAACAAAGTAAAGAAGGATTCAGTAAAACAAAGGAAATGAGTAGAAGAATATTGCTTAGTAGGTAACCATTCTAATGGACCTACACCATCTACATTCTTGGGTTTTAAGATGGCCTGTTCATATGGAAGAGGCAAAAGCTCAATCCTAGCTTTTCAACTCAGCATAAATTAAAGCAATAGTGTAATTATCTTACAATGCTATTAAATGTTATTATAGCAAAATATTTAAGTTAGAATTATGTGGTTGATACAGAAATACTAAACTAAATGCACTTTTGGACCAAGTATACCTAATAAACACTAAAGGCTTTAAACAATTACATGCCATTAAATTTCCACGCAAAATTATGTACTAGGATAATGTAAACACAATTTTGCTTCATTGATACTATCTTTGGAAAATTATTTTCAGAAAATTTTCATAATAATCTGGCTCATTATATAATTTCGGGTTTCAGAGTATACTTGACTACAGTTTTATTCACATGTTGTTTATGAAACTCTTTGTGTGCAAACAATAGTCTTCAGGGTTTTCTGAATGTTCATAGTGAGTAATGATGAAGAACCTTCACTTCTAAGAAAAATTCTTTTAATAAGTAGCACTCAAAAGAATGCAGTTATTTGTAACAAATCTTTATAATTCTAGAATATGTGGTGTGAAGAGCTTAATTACATAGAAAATAAATTGGGGAGTCCTGGGTCCATCAGAGACCAGTCTGCACAGATCAGCTCACAGAATGCAAAGGGTGAGCGAGGAGACTGCAGAAGCAACACAGCTTCTGGGACAGACCCCTTTTTGGACTCCAGACTTCCGGGCACCTTCCCTGACAGAGGAGAGGTGTCCACTGGGGAGGGCTCAGCCTGAGCAGGTAAGGGAGCCATCTTGGGTCCCAGATCCCTCAGAGACTAGTCTGCAAAGGTGAGAGTTCAGATTACAGAAGCAACACAGCTTCTGGGACAGGCAGAAGCAACACAACTTCTGGGACAGACCCTGTTTCAGGCTCCAGACATCTGGGCACCTTTCCCACCATAGGAGAGGTGTCTGCCCAGGAGGGTTCTGACACCAGAGCAGGTGAGACAGCCATCTTGTGTCTGACATAGTTTGGAGACCAGTCTGTACAGGTGAGTGTGCAGACTGCAGAGGCAACACATCTTCTGGGACAGGCCCTGTTTCAGGGCTTCATCTTCAGCCAGGAGGCAGAACTGAATGCCAGATATATGTGCACCTTCCCTGCAAGAGAAATAGCTTGCCTGCAGAGAGTACTCTGACTCAGGAGAGAGCTAGACACCCAGGTCTGCTAACAGAGGCTAACAGAATCACAGGAGGAACAAGCTCCAACCAGAGACAACTATGACAACTAACTCCAGAGATTACCAGATGGAGAAAGGCAAACATATGAATCTTACTAACAAGCCAGGCATGGTGGCATAAGTCTTTAATTCCAGCACTCAGGAGGTAGAGGCAGGCAGATTTCTGAGTTCGAGGCCAGCCTGGTCTACAAAGTGAGTTCCAAGACAGCCAGGGTTATAGAGAAACCCTGTCTTGAAAAAAAAACAAATAAATAAAAACAAAACAAAACAACAACAAAAAAGAATCTTACTAACAGAAACCAAGACCACTCATCATCATCAGAACCCAGCACTCCCACCTCAGACAGTCTTGGATACCACGACACACCCGAAAAGCAAGACTCAGATTTAAAATCATATTTCATGATGAAGGTAGAGGGCATCAAGAGGGGCTTTAATAACTCACTTAAAGAAATACAGGAGAACACTGTTAAAGAGGTAGAAGTCCTTAAAGAAATACAAGAAAACACAACCAAAAGGGTGATAGAATTGAACAAAACCATCCCATACCTAAAAAGGGAAGTGGAAACAATAAGGAAAACCCCAAATGAGACAGCGCTGGAGGTAGAAACACTAGGAAAGAAATCTGGAACCATAGATGCAAGCATCAGCAACAGAATACAAGAGATGGAAGAAAGAATCTCAGGTGCAGAAGATTTCATAGAGAACATCGGCACAACAATCAAAGAAAATGGAAAATGCAAAAAGATCCTAACTCAAAACATCCAGGAAATCAGGACACAATGAGAAGACCAAACATAAATAAATAAATAAATAAATAAATAAATAAATAAATAAATAAATGGAAAAAACCAACACAAGGATGGAAACTTCACCCTAGAAAAAGCAAGAAAGTAATCCTTCAACAAACCTAAAAGAAGATAGCCGCAAGAACAGAATCCCAACTTTAACAACAAAAATAACAGGAAGCAACAATTACTTTTCTTTAATTTCTCTTAACATCAATGGACTCAATTCCCCAATAAAAAGCCATAGACTAATAGACTGGCTACAAAAACAGGACCCAACATTTTGTTGCTTACAGGAAACCCACCTCAGAGAAAAGGACAAACACTACATCAGAGTGAAAGGCTGCAAAACAATTTTCCAAGCAAATGGTCTGAAGAAACAAGCTGGAGTAGCCATTCTAATATGGAATAAAATTGACTTCCAACCCAAAGTTATCAAAAAAGACAAGGAGGGGCACTTCATACTCATCAAAGGTAAAATCTACCAAGATGAGCTTTCAAGTCTGAATAACTATGCTCCAAATACAAGGGCAGCCACATTCATTAAAGAATATGATATGATATGTATATATAAGTGATATGGTAGTTTATATAAGTGACCCTAGAAATTCCACCAGAGAACTCCTAAACCTGATAAACAGCTTCAGTGCAGTAGCTGGATATAAAATTAACTAAAAAAAAGCAATGGCCTTTCTCTACACAAAGGATAAATGGACTAAGAAAGAAATTAGGAAAACAAAACCCTTCACAATAGTCACAAATAAAATAAAATACAGTGGTGTGACTCTAACTAAGGAAGGGAAAGATCTGTAAGATAAGAATGTCAAGTCTCTGAAGAAAAAAATTGAAGAAGATCTCAGAAGATAGAAAGATCTCCCATGCTCATGAATTGGCAAAATTAATATAGTAAAAATGGTTATCCTGCCTAAAGCATTCTACAGATTCAATACAATTCCCATCAAAATTCCAACTGAATTCTTCACTGAGATAGAAATGGCAATTTACAAATTCATCTGGAATAATAAAAAACCTAGGATAGCAAAAACTATTCTCAACAAGAAAAGAAACTCTGGTGGAATCACCATGCCTGACATTAAGCTGTACTACAGAGTAATTTTGATAAAAACTGCATGTTCTTGTACAGTGACAGACAGGTAAATCAATGGAATAGAATTGAAGACCCAAAAATTAATCCACACACCTGTTGTCACTTGATTTTTGACAAGGGAGCTAAAACCATCCAGTGGGAAAAAAAAAAGACAGCATTTTCAACAAATGCTGCTGGCACAACTGGTGGTTATCATGTAGAAGAATGCGAATTGATCCATTCTTATCTCCTTGTATAAAGCTCAAGTCTAAGTGGATCAAAGACCTCCACATAAAACCAGAGACACTTAAATTAATAGAGGAGTGGGAAAAAGCCTCAAAGATACAGGCACAGGTGAAAAATTCCTAAACAAAACAGCAATAGCTTGTGTTGTAAGATCAAAAATTGATAAATGGGACCTCATAAAATTGCAAAGCTTCTGTGAGGCAAAAGACACTGTCAATAAGACAAAAAGGCCACCAACAGATTGGAGGAATACAGAATGGCTGAGAAGCACCTGAAAAAATGTTCGACATCCTTAATCATCAGGGAAATTCAAATGAAAACAACCTTGAGATTCCACCTCACACCAGTCAGAATGGCTAAGATCAAAACTTCAGGTGACAGCAGATGATGGTGAGGATGTGGAGAAAGAGGAACACTTTTCCATTGCTGGTGTGATTGCAAGAATGTACTACCACTCTGGAAATCAGTCTGGAGGTTCCTCAGAAAATTGGACATAATACTATCGGAAGATCCAGCAATACTTCTCCTGGGCATATACCAAGAAGAAGTTCCAACTGGTAATAAGAACACATGCTCCACTATGTTCATAGCGGCCTTGTTTATAATAGCCAGAAGCTGGAAAGAACCCAGATGTCCCTCAACAGAAGAATGGATACAGAAAATGTGGTACATTTATACAATGGAGTACTACTCAGCTATTAAAAACTATTAATTTACGAAATTCTTGGACAAATGGCTCTATCTGGGGGGATGTCACCCTTAGTTAGGTAACCCAATCACAAAAAAGTCATTAGATACGCACTTACTGATAAGTGGATATTAGCCCAGAAACATAGAACACCCAAGATACAATTTGCAATACACAAGAAAATCAAGAAGAGGGAAGTCCAATGGGTGGATACTTCGTTCCTCCTTAGAATAGGGAACAAAATACCCATGAAAGGAGTTACAGAGACAAAGTTTGGTGCTAAGATGAAAATATGGATTATCCAGAGACTACCCCACCCACTTATCCATCCCATAATCAGCCACCAAATCCAGACACTATTGCATATGCTAGAAAGATTTTGATGAAGGGACTCTGGTATATCTGTCTCTTATGAGGCTATGTCAGTGCCTGGCAAATACAAAAGTGGATGCTCACAGTCATCTATAAGATGGAATACAGGGCTCCCAATGGAGAAGCTAGAGAAATCACCCAAGGAGGTGAAGCGGTCTGCAACCCTATAGGTGGAACAATAATATGAACTAACCAGTACCCCCAGAGCTCATGTCTCTAGCTGCATATGTAGTAGAAGATGGCCTAGTTGGCCATCAATCGGAAGAGAGACCCCTTGGTATTGCAAACTTTATATGCCCCAGTACAGGGAAATGCCAGTGCCAAGAAGTGGGAGTGGGTGGGTAGGGGAGCAGGGTAAGGGGAAGGTATAGGGAACTTTTGGGGTAGCATTTGAAATTTGAAATGTATATTAAGAAAATATCTAATAAAACAACAAAAAAATACCCCCAAACAAAACAACAACAACAACAACAAAGAAAATAAATTGGTTCTAGTTCATCATACATTTTCTTCTGTTTTGTATCTAATTACACAACTACTCTTAGTTTTTTTTCCATTTTTTATTAGGTATTTAGCTCATTTACATTTCCAATGCTATACCAAAAGTCCCCCATACCCACCCACCCCCACTCCCCTACCCACCCACTCCCCCTTTTTGGCCCTGGCGTTCCCCTGTACTGGGGCATATAAAGTTTGCAAGTCCAATGGGCCTCTCTTTCCAGTGATGGCCGACTAGGCCATCTTTTGATACATATGCAGCTAGAGTCAAGAGCTCCGGGGTACTGGTTAGTTCATAATGTTGTTCCACCTATAGGGTTGCAGATCCCTTTAGCTCCTTGGGTTCTTTCTCTAGCTCCTCCATTGGGAGCCCTGTGATCCATCCATTAGCTGACTGTGAGCATCCACTTCTGTGTTTGCTAGGCCCCGGCATAGTCTCACAAGAGACAGCTACATCTGGGTCCTTTCGATAAAATCTTTCTTATGTATTCCATGTAAAAATTCCAGGCTGTGGGGTTCATGCTTGTGTGTTCATTTTATGGGGAGGTAGAAATTGTGGATCTTTTGGGACTGCTTGTCAGTCTATTCAATGGGTGCATTCCTGGCTAATGAAAGGCTCTGTCTAAGAGGACAAGGTTAAGCAGCCCCTGAGAAACAATACCCAGCAAGGTGGGTTTTTTTTTGTTTTTTTGTTTTGTTTTGTTTTGTTTTGTTTTTTTGTTTTTTTTTTGTTGTTGTTATTGAGTTTTTTGTTGTTGTTGTTTATTTATTTTTATTTTTTTCATAGCCAGCAAGCCCTTCGAATCCTCTGGTCTTTTCCTCCCCAGTGTTTCAGGGATGTAAACTGCCACACCTGCCTGTTTTCATAGGTGCTAGGGCTGTGAACACTCTTACTGACAAAAACATTTTTCCAGCCCCAGAGCTAATTTTTCAGATCTTAACCATGGAAGGCCTGGGGATCTTTTACCCACATTTTGAGTTTGGAGGTCCTTTGAAACTTAGCTTAAATGTTAACTACTCATAATAAATTCCCCAACAACAGTATCATTCATCCTGCTTCCACTGCCTTGAGGACTGGGTTCTTTGAGTTTCTATGACACCTACCACTACCTGGTAATTACATCCCCTGTCATCTTCTACTTAAATATCGACAGTGAAAATAAGGATCATATTTGAAAGGCTCATCATGATCAGAGAATGAATTGAAACAACCATCAGTGTCCTTCTGTTGAGTCCACATTAAATGTGTTAGCCTTAGGCCTAATAATGCATGGGCAGAAGAGAAAGAAACATATTTAAAATAATGTGTTGACAGCTCAAGTCACATTTCTGTCAAAAATCAACTGAAGGGATATATTTGGCAATAATAAAGATAGGAATTACAAAGCTCCCTATATGTTAATTTTTGCTTCCAAGATGCCCCTGAGCAAACTGTGCCCAGATGAGAAAAATCAGTCACATGAAAAATTGATTCATGATTCATGACTGGATTTAAAAGAAAACAAAAACAGAAACAACATACTGGCATGCTTATGTTCTGGGGCTATGTATTTATTTAGGCTGAAGATCCTAAACCCCTAAAACTTCTCTATAGTAGTGCAACCTCCTCCTTTAAATTGTGTGCAGTGTGGTAACTAGTGGCTGTGGTGAAAGGAGAAATGACCCTCTTCCAGGCTGTGGTTATAAATGGTGGACTAGGTACAGTGGTTAATTGTAAAGTACTGTAAAAGGCATCTAAACTTTTGTGGTTTATTCTCTTAAGGGGCATACAATGAGTTTGAAGGAGTAATATTTTTAAATTTCAGGTATATTTTCTTTTAATAGAAAACTCAAATGAAATAATTTTCAGAAAGGTATCATTTTCCATAGAGTTAAAGTATAATAAGCATTTTCATAGAAATTAACCTCTACTTCAAACTAATGTGTGCTATATATAATGAGATGATTGATAGTTTTCAAAGGCAGGCTTCATTACTTCATTTTCATGCCCCTAAAAATCCAAAGATACTCAGCAGAATCGTCTTTGATTGATGTTTTTTGTTTCCATTTCTTCATCTTTATTTTTAAATGTGGTTTTATTTTAATGACTTTTAAGGAAATTGTATAGTCAACAGAATTTTATTATAAGATATGCTCATGGTGAAAATGCTATTCATTAATAAGCTTCTATACATAAGAGTAAATAAGTATACTAACAAAATAAGGTAAAATGTTTCTAATAATTTTAAATTAGGAGCATGTACAACTGTGGAGAATGATGAACTTGAGGGGTAGACTCCTTGTCTACATGCACAAAGTCCTGGGTTCAATCTCTAGCATTGAAAGAACAATGCAAGTGCATTTTTTAGAAAATGAAGAATTGGAGATGAAGTTAAGAATTCACTATTTCATCTCTTCTCTTTTCTGTTAGATTCCTTATTTGCTTTTACAATTTAATGGTATGAAAATTACTCTCCAAGCTTATCCCTTTGAAGAAATTATATCAAAGCAGAATTGGGTTTTTCCAAATAAATACTAAACATAGTTGATTTGTGTTGAAATACTCTAGTCGACCATGTAAGGTAGAGTGTTTCTATAACACATTCAAATGACTAATTTAAAGTGAGTATTTATTTTGAGATACATTAGAGGGTAACTATGAATCCTCTGCTCTTTCCATCGGCCTCAGCTCCTCCTAGGCACATACCGCCTTTGTGTTCTGGTAGCTCTCTGATTTTATGTAACACTTCCCCACCATCCTACTTTATTTGACCTAATTCTTAAGAGTGTTGATTTTATGCTATCTACATGGGAAGAGACCAGTAAAAATATTACTAACAGTCAGAACATCTAAATGCTGACTGAATCTGAAATGGAGTCTAAGAATATCTTTTTTATTCTCCAATAACTTTTATTCATTTTACACCCCAATCGCAGTCTTCCTTCCCCATTCTCCTCCCATATCCCTCCTCCATTGCCTCCTCTCTTTCCTCTTAGAGAAGGGGAGCCCTCTTTGTGTACCAACTGACTCTGGGACATGTAGTCCCAGGAAAACTAGAAATACCTTCTCCCACTAAGGTTGAACCAAGCAACCCAGTTAAAGGGGAGTGAAACTAATGGAGGGAACAGAGACTGACTCAGCATCTGCTCCATTTTTAGGTGTCACACATGAAGGTCAAACTCCACATTAACTGCAAGTGTGTAGGGGGATTAAGTACAGCTCCTGCATGCTCCCTGGTTGGTGGCCTCAGTCTCTGTGAGCCTGCCCATGGGTCCAGGGTGTTCTTGTGGTGTCCTTGACCCCACACTCAATTCTATTCCCCACTCTTACACAAGACGCCCCTGAGTTCTGCCTGATATTTGATGGTGTGTTTCTGTATCTGTCCCCATCTGCTTCTGGACTAAGGCTCTCCAGAGAGGTTTGCCAGGTTCCTGTCTGTAAGCATAGCAGAGTATCATGAATAGAGTCTTACTTGGTATGTGTCTCGAGTTGGGGCAGTCGTTGGTTAGTTGTTTCCTTGGTCTCTGCTCCATTTTTTTCCCCTGTAGATACTGTAGGAAAGACATATTTCAGGTTGAACGTTTTGTGGGCAGATTGAGGTTCCCTTCCTCCTCTGGAATACCTGACTGCCTACAGGAGGAGTGTTGTTGTAAACATTTCATCTCAGTAGGGGTTTTCTTTCCCGCCTTGATCATTCACTTACCTGATAAAAGATAATACACGTTTATATTTATAATAAGCCTTGACCATCACTAGGTGTGGGCAGGTATCTACCCTCAAAGCTATTTATATTCACTTCCCCATATGAGTTATAACTTGCCATGTTCCATTTGGGCTGCTCCTTACTCCAATTGGCCGCCCCACCTTGTGGCCAAATTTTCAGGACACCTGTACCCCTCGACATCTCCTCTCTCCTCCTTCCTTTCTCTTCCTCATTGCCCCTGCCTCAGACTCCAAGTCAAAGACCCTCAACTCCACCTGCCACTCTTCTGCCCAGCCATAAGGCTGTTGGGATCTTTATCCAACCAATAGTTTTAAATTAAAAAGCAAAGTCACTTAGCATCTAAGTGTGGATTCTCTAGTCAACCAGCCCTTGGAAGCCTGTATTTAGCTTTACAATACACAGCAAAAGACCAGACCTCAACGGAGGCACTCCCTTTAGTCTCTACATATTCCTTGGCTAGGAATCTCAGCTGCGCTCACAGCACAGACTCCCTGTATCCTTGCTTGTTCCAGGCTGCCCAGCTAGTCCCAAAGATGCTCCCCACCAATTTCCATTCTCATTCCCAATCCTCTCTCGATCTCCCCTCCCCACACCTGTTTGCTATCCATGTTCTCCTCCCCAGTCCCTCTCCTCCCCAGTTCCCTCTGTCCATCCACCTCTGATGACTGTTTGGTTTCCCATTCTGAGTGAGATTCTTGCATCCTCACTTGGTACATCCTTATTATGAAGTTTCTTTGGGTCCAAGCATTATAGTATGGCTACACCACACTTTTTATTAATATCCACTCATAACTAAGCAAATACCGTACATGTCTTTGGGGATCTGAGTCACCTCACTCAGGATGATAGGAAATAACTTGTACTCAATTAAAAGTTCATCAAATAATTATGAAAACTTCAAAATTGATCATAACTAAAACATGAAATTTAAAGTCCAGATAGTCTCATCTTATATTATCAATTTGCAACACTTGGATAAATTTTCTTATTTGAAAGATGGATACTAGGATCTTTCAGTTAGCATCAGAAATTTAGCATCCACAAGTATTCATTGTATTAGATCAAATTATAGTATAACATTTCACTTTTAGCTTTTCTGTTGTATTCTGTTTCCTAGTCCAGGTATCTTCATAGGATTAAAAACTTTGACATTACCAGGGCTTATTAAAAAATTCAAATTTAAAGTCTGATATCGACCAACAAAGAGATTACTTATTAAAATAGAGACACATAGTATGCACCTGATAGAGTGTTTATTTGGAGAATATTGAAGAACATCAGCATAAAGTCACTTACCTAATAATAATTTCTCAGGGGCTGAGGGATAGCTCAGTCAGTATGATCTTCATGGAAGCTTGAGGTCCTGAGTGTGATCCTTGAGACCCCTATGACAAAGCTGGGTATTAAAGCACACACTCTAAAACAGGCATGGCTTAGTCATGTATCTTCAAATAGTCCCATATGTTTCCTTTAACCCTTAAAGTTTCATGGCTTACATTCCTGTGAAGTGATTTTTGTATAAGGTGAGAAATAATGTTCTATTAATTTTTCTACATTTCAATGTTCAATATCTGTAGAGTAATATTTTAAAGAAAACATTTTTTCTAATGTGTATTTTCCCTCTTGATTAGGAATCATATGCAAATAACCATGATACCCTTTGCTGTCTTGCATATCCCATTAGACTACATGAGCACTTTTTGGCAATACTGTTGGAATGATCTTATTAAGGTCATTCTTGTAGCTTGAAGTCACATATTGTGATATATCAGGATTATTTTTTTCACCTCAGGAATACTTTACTCATAATGAATTCTTTTTGTTTTCATGTAAACTTTAAAATATTTTTTCAGTTTATATTAAAATATTATTATAGTTTTGGTATTGATAGCGTTGAATCTGTAGATTACTAAGACATATTCAAGACACAATATGGCATTTTTACTAGCTAAGAAAGTTTAAAATAAAATCTGATAACTGTGCTAAATTTACTTCAAAATTCATGGGAGTTCACACTTCAGTTCTACATAAGAAAAAATAACCTAAAATCATAACCTACCCACCCACCCTATCAAGCAGGATAGTATAGGTATTAAAAATACATATTTGGAATGCAGAATATTTAACTCAATACCTTGGAATACTCATTATGTAGACAGTCTTTGGCAACATAGGTAAATATCTCAAATTCAAAACAAATTTTTAAAAAAGATGACAGCAATAATGATATCTTCACTGATTTACACTCATTTCCTAGTTGTGAAGTATTAAGCCCAGCTATAATGATAATTCAACACTGTATGAATGGAATCTGCATTTTTATAACTTTCGACATAAGCTGAATCACTAATCTTACAGATATGTTACAGGGAGTAGTAGTTTAGAACTATTAATCTCTTTCTATAATCTGAAGGACTTTGGCTCTAGTATATTCAAGACACCGAAAATTGGGGATTTTTTCTTCTATTATATCAACAAAAATATGTTCCAAATGAAATAACATCCAATAGTGCAAACAACTTTAAAGTTATTTCTGTGTCTTCAGTCATACTTTTTTTTTTAACTGAAAATGTTACCTTTCCTCATATACTATATGCTGAAAGAAGGAGAGGTATCTTCCTATCCCTCTTTCAGTCTTTTCCCTAACTCCTCCATGGAGGTCCCCATGCTCAGTCCAATAGTTGGCTGCAAGCATCTGCATCTGCATCTGTATTTGTCAGTTTCTGGCAAAGCATCTAAGGATACAGCTGTATCAGGCTCCTATCAGCAAGTACTTCTTAGCGTCTGTAATAGTGTCTGGGTTTGGTGTCTGTGTATGGGATGGTAGGACAGTCTCTAGATGACCTTTCCTTTAGTCTCTGTTCCACCCTTTGTCTTTGTATTTCCTCCCATGACTATTTTGGTTATCCTTCTAAGAAGAAATGAAGCATCCACGTTTTGGTCTTCCTTTTTCTTGATCTTGATGTGATCTGTAAGTTGTATCTTGTGTATTCCAAGCTTTTGGGATAATATCCATTTATAAGTGAGTTGTTACTATGTGTTCTTTTGTGACTGGGTTATCTCACTCTGGATGATACTTTCTAGTTCCTTCCATTTGCCTAAGAATTTCATGAAGTCATTGTTTTTAATAGCTGAGTAGTACTCCATTGTGTAAATGTGCCACATTTTTGTATCCATTCCTCTGTTGAAGGACATCTGGGTTCTTTCCAGCTTTTGGCTATTATGAATAAGGCTGCTATGAATATAGTAGAGCATGTGTTCTTATTATATGTTGGTGCATCTAATATATACAATGAACTCAAGAAGTTAGACTCCAGAGAACCAAATAACCCTATTAAAAGTGGGGTACAGAGCTAAACAAAGAATTCTCAACTGAGGAATATTGAATGGCTGAAAAGCACCTAATGAAATGTTCAACATCATTAATCATCAGGGAAATGAAAATCAAAACAACCCTTAGATTCTACTTTACACCAGTCAGAATGGCTAAGCTTAAAACTCAGGTAACATTGTTGGTGGAATTGCAAGCTTGTACAACCACTCTGGAAATCAGTCTGGAGGTTCCTCTGAAAAATTGGACATAGTATTACCTGAGGATTGAGCTATGCCACTCATGGGCATATACCCTAACACTATTAATGATACTCTCTTATGCTTTCAGACAGGAGCACGTTTTCCCTCTGAGAGACTCCACCCAGCAGCTGACTCAGACACCCACAGCCAAACAGTAGATGGCGCTTAGGGACTTGGAAGAATAGGAGGAGGGACTGCAGGCTCCAAAGGGTACTCCACAGGAAGACCAACAGAATCATTTAACCTCGACCCTTGGCGCTCTCAGAGACTGAACCACCAACCAAAGAACATACATGGCCTTGAACTAGGTTTCTCAGCTCATATGTAGTATGTGTGCATCTTAACCTTCATGCGGGTCCTGAACAATTCAAGGGGACTATCTCAAAAGCTGGTATCTGTTTGTGGGATATGTTCTATTAGCTAGATTGCCTAGTCTGGCCTCAGCCTCCCAGAGATTTGAAGTGCCAACATAGGAGTGTATACAGGAGGGGCCCACCTGTTCAGAGAAGGGGCTGGGGGTGGGGAATAGGGGATGGGGAATGGGGCAGAATTGTGGGAAGGGGTGATCTGGAGGTGGGTAGTAAGCAGGATGTAAAGTGAATAGGTAAAAATAAAACTATATAAAATCAAAAAGAATAGTTCAGGAATTGTCATTCCTTCACATGTAGCTCCTAAAGGAAATACCGAGACAAAGGTAAATTACCTTTTAAGAGTTTTTCCTAAGGATGCTCTGTACTCTTTCCAGGGCTATGCAGAGATCTATGTAAGTAAAGTTAGTACAAAACAAAGAAGCTAAAAAAATCTCTGCACCTGACAAGGTCCCTAATCCTAAACGTCTAGTCATACTCCTATTTGAAAAGAGGACAGATGAAGAAAAAGTACATGTGGTGCAGTGGACAAGGCAGAAAGAACTGGCATGAATTTAAAGAAAGATGTCCCAGTTTTGAATCCTTTTGAGAGCCCTACCATTTGAACTACAACCCATTATAACATTTTGATTTCGAAAAGGCTGAGCTAAAAATCATTCTGTTTAGATTGGTCAAGATGGTGTATGCCTATAATTCCATTATTCTGAAGATGGAGGCAGGAAAATAAGAGGAACTAGGTGATTTAATAAGTTGTTATTTCAAAATCAATCGTTACAAAGAATACTAGATTAAGTGGCTCATATATCTACATTTTATACAATGGGTGAGGGTAGAAAGTTTCTGTGAGTCAGAGTTTCAAGGTACTTTTCTACACTATAGTGAATGCTAGCCCACTCTGAGATACTGTATAAGGTCCTATCTCCAAACTTAAGCAAAGTACATAAAAGAATAGGTGGGAGACAGCAGGGAACAACCATAGTTTCTGCTTAAGCACAACATTGTTCCTTAACTTTTCACTGTATGATTTATCAATCTTTGAAGGAGCTTAGTAGTAAAGAGGATAATCCACCAACAAGAGAATCCATCTCAGGGAAAATGTCACACAACATCTGCCCCCAACTTCTAGAAGTGCTTATGTGCCATTCCCTCTTAGGCTAAGGAATTGGAAAATGTATCTTTGTGTTTCCAAAGCATTTGAAGGAGTCCAAAAAAGTACTCTGTGATTCAAAATGTTCCTAGGCATATTATAATAAAGCCAAACTGAATATAACTTCTAAACTTTATGTTATCTGGTATTGCTGCTCATTACTTCCAAAGAAAAATAAATTAATAAATACAGTGTATAGTCAGAATCTGAACCTCCATTTCAGTTAAGGAACTCCTGTTTAAAGATATCTTACTTCACTTTTAATAACTTTTTCTTGGCAATGTGATGATTTCTCAATGTTTCCACATGTCCTCAGGCAAACAGAGTATAGTTCAGCTTCCATGCCAGTGTGTCACTTGTTTTAAGAAAATTAACATCTGTTAGATGAACTCTGTACATCTGCTTGATCCTGGAAAGCAGAATGAATTGAGACTTGTTCTCTGCTTAAAAAGATGAAAGGTGAATTGACTTAAAAATATTGAATTGACCTTGCTTTTGTAGTTATTTTAATAACCAAGCATACTTATATATTAATGACATAGTAGAGATGACTACTATAGAGAATTTAGGACTAAAGACAAATTCCACTTAAAATGTTGACAAAATAATTTCACAGGAATCTTAAGGTTAAATGACTTTCTCTTAATGGTTGTTACTAACCTCTATTTTAACAAAATATTATTCTGCTACATAATAATGTAATAATAATGTGTAGTTATTTCTATAATTGTTATAAGCTATTTGTTTTATTTATTCTATTTTTTGTGGCTATGATAAAAATATACCACAAAAGCATGTAAGAGACTAAGGCTCTATTTTTGTCTTATAGTTCCGGGAAAATCATGGTCCACATACTGTCCTGGCTTACAGAAAGCAGCAAGCTACAAATTCTGCTGTTCAGTTCTTTGCTTGGTTCATTTAGTCTGTGCAATAATACTGCCACATCTGCAGGGTCTTTCCCACCCAATTTGCCCAATCTAGATAATCCCTCATAGGTATGTTCAAACTGTCCTTTCCTAGATGATTCTTGATTATGTCAAATTAAAAAGAAATGTGAGCAACCACACTTTTTAAAAATATTCTCTCACAAAATTTCAATCAGAACTAATGCAGAAAACCTTGTTCTAAGTACTTTAGAGTATTTGTTTTGTTTACTCACATAACATATGTAATACAACTGATTATGAGGATAAGATGATGAAAAGTTGTTTTCTGGATGAGCAGAGAGTTTGTTGCCTGATTAAACATGGAAAAAGTAACAGCAGGAGAAGAGTAAGTTCATCGTTCCCAAAGAAAACTAAGAGCAGTATCCAAGAATGTTAAGCATATTCCCCTCTGTGAAACTTACTTTTGCTCTCCTCATGTAATTGCCACCTCAGAGGCTTCCTGCTGAATAAATGTACCCAGTCTAGGTCTTTCTGAACTCTGTCTGGTTGGTCTACTCAGGTATTCTGTGCCAAACTCACCTATATGGTGACTGATTCAATCTGCCTCTGTCGGCCTTAAACTAATTCTGGCAATCTGTTCTAATCTTCTGACTCCTCATTCTCTGACTGGTTCTATCTTCACAGAAAACTGTATCTGTCCTGCTACAATTCTCTCTCTCTCTCTCTCTCTCTCTCTCTCTCTCTCTCTATCTCTCTCTCTCTCTATCTCTCTCTCTCTCTTTCTCCCTCCCTCCCTCCCTCTCACTTCTCTGTCCTGCTCTTTAATCATCTCTATTTCTTCTCCTTGTGAGATTTGGTTGTATCCCATCCTATCTCTGACTCATTCTGTCAAATTTCTTTTCTGATTCTTCACCTTGTCTGATTCTCAATTAGAAGCCATTGTTTGGAATTAAAGGTGAGTACATAAGGTGACTTTGTATTCCAGCCAGTATTAAATAGTATATGCTGTACCTGCATTCTAGTCAGACCATACAGACCTGCAAGGTCCTTGGATGTCATCCTTTTCTAGAGCATCCATATTGCTAGATTAAAATTTCTCTACAACTTTCCTCATGAGTGGTCTTGGAAAGCTTGGGGGAGAGAGAGATGGGGAGACAGAGAGGGAGAAGGAGAAGGAGAGGGAGGGGGAGGGAGAGAGGAGAAAGTGATTGGCCGTGTGTTTGTGTCTCCTCTGGAGAATGGTTTCTAGCCTCTAGGGATAGGAAGAAGGGATGAAGTGTTGTGAACATAACTTCCTAATCTGAATGGTAAGACCTCACCATAAATGGCAAAGACTTTTTGGATCAAACATAAATCTAAAATGGCTATGCAGGTGTCTGAGATTTTTGTGTGCCTCTAGATTTGAGGAAAAGTTGAGTTACTCAATAAGAAAGAAGTATTCACCTAATGTTTTCTACTAAGTTATAAAGAATCTGCATATTCTTAATATATTTTACACATGTGTATACACAATTATAATGACTGTACAAATCAGAGATAAGTCAAATTTGAAAATTAGGCAGTGTCATATAATAAGCCACAAGCTAAAAAGAAAGGAACGTTATAAAGGTATGGAAACATATTCATTTAGAAAGAATCAACATTGATCATAATACACTCTCAAAAAATGTACAAAAAAATTAAGAATCACTTCAACTTGACAACGAACTCCTTTAATAAATGACTGTAAGTACCATCATAAATAATGAAGCAAAGATGATTTTCCTCTTAAGAAGGCAAAATTGACAAAATTAACAGTTTGTACAACTCTTACCAGTATAGTTATAGAAGTCCAAAACAGTGTTTTTAGATAGGGAAGGGGAATAAAAGCCCTATAAAATAGATAAGAAAGAATAATATTGATACTTAGTAAATGTTATCATAGTAATGTTAGGTACTTTTCTGGTTGTAATTTAATGTTTGACAAAAAGCAACTTGCTGAAGCTACATTCTGGTTCATGGTTTTAAAACATGTAGTCTGTTTGTACCAGATGGAACATATTCACCTTGTTACAATATTTTGTAAGCCAGAAAACAGGGAGGAGGGGTATATGAAAGCTAGAACTTCTCAGTTTTTCTTCTTTTCTCTCTTTTATCCTATGTGAGCTTACAGCCCGTCTGGTTGTACCGAATACATGTAACTTAATATTTCAGTTAAATCTATCTGGAAATGCCTTCTCAGAAAGATACAGAGGTGTGTCTTCTCGACAGCCAAGTTGACAATGAAGATTATCATATCAATTTTATAGAATATCTTAAAATAATTAAGAAAATTTAATAGATATGATAAATGAGTAAATGCTAAATGAGTATGTATGATAAATGAGTATGTATGATTAATGTGCAAAATTGTATGTTTTTTGTTGTATGGATTAAATGCATTAGGGTTTAATTCTGTGTCAGTGATAGTGAATAGGTGTTACATTAAGAAAAGAAAAGTAAATTTTCACTTGGAATTCTTTAACCAAAGACAAGTCTAGATTTGAATCCTTTACGTCATTACTCCCTGTGTTATCAATGTCTGTGTGTGTGTCTGCTTTGTGAGTATAAATCTGTGCCTGCCTGAAGGCTGTCTTGTGAATCTGTCCCTGTCCCTGTCCCCGAGTGTCTGTGCATGTATAGCAGTGACAAAGGCCTTCATTCTATCTTTATTAAACAGCATATAAAATATCACATTGTGTGAAGAATGAAGGATGCAGAAACACTCGAATATTTTATAAGAGATTAAATCACTGACTTCAATGCATCCCAACTGACTTAGATAGCATACAGCACTACAAACATCAACTGATATCTATAAATGTAGTGTTTAATGTTTATGAGGAATATTTACTTAAGAAGATTGCCTTCAACATCTGTATTTGCTGATATCAGCAAAAGATAAACATGCATTACTTTGGGTCATAATTCAAGATTACAGCTATGCATAAAACTCAAGTCAAAGTTGATCAAAGACTTCAACATAAAGCCAAATACTCTGAATCTGAAAGAAGAGAAAATGGGGAATAATCATGAAAGCTCTGATGCATGAGAGAACCTCCTTTACAGAACACCAATAGCACAGGCAAAAAGATCAACAATTAATAAATTGCACTTCATAAAACTTAAACATTTCTGTAAGGCAAAGGACACCATTAATTAGGTCAAAAACACATCACACTGAATGGGCAAAGATTTTCACCAACTCCACATCTGACATTTAGCATGTTTCCAAAATGTATAAAGAACTCAAGAAACTAGATATTGACAAACTAAATAATCCAATTTCAAAATGGGGTACATATCTAAGCAGAGAATTCTCAAGAGATGAATCTCAAATGGCCAGGAAACACTTAAAAGAAATTATTGAATATACTTAGCCATCAGGGGAATGCAAATCAAAACCATTTTTGAGATTCCATATTGCACATGACAGAAAGATTAAACATCAAAAACACAAGTGAAAGTTCATGCTGGCAACAGTGTGGAACAAGGAGGACACTCCTCCACAGCTGGTGGGAGTTCCACTATAGAAATGACTATGATGGTTTCTCAGAAAATTTGACCTCAATCTACCTCAAGATCCAGCTATACCACTCTTTGTCATAGCTACAGAGGATGCTCCATCCTATCATGGGGACACCCACTCAGCCATGTTCATAATATCCAGAAACTGGAACCAACCTAGATGTCTCTCAAGCAAGGAATGGATAAAGAAAATGTGGTACATTTACACATCAGATATTACACACTAGTTAAAAAAAAAAAGACATCTTGAAATTTTCAGGTAAAGTGATGGAACTAGAAAAATAATTATCCCGAGTTATGTGACACAGACATAGAAAGACAAACATGGCATGTACTTACTTCTAAGTGGATGTTAACCATAAAGGGAAAACTCAATCATGCTACAGTCCACAAAACCAGAGATGGTAGGCAACAATGAGTGGTTATGGGGTGATGAAAGGCTCTCTCAGATAAAGAAAAATAGATATCACAGATGGACTAGGGGCAGTTGGGCTTAAGAACAGGAGAAATAAGTTATCAGAGGGAGGGAAAAACACCGGAATAAACAACTGGAATTGGGAGAGCATTTGGGGGACAAGGTGGAAACCTAGTACAGTGGAAAGTCCATGTAATCCATGAGAGTAACTCCTGTAACGACTCAGCAATGGAGGACACAGGGCCTGAACTTGCTATCTTCTGTAACCATGCAAGTCCTCAAGTAGAGAGATTGTGGAACCAACCGAGCCACAAAACCTTTGACATACAGATTTTCCTACCTGAAGATTGTGTTGGGAGTATAGCTTAGCAGAACAATAATCAAAAAGACCAGAGAAACTTCATCCAGCCACTCATGGAAGTTAATTCATAGTTTTGTAGCCAAACATTAGGCAGATCTTAGGGGATACTATGAAGAAAGGGAAGGAAGGATTAGGGGAACTAGAGGTATCATGGACAAACCAGAAGAATACAATGCACATAATCAACTGACTGGAACTCATGAAGACTTACAGAGATCAGGAAGCCTTAGAGGTCTTACCTAGGGCCTCTGAACTATAAGTATAACTGGATAGCATGGTATTCTTTTTTTTTTCCATTTTTTATTAGGTATTTAGCTCATTTACATTTCCAATGCTATACCAAAAGTCCCCCATACCCACTCACCCCCACTTCGCTACCCACCCACTTCCCTTTTTGGCCCTGGCGTTCCCCTGTACTGGGGCATATAAAGTTTGCGTGTCCAATGGGCCTCTCTTTCCAGTGATGGCCGACTAGGCCATCTTTTGATACATATGCAGCTAGAGTCAAGAGCTCCGGGGTATTGGTTAGTTCATAATGTTGTTCCACCTATAGGGTTGCAGATCCCTTTAGCTCCTTGGGTACTTTCTCTAGCTCCTCCATTGGGAGCCCTGTGATCCATCCATTAGCTGACTGTGAGCATCCACTTCTGTGTTTGCTAGGCCCCGGCATAGTCTCACAAGAGACAGCTACATCTGGGTCCTTTCGATAAAATCTTGCTAGTGTATGCAATGGTGTCAGCATTTGGATGCTGATTATGGGGTGGATCCCTGGATATGGCAGTCTCTACATGGTCCATCCTTTCATTTCAGCTCCAAACTTTGTCTCTGTAACTCCTTCCAAGGGTGTTTTGTTCCCACTTCTAAGGAGGGGCATAGTGTCCACACTTCAGTCTTCATTTTTCTTGAGTTTCATGTGTTTAGGAAATTGTATCTTATATCTTGGGTATCCTAAGTTTCTGGGCTAATATCCACTTATCAGTGAGTACATACTGTGTGAGTTCCTTTGTAAATGTGTTACCTCACTCAGGATGATGCCCTCCAGGTCCATCCATTTGGCTAGGAATTTCATAAATTCATTCTTTTTAATAGCTGAGTAGTACTCCATTGTGTAGATATACCACATTTTCTGTATCCATTCCTCTGTTGAGGGGCATCTGGGTTCTTTCCAGCTTCTGGCTATTATAAATAAGGCTGCTATGAACATAGTGGAGCATGTGTCCTTCTTACCAGTTGGGGCATCTTCTGGATATATGCCCAGGAGAGGTATTGCTGGATCCTCCGGTAGTACTATATCCAGTTTTCTGAGGAAACGCCAGACTGATTTCCAGAGTGGTTGTACAAGCCTGCAATCCCACCAACAATGGAGGAGTGTTCCTCTTTCTCCACATCCACGCCAGCATCTGCTGTCACCTGAATTTTTGATCTTAGCCATTCTGACTGGTGTGAGGTGGAATCTCAGGGTTGTTTTGATTTGCATTTCCCTGATGATTAAGGATGTTGAACATTTTTTCAGGTGTTTCTATGCCATTCGTTATTCCTCAGGTGAGAATTCTTTGTTCAGTTCTAAGCCCCATTTTTTAATGGGGTTATTTGATTTTGTGGAGTCCACCTTCTTGAGTTCTTTATATATGTTAGATATTAGTCCCCTATCTGATTTAGGATAGGTAAAGATCCTTTCCCAATCTGTTGGTGGTCTTTTTGTCTTATTGACGGTGTCTTTTGCCTTGCAGAAACTTTGGAGTTTGATTAGGTCCCATTTGTCAATTCTCGATCTTACAGCACAAGCCATTGCTGTTCTGTTCAGGAATTTTTCCCCTGTGCCCATAACTTCAAGGCTTTTCCCCACTTTCTCCTTTATAAGTTTCAGTGTCTCTGGTTTTATGTGAAATTCCTTGATCCACTTAGATTTCACCTTAGTACAAGGAGATAAGTATGGATAGATTCGCATTCTTCTACATGATAACAACCAGTTGTGCCAGAACCAATTGTTGAAAATGCTGTCTTTCTTCCACTGGATGGTTATAGCTCCCTTGTCGAAGATCAACTGACCATAGGTGTGTGGGTTCATTTCTGGGTCTTCAATTCTGTTCCATTGGTCTACTTGTCTGTCTCTATACCAGTACCATGCAGTTTTTATCACAATTGCTCTGTAGTAAAGCTTTAGGTCAGGCATGGTGATTCCACCAGAGGTTCTTTTATCCTTGAGAAGACTTTTTGCTATCCTAGGTTTTTTGTTATTCCAGATGAATTTGCAAATTGCTCCTTCTAATTCGTTGAAGAATGGAGTTGGAATTTTGATGGGGATTGCATTGAATCTGTAGATTGCTTTTGGCAAGATAGCCATTTTTACAATGTTGATCCTGCCAATCCATGAGCATGGGAGATCTTTCCATCTTCTGAGATCTTCTTTAATTTCTTTCTTCAGAGACTTGAAGTTTTTATCATACAGATCTTTCACCTCCGTAGTTAGAGTCACGCCGAGATATTTTATATTATTTGTGACTATTGAGAAGGGTGTTGTTTCCCTAATTTCTTTCTCAGCCTGTTTATTCTTTGTGTAGAGAAAGGCCATTGACTTGTTTGAGTTAATTTTATATCCAGCTACTTCACCGAAGCTGTTTATCAGGTTTAGGAGTTCTCTGGTAGAATTTTTAGGGTCACTTATATATACTATCATATCGTCTGCAAAAAGTGATATTTTGACTTCCTCTTTTCCAATTTGTATCCTTCTGATTTCCTTTTGTTGTCGAATTGCTCTGGCTAATACTTCAAGTACTATGTTGAAAAGGTAGGGAGAAAGTGGGCAGCCTTGTGTAGTCCCTGATTTTAGTGGGATTGCTTCCAGCTTCTCTCCATTTACTTTGATGTTGGCTACTGGTTTGCTGTAGATTGTTTTTATCATGTTTAGGTATGGGCCTTGAATTCCTGATCTTTCCAAAACTTTTATCATGAATGGGTGTTGAATCTTGTCAAATGCTTTTTCTGCATCTAACGAGATGATCATGTGGTTTTTGTCTTTGAGTTTGTTTATATAATGGATTACATTGATGGATTTTCGTATATTAAACCATCCCTGCATTCCTGGAATAAAACCTACTTGGTCAGGATGGATGATTGCTTTAATATGTTCTTGGATTCGGTTAGCAAGAATTTTATTGAGGATTTTTGCATCGATATTCATAAGAGAAATTGGTCTGAAGTTCTCTATCTTTGTTGAGTCTTTCTGTGGTTTAGGTATCAGAGTAATAGTGGCTTCATAAAATGAGTTGGGTAGAGTACCTTCTACTTCTATTTTGTGAAATAGTTTGTACAGAACTGGAATTAGATCTTCTTTGAAGGTCTGATAGAACTCTGCACTAAACCCGTCTGGTCCTGGGCTTTTTTTGGCTGGGAGACTATTAATAACTGCTTCTATTTCTTTAGGTGATATGGGACTGTTTAGATGGTCAACTTGATCCTGACTCAACTTTGGTACCTGGTATCTGTCCAGAAATTTGTCCATTTCGTCCAGGTTTTCCAGTTTTGTTGAGTATAACATTTTGTAGAAGGATCTGATGGTGTTTTGGATTTCTTCAGGATCTGTTGTTATGTCTCCCTTTTCATTTCTGATTTTGTTAATTAGGATTTTGTCCCTGTGCCCTTTAGTGAGTCTAGCTAAGTGTTTATCTATCTTGTTGATTTTCTCAAAGAACCAACTCCTCGTTTGGTTAATTCTTTGGATAGTTCTTCTTGTTTCCACTTGGTTGATTTCACCCCTGAGTTTGATTATTTCCTGCCGTCTACTCCTCTTGGGTGAATTTGCTTCCTTTTTTTCTAGAGCTTTTAGATGTGTTGTCAAGCTGCTAGTATGTGCTCTCTCCCGTTTCTTCTTGGAGGCACTCAGAGCTATGAGTTTCCCTCTTAGAAATGCTTTCATTGTGTCCCATAGGTTTGGGTACGTTGTGGCTTCATTTTCATTAAACTCTAAAAAGTCTTTAATTTCTTTCTTTATTCCTTCCTTGACCAAGGTATCATTGAGAAGAGTGTTGTTCATTTTCCTCGTGTATGTTGGCTTTCCATTATTTATGTTGTTATTAGAGATCAGTCTTAGGCCATGGTGGTCTGATAGGATACATGGGACAATTTCAATACTTTTGTATCTGTTGAGGCCTGTTTTGTGACCAATTATATGGTCAATTTTGGAGAAGGACCCGTGAGGTGCTGAGAAGAAGGTATATCCTTTTGTTTTAGGATAAAATGTTCTGTAGATATCTGTCAGGTCCATTTGTTTTATAACTTCTGTTAGTTTCACTGTGTCCCTGTTTAGTTTCTGTTTCCACGATCTGTCCATTGATGAAAGTGGTGTGTTGAAGTCTCCCACTATTATTGTGTGAGGTGCAATGTGTGCTTTGAGCTTTACTAAAGTGTCTTTAATGAATGTGGCTGCCCTTGCATTTGGAGCGTAGATATTCAGAATTGAGAGTTCTTCTTGGAGGATTTTACCTTTGATGAGTATGAAGTGTCCCTCCTTGTCTTTTTTGATAACTTTGGGTTGGAAGTCGATTTTATCCGATATTAGAATGGCTACTCCAGCTTGTTTCTTCAGTCCATTTGCTTGGAAAATTGTTTTCCAGCCTTTCATTCTGAGGTAGTGTCTGTCTTTTTCCCTGAGATGGGTTTCCTGTAAGCAGCAGAATGTTGGGTCCTGTTTGCGTAGCCAGTCTGTTAGTCTATGTCTTTTTATTGGGGAATTGAGTCCATTGATATTAAGAGATATTAAGGAAAAGTAATTGTTGCTTCCTTTTATTTTTGTTGTTATAGTTGGCATTCTGTTCTTGTGGCAGTCTTCTTTTTGGATTTTTGAGGGATTACTTTCTTGCTTGTTCTAGGGCGTGATATCTGTCCTTGTATTGCTTCTTTTCTGTTATTATCCTTTGAAGGGCTGGATTCGTGGAAAGATATTGTGTGAATTTGGATTTGTCGTGGAATACTTTGGTTTCTCCATCTATGGTAATTGAGAGTTTGGCCGGGTATAGTAGCCTGGGCTGGAATTTGTGTTCTCTTAGTGTCTGTATAACATCTGTCCAGGCTCTTCTGGCTTTCATAGTCTCTGGTGAAAAGTCTGGTGTAATTCTGATAGGCCTTCCTTTCTATGTTACTTGACCTTTCTCCCTTATTGCTTTTAACATTCTATCTTTATTTATTGCACTTGTTGTTCTGATTATTATGTGTTGGGAGGAATTTCTTTTCTGGTCCAGTCTATTTGGAGTTCTGTAGGCTTCTTGTATGATCATGGGCATCTCTTTCTTTATGTTTGGGAAGTTTTCTTCTATAATTTTGTTGAAGATATTAGCTGGCCCGTTAAGTTGAAAATCTTCATTCTCATCAATTCCTATTATCCGTATGTTTGGTCTTCTCATTGTGTCCTGGATTTCCTGGATGTTTTGAGTTAGGATCCTTTTGCATTTTGTATTTTCTTTGACTGTTGTGTCGATGTTCTCTATGGTATCTTCTGTACCTGAGATTCTCTCTTCCATTTCTTGTATTCTGCTGCTGATGCTCGCATCTATGGTTCCAGATCTCTTTCCTAGGGTTTCTATCTCCAGCGTTGCCTCTCTTTGGGTTTTCTTTACTGTGTCTACTTCCCTTTTTAGTTCTAGTATGGTTTTGTTCATTTCCATTACCTGTTTCGATGTGTTTTCCTGTTTTTCTTTAAGGACTTCTACCTGTTTGGCTGTGTTTTCTTGCTTTTCTTTAAGGGCCTGTAACTCTTTAGCAGTGCTCTCTTGTAATTCTTTAAGTGACTTATGAAAGTCCTTCTTGATGTCCTCTAGCATCATCATGAGAAATGTTGTTAAATCTGGGTCTAGATTTTCGGGTGTGTTGGGGTGCCCAGGACTAGGTGGGGTGGGAGTGCTGCGTTCTGATGATGGTGAGTGGTCTTGATTTCTGTTAGTAGGATTCTTACGTTTGCCTTTCACCATCTGATAATCTCTGAAGCTAGCTGTTATAGTTGTCTCTGTTAAGAGCTTGTTCTTCAGGTGACTCTGTTAGCCTCTATAAGCAGACGTGGGAGGGTAGCACTCTCCTTAGTTTCAGTGGGTAGAGTATTCTCTGCAGGCAAGCTCTCTTCCTGCAGGGAAGGTACCCAGATATCTGGTGTTCGAACCGGACTCCTGGCAGAAGTTGTGTTCCACTCACTAGAGGTCTTAGGATCCCGTGGGGAATCCTGTGTGGGCCTTTGCGGGTGTCAGGCGACTCTGCTGGCAAGGAGCCAATTTGTTTCTTTTAGAATACTCAAAGAGGTCACACCCATAGTAGAAATGAAGTCTTTGAAGAGAGAATAGACAGAATGCTGTTATATAAAGGATAATATGAGAGTATTAGAATAGGAAGTATTAAATGACTTGGCGAATGAGATTATAGGGTCAAGGAGGCAAGATGATGTGGGAAAATAAGATAGAGAGATGAAGACTGATAGAAACACACACACACACACACACAAAACTGAGAGAGAGAGAGAGATCCTGGTATTTTAACATCAAATTATGAGTTTACTTGGACACATATCTTTTGATACCAATACAGCCCGTGCCTATTTAGAAGATTATTTGGTATTATAAACGCTTTCCCTATGAGTGACATGGAAGATTAGCATTTTATCAATTGGCTAAGGAAGGCTTTCAAAAGATTTCATTGATATTTGTGACGTAATGTTTCATATTCAACATTGGGAAGCATAAGCCTGCTGTTTCCATTAGCTTAAATGATGAGACCTTCAACTCATCCTGGGAAATATTACTTGTCTGAGGTGAACCTATTGAGTGAATTTGTTAGAGAAACTTTCATAGTTGTGAGATCTTTTAAATGTATTTGACCTAGTGCAAAATCTGTTCATCATACTTTTAGACATATTAAATTCCACATGTGTCCATCAATTCAGCACCTGGATATCAAGGCAAATTTTTCATATTGTTTTTCTGAAAATTTCTTCTGCCCTCACATAGAAATGAAAACAGTTTATTATGACCAACCTATAAATTATAAGTCTTTGTTTGAAAACAAAATTTTGTGTCAGAATGTACATCCCAAGATTGTCTTAGCTCTATCTTTGCATTTTAATGGGGTTATATTATTTCTCTATATAGTTGTGTATGAGCTCATTACATACATATATAGATAATTTAAATATGCAATGATATATCTTTATAGGAAGTATATAAATTATATAAATTATATTACCAATGAAGCAAGGTTCTCAAATATTAAGAAGTTAGATAATAAATTAGCACAGCACATGTGAGCTATAAAATCTAACTTTAAGCTGTCTCCTCCTCAAAACACCCTTTTAAAACCCAGCTCAAGAAAATCTTGATTGAATGTGATGAAAATTTTTGATTCATTTGTTTTAGAAAAGGGCTATAATAGGTCTGTATATTTTAGAATGACAAGACTCTATTTACACTTTGAAGTCTGTAAAACTCAATTAAGTCCCCAAATATTCCTAATGTTCTCTTTCTTCTAGATATACCTAGAAAGTAATCAAAATTAGGGCAAACAAATAAAACTTCTTAGAAATGAATTTCAGGGTGTTGAAAGTGATTAACATGTTTTTTTTTTTCACAGTCACCGTAGTTATGTATAAAAAGAGTTGGCATTGCGGCATGTTGTCTATTGCTGTGATAAATACTGTGCCCCAAATCCAATTGTGGGAGACAGTGCTTATTTGGATTATATGTCTGAATCACACTCTGTCAATGAAGAAGGCAAAGGAAAGAACTCAAGTCAGTACACAGGAAATCAAACAGAAACTATGGAAGAAATTCTGCTTAGTGAATTGCTTTTTGGAGGTTGCTCAGCTTACTATCTTTTGTATCCCAGCACTACCAGCCCAAGTTTTGAACCTCTTGAAGTGGGGATTGACTTTTACATATCAGTCTTTAATCAAATAAATATCCTACAGGTCATGGATGGAGGTTCTATTAGTTAGGGTCACATTGAGAAACAGAATTGATAAAAACAAATCTATATATACCACTAGGGGATTTATTAGAGTCACTTATATTCTATGGTCTCCCTAGTACCACAATAGGTCTCTGCTGATGGAAAGTCTAAGAATCCAGTAGCTGTTAAGTTTGGACATGCTGAGGCTTTCAGTTGGTCTTTAATCTGCATTGGAAATTCAATGAAGAAATGCTTCAGTTGCAGAACTTATGAACTTCACTGTGAAAGTGGGGATAATAAGGCAAAAGCAATAGTTTCCTTCTCTCATACCCTTTTATGTAGGCAGCTACCAGAAGATGTAGCCCAGATTTAGGGTAGTCTTTTCACCTCCAACAATTTAATCTAGAAAATACTTCACAGTCATGACCCATTGCTTAGTTCATTCTAGATGTAGTCAAGTTGAAATCTAGGATTAGCCACCACAGAGGCAATACCTTAATTGATATTTTTCCCTTCCAAGATGACTCTATGTACTAAAATGACAATAAGTCAGCACAGCTTGACTATGGTCTAGCATATGATCTTCATAGTCACGAAAACTCATTGCTACAGGGAATTTCCTACACAACAAATAGTAGAATAAAATATTGAAAACAGTTTAAGACATGAATATAGAACTATAATCACAAGAGAAAAAAAAACAACTGAAGTAAAATTGGAAGTGATAAATTTAGTCATTCAAACTAAATCCTAAGGAGAAATCAAACCCTGGCAACAAGGAAGTACAAATGGATACCTAAGCCAAAGAAAATGTTCAGTCTAAAAAAATAATCAGCCAAAAACCATCCAGCAAACCCCATACATTATGAAAAAGATTAATTTAATAAGAATATATAAAAAGAGGAAGGATAATAAATCTGAGTCAGCTGCACATACAGATAATATTTTTAAATGAAATCATAAAAGAAAAAATTTCCAAATTTGAGAGGGAGAGGGAGTCTAAATTGAAGATATTGAAGATCTCCATTGTATTCCTTAGAGTTTGGGCAACACTTTGCAAGAGGAAGAAGAATGATTGTAGAAGTCAGAGTGGATGGAGGATACGAGAAGGACATGGTCCCTTAAATTAACAAAGCAGGGAATATATGGCTCATAGCAACTGGAACAGCAAGCATAAGACCCCCCAAGGGCCAACACAATGTCTGCTGAATATGTTATGACAGTTAGTAACAAAGACAGCCCAGTCAGTCAACAGGGTTTCGAGGGAGGGATGGAACATTAAAAAGAAAAAGACAATTAGACAAGACTATAACTTGACTCCTACCAGTTCTGAAGCTGAAGTGCCTTTATTTTTTTTTCCAGTCTGCCTTTATACCATTCTAAGTGCATGCAAAGAATAGGGTAAGTTCTAGGTCATGGAACAAACAAAGCATAAGCAAAATAGTCAAGGAACAAACAAGGCAATAAACAAAGTCCCTGGTATTCAGGGACTTATCACAATGATCAAGATCTTGAGCCTACTTTCCTGTCCTAGCTCAATGTTAAATTCTTGCTAGTATCCTTGAAGTAGCACCAAGAGCTCTCCACAAGCTACTTTGGTGTTTTTATGGGACTCTTAGGAGTGGGAGTCCCTGACTCATTATCCTGATCATGGGACTTTTAGTCCAGTTAAATTGGATTCTCCACTCTTGGTATGCAAGCTTTCTCCTTATCTTATTGTATCTTATTTTGTCTTGTTTAGTTGCTGTCTCTTGATTGCCTGCTCTTTTCCAAAGGGAAATGGAGGGAGAGTCATTCTGGAAAAGAGAAGATACAGGGGTGGTGTGCAGAGAGAAATGGATATAAGGGAAAATGTGGTCATTTATGAAAAATGATTTTTTCAATGAAAAGAAAAAAAACATTAAAAAGAAAAGAAAAGAAGAAGAAAAGAAAAGAGGATCTGTCTTTCTTCTACATTGAAGAAATATACCTCTCCATTAAAAACAGACAGAACCTTGGTAAAAGAATGGAAAAATATATTCCAAGAAAATTGAGACAAAATCAAAGCCTATGGAGCCATATTAGAATCTCAAAATAACCTTCTAATAAAAAATATTCAGAAGCTATGAGGAAGGACACCACATTCTCATCAAAGGAAAAAAAAATACCTGCCAAAGGAATATTAGAATTCTAAACATTTATACAACAGACTGAAACAAACAAATTCATAAAGGAAACATTAATATAGGTAAAATCTTCACACAATGATTGTAGGGGTACTTCAATAATCTGAACTTTCCAATACACAGGCCTCCCAGATTAAAAGCTAAGTTGAAATCAAGTGGCTCTAAAAGATATTTACAATGTATTTCACCCAAACTTAAAAGAATATCCTTTCTTCTCAGTAGCTCATAGAACTTTCTCTAAATTTTACCACATATTTTAACAAGGAAAAAAATTGACAACACTGTAGTGAAATAAAAGCAGTAATTAAAAGCATATCAACCAAACAAATCCTGGATCGAGTGCAGAATCATACCACATCTTCAAAGAGCTAATACCAATAGTCTCCAAATTATTCCACAGAAGATAAACAGAAGGATCATTGCTTAATGTTTTAAGGCCACAATTACTCTGATTTTTAAACAGTACAAAAATCCACCAAAGAAAGGAAAGTACTGATTAATTTAAGAACACAGATATTGAAATTCTGAATAAAATCATTTCAAACTAAACACAAAAACCTATATAAAAAGACCATCCGTCTTGATCAAGAAGGCTTCTTTTCAGAAGGGAGGGTTCAACATATGTTAATCAGAAACATAATTCACCACATAAAACTGATGAAAGACAAAAACTATGTGATCATCTCATTAGACACAGAAAAGGATTTTGAAAAAAACTGAACACTCCTTCAAGACAGAAGTTCTGGACAGATTGGGAATGCAAGGGGCATATCTCAACATAATAAAGACATTCTACAGAAAGCCATCATCAACTAAAATGGAGAAAAACTCAAAGAAATTATATTAAAACTATGAATGAGAATAGATTATTTACACTTTCCACACCTATTCAATATAGTACTTGAATTTTTACCTAAATCAGTAAAACCACAAGGATATATAAATAGGAAACATAGAAGTCACAGTATCTATTTTCAGATACTATGATTGTATACATAATTGTTCCCCTAATATTGGGCCACAGGCAAGACCGATGGAAATTATCATAATTAGTGATTGATGTCAGAGGGACGAGTCCATTGTAGGTGGTACAATCTCAGGGCTGGTCATCCTGGTGTGAGTAGGAAAGCAGAATTGACAAGACATGAGGGAAAAAAAAAACAATAAGCAGCACTCCTCCATGACTTCTGAATCTGTCCCTGTCTCTAAGTTTCTTCTCTGTTGGAGTTTCACCTTGGATGCAGTCAGTAGACTGTAATGTTAGCCAAATAAACCATTTCTCCCCCGAGATCCTTTTATCATTTAGTTCAGTCATAATAATAGTAACTTTACACTTTCCTGGCCAGATGATAAGGGTCCACCCGGCCCAGGAGCACATTGCCTGAGCATCGGCAGCAGACATCTTGGTTCCGGGACCCTACCTAGAGTATTCTGCACAGGTAGTGTGAGGAATACAGAAGCTAACAGCTTCTGGGATAGACAGGAGCCACAGAGCTTCTAAGGCAGCCCCCTTTTCAGGCCCCAAACATCCGACCACTTTCCCGACCAGAGGTTAGGGGTCCACCTGGGCCGGGAGCGCTTGGCCTGAGCATCAGCTGCAGACATCTTGGTTGCAGGACTCCTCCAAGAGAATTCTGCATAGGTGAGAGTGTAGAATACAGAAGCTAACAGCTTCTGGACAGGCCAAAGCAACTCAACCGAGGGACAGGTCCTGTTTTGGGCCTTTGTCTTCTGCCAGAAAGGAGGTCCTAATGCCAAATATCTGTGCACCTTTCCTGTAAGAGCTTGCCTGCAGAGAGTGCTCTGACCACTGAAACTCAGAGGAGAGATCTAGTCTCCCAGGTCTACTGATAGAGGCTAACAGAATCACCTGAGGAACAAGCTCTAACCAGAGACAACTAAATCAAATAACTCCAGAGAGTACCAGATGGCAAAAGGTAAACATAAGAATTTTACTAACAGAAACCAAGACCACTCACCATCACCAGAACCCAGCACTCCCACCTCGCCCAGTCCAGGGCATCCCAACACACCTGGAAAGCTAGACCTGGATCTAAAAGAATATCTTATGGTGATGGTAGAGGACATCAAGAAGGACCTTAATGACTCACTCAAAGAAATACAGGAGAACACTGCTAAACTGGTAGAAGATCTTAAAGAGGAAGCACAAAAATCCCTTAAAGAATTACAAGAAAACACGACCAAATAGGTGATGGAATTGAATAAAACCATACAAGACCTAAAAAGGGAAGTAGACACAATAAAGAAAACCCAAAGTGAGGCAACGCTGGAGATGGAAACCCTAGGAAAGAAATCTGGAACCATAGATGCCAGCATCAGCAACAGAATACAAGAGATGGAAGAGAGAATCTCTGGTGCAGAAGATTCCATAGAGAACATAGGCACACAATCAAAGAAAATACAAAACGCAAAAAAGATCCTAACTCAAAACATCCAGGAAATCAAGGACACAATGAGCAGACCAAACCTACGGATAATAGGAGTAGATGAGAATGAAGATTTTCAACTCAAAGGACCAGCAAATATCTTCAACAAAATTATAGAAGAAAACTTCCCAAACCTAAAGAAAGAGATGCCCATGAACATACAAGAAGCCTACAGAACCCCAAATAGACTGGACCAGAAAAGAAAATCCTCCCGACACATAATAATCAGAACAACAAATGCACTAAATAAAGATAGAATGTTAAAAGCAGTAAGGGAAAAGGGTCAAGTAACATATAAAGGCAAGCCTATCAGAATTACACCAGATTTTTCACCAGAGAATATGAAAGCAAGAAGAGCCTGGACAGACGTTATACAGACACTAAGAGAACACAATTGCCAACCCAGGATAATATACCCAGCCAAACTTTCAATAACCTTAGTTGTAGAAACAAAAGTATTCCATGACAGAACCAAATTCACACAATATCTTTCCAAGAATCCAGCCCTTCAAAGGATAATAACAGAAAAAAAATACAAAGATGGAAACCACGTCCTAGAAAAAGCAAGAAGGTAATTCCTCAACAAACCTTAAACAAGACACCCATAAGAACAGAATGCCAACTTTAACAAAAATAATAGGAAGCAAAAATTACTTTTCCTTAATACCTCTTAATATCAATGGACTCAACTCCCTAATAAAAAGACATAGACTATTAGACTGGCTACACAAACAGGACCCAACATTTTCCTGCTTACAGGAAACCCAACTCAGGGAAAAAGATAGACACTACCTCAGAATGAAAGGCTGGAAAACAAACTTCCAAGCAAACGGTCTAAAGAAACAAGCTGGAGTTACCATTCTAATATCTAATAAAATCGACTTGCAACCCAAGGTCATCAAAAAAGACAAGGAGGGGCACTTCAAACTCATCAAAGGTAAAATCTGCCAAGAGGAACTCTCAATTCTGAATATCTATGCTCCAAATACAAGGGCAGCCACATTCATTAAAGACACTTTAGTAAAGCTCAAAGCACACATTGCACATCACACAATAATAGTGGGGGACTTCAACACACCACTTTCACCAATGGACAGATCATGGAAACAGAAACTAAACAGGCTCACAGTGAAACTAACAGAAATTATGAAACAAATAGATTTAACAGATAACTACAGAACATTTTATCCTAAAACAAAAGGATATACCTTCTTCTTAGCACCTCAGGAGACCTTTTTCAAAATTGACCACATAATTGGACACAAAACAAGCCTCAACAGATACAAAAATATTGAAATTGTCCCATGCATCCTATCAGATCACCATGGACTAAGGTTGATCTTCAATAACAAAATAAATAATAGAAAGCCAACATTCATGTGGAAACTGAACAACATTCTCCTCAATGATACCTTGGTCAAGGAAGGAATAAAGAAAGAAGGACTTTTTGGAGTTTAATGAAAATGAAGCCACAACATACCCAAACTTATGGGACACAATGAAAGCATTTTTAAGAGGAAAACTCACAGCTCTGAGTGCCTCCAAAAATAAACTAGAGAGAGCACATATTAGCAGCTTGACATCACACCTAAAAGCCCTAGAACACAAGGAAGCAAGTTCAACCAAGAGGAGTAGACAGCAGGAAATAATCAAACTCAGGGGTGAAATCAACCAAGTGAAAACAAGAAGAACTATTCAAAGAATCAACCAAACGAGGAGATGGTTCTTTGAGAAAATCAACAAGATAGACAAACCCTTAGAAAAACTCACTAGAGGGCAGAGGGTAAGCATTCTAATTAACAAAATCAGAAATGAAAAGGAGACATAACAACAGATCCTGAAGAAATCCAAAACACCATCAGATCCTTCTACAAAAGGCTATACTCAACAAAACTGGAAAACCTGGATGAAATGCACAATTTTCTAGACAGATACCAGGTACCAAAGTTAAATCAAGATCAGGTTAATGATCTAAACAGTCCTATATCCCCTAAAGAAATAGAAGCAGTCATTAATAGTCTCCCAACCAAAAAAAAGCCCAGGACCAGATGGGTTTAGTGCAGAGTTCTATCACACCTTCAAAGAAGATCTAAGCCTGGTTCTTCACAAACTATTCCACAAAATAGAAGTAGAAGGTACTCTACCCAACTCATTCTATGAAGCAACAATTACTCTGATACCTAAATCACAAAAAGATCCAACAACGATAGAGAACTTCAGACCAATTTCCCTTATGAATATCAATGCAAAAATCCTCAATAAAGTTCTTGCTAACCGAATCCAAGAAAACATCAAAACAGCTATCCATCCTGACCAAGTAGGTTTCATCTCAGGGATGCAGGGATGGTTCAATATACAGAAATCCATCAACGTAATCCAGTATATAAACAAACTCAAAGACAAAAACCACATGATTATCTCGTTAGATACAGAAAAAGAATTTGACAAAAATCCAACACCCATTCATGATAAAAGTCTTGGAAAGATCAGGAATTCAAGGCCCATACCTAAACATGATAAAAGCAATCTACAGCAAACCAGTAGCCAACATCAAAGTAAATTGTGAGAAGCTGGAAGCAATCCCACTAAAATCAGGGTCTAGACAAGGCTACCCACTTTCACCCTACCTATTCAACATAGTACTTGAAGTCCTAGCCAGAGCAATTCGACAACAAAAGGAGATCAAGGGGTTAAATTGGAAAAGATGAAGTAAAAATATCACTTTTTGCAGATGATATGTTAGTATATATAAGTGACCCTAAAAATTCCACCAGAGAACTCCTAAACCTGATAAACAGCTTCAATCAAGTAGCTGGATATAAAATTTACTCAAACAAGTCAATGGTCTTTCTCTACACAAAGAATAAACAGGCTGAGAAAGAAATTAGGGAAACAACACCCTTCTCAGTAGTCACAAATAATATAAAATACCTTGGCATGACTCTAACTAAGGAAGTGAAAGATCTGTATGATAAGAACTTCAAGTCTCTCAAGAAAGAAATTATAGAAGATCTCAGAAGATGGAAAGATCTCCCATGCTCATGGATTGGCAGGATCAATATAGTAAAATTGGCTGTCTTGCCAAAAGCAATCTACAGATTCAATGCAATCCCCATGAAAATTCCAACTCAATTCTTCAACGAATTAGAAAGGGTAATCTGCAAATTCATCTGGAATAACAAAAAACCTAGGAGAATAAAAACTCTTCTCAAGGATAAAAGAACCTCTGGTGGAATCACCATGCCGGACCTAAAGCTGTACTACAGAGAAATTGTGATTAAAAACTGCATGGTAAAGGTATAGTGACAGACAAGTAGACCAATGGAATAGAATTGAAGACCCAGAAATGAACCCACATAGCTATGGTCTTTGACAATGAAGCAAAAACCATCCAGTGGAAAAAAGACAGCATCTTCAACAAATGGTGCTGGCACAACTGGCGTTTTTCATGTAGAAGAATGCGTACTGATCCATTCCTATCTCCTTGTACTAAGGTCAAATCTAAGTGGATTAAGGAACACTACATAAAAACAGAGACACTGAAACTTATAGAGGAGAAAGTAGGGAAAAGCCTCGAATATATGGGCACAGGGGAAAAATTCCTGAATAGAACAGCAATGGCTTGTGCTGTAAATGACAAATGGGACCTCATGAAACTACAAAGCTTTTGCAAACAAAAGACACGGTCAATAAGACAAAAAGGCCACCAAAAGATTGGGAAAGGATCTTTACTTATCCTAAATCAGATAGGGGACTAATATCCAATATATATAAAGAACTCAAGAAGGTGGACTCCAGAAAATCAAATAACCCCATTAAAAAATGGGGCTCAGATCTAAACAAAGAATTCTCTCCTGAGGAATACCGAATGGCTGAGAAGCACCTGAAAAAATGTTCAGCATCCTTAATCATCAGAGAAATGCAAATCAAAAGAACACTGAGATTCCACCTCATACCAGTCAGAATGGCTAAGATCAAAAATTCAGGTGACAGCAGATGCTGGCAAGGATGTGGAGAAAGAGGAACACTCCTCCATTGCTGATTGGATTGCAAGCTTGAACAACCACTCTGGAAATAAGTCTGGCGGTTCCTCAGAAAACTGTATATAGTACTAGTGGAGCATCCTACAATTCCTCACCTGGGCATATATCCAGAAAATGTCCCAACCGGTAAGAAGGACACATGCTCCACTATGTTCATAGCAGCCTTATTTATAATAGCCAGAAGCTGGAAAGAACCCAGATGCCCCTCAACAGAGGAATGGATCCAGAAAATGTGGTACATTTACACAATGGAGTACTTCTCAGCTATTAAAAAGAATGAATTTATGAAATTCCTAGGCAAATGGATGGACCTGGAGGGTATCATCCTGAGTGAGGTAACCAAATCACAGAGGAACTCACACAATATGTACTCACTGATAAGTGGATATTAGCCCAGAAACTTAGGATACCCAAGATATAAGATACAATTTGCTAAATGCATGAAACTCAAGAAGAAGGAAGACCAAAGTGTGGACACTTTGCCCCTTCTTAGAATTGGGAATAAAACACCCATGGAAGGAGTTACAGAGACAAAGTTTGGAGCTGTGTCAAAAGGATGGACCATTTAGAGCCTGCCATTTCCAGGGTTCCATCCCATAATCAGCTTCTAAACGCTGACATCATTGCATATACTAGCAAGATTTTGCTGAAACGACCCAGATATAGCTGTCTCTTGTGAGATTATTCCGGTTCCTAGCAAACACAGAAGTGGATGCTCACAGTCAGCGATTGGATGGATCACAGGGCCCCCAATGGAGGAGCTAGAGAAAGTATCCAAGGAGCTAAAGGGATCTGCAACCCTAAAATTAGAACAACATTATGAACTAACCAGTACCCTGGAGCTCTTGACTCTAGCTGCATATGTATCAAAAGATGGCCTAGTAGGCCATCACTGGAAAGAGAGGCTCATTGCACTTGCAAACTTTATATGCCCCAGTACAGGGAATGCCTTGGCCAAAAAGTGAGTGTGGGTGGGTAGGGGAGTGGGTGGGGACTTTTGGGATAGCATTGGAAATGTAAATGAGGAAAATACTTAATAAAAAGTATTAAAAAATAGTAACTTTATAAAATAACCAAAACTATTTGTTTAGATTTAAATGCATTTTGTGACATAGAACCCATGCCTAATTGTGCTTATAGCAATAAAAATCTGGGTCTACATGGGCTATGGCCATAGGATAAAACCAAATACTAATGTTTTGCTAAAGAAATGTAGCAATAAAACTCCTTTGGACATTCTGCTATATTAAGTCAGTGTCTTCCTCAGCCATTATTGGAGATGTTTTCTTCTGCAGTAGATGAGTACAAATACAGAAGCCCACACCATAAAAACATGCAGAGTATGAGATTTTTAGAATACCTAATACTAAAATGAGATAACTCCATCATAATTTCTCTTGGGAATTAAGGAAAGTTGAAGAAAAAGGAGGCAGAAACAATTTGAGAGTCTGTGGGGATGAAAAATTCCAAGGGAGCAATTAATTCCAGACACAACAGGACTTGTATACACTTGAAATCAGATGGGGGCAACATGCACACGTAGATGCCAGATGAGGTCGCATCACTAAATGGAGAAGTGATCATGATATTCCATCCCTAACCTAGAAGTTATCTCCAATTGATAACCTCTCACAAGTGTAAAATTTGTTTTCTCCAATGGATTCCATTGGAGAAAATCCACATTCAAGAGCAGGCTCCACACTTAGCAGTAGATGACTAACTCAAAATGAACTCCCCACTTTTGAAGATTGTAGAGGAATTTTCATCAAACAACATGGCTGCTCTGGCAAGAAATCATGTCCAAAGACATCTATGTCATCTGGCCAGAATGCAGACATGCCCTAGATTACGTGATCTGGCTGGAATATAGACACCTTTAATCCCAAACAATGTAGGTTAAGATTAGTTTTTAAGAGAAAGTAGCTGTGTTTGAAAATGATGTCTAATTGAGGAAGAAAAGTTCAGTTGAGTTCAGCTCAGGTCAGTGTAGTCTGTTGAGTTCAGTTCATGAAATTCAAAGGCAGTTATTTTCAAGCAGAGTAATTTAGTGAGAAGCCAAGAAAATCCAGTTTGAATCAGTCAGCTTGGAGAGGAGCTTTAGCCAGAACAACTGAGTTGAACTAGTCAGCCAGAGGTCAGAAAGAGATAGTAAGGGTGAACTTATTCATCAGTGAGCCTTGGAGATGACAATTATGTCAGACAAATAAAAGCTACTTTTCCATCTGATGCCTAATGTAGAGCACGAACTCAAGACTCTGAGTTTAAGAGTCTCATGCTCTGCCAACTGCATCATAACGCTTCATCGGGACATTTTTTTTTTATTTATATATTATGTTTTTCAAATCATTGAATGCTTTTGTGTGTGTTTGTGTGTGTGTGTGTGTTCTCTATGTGCATGCGTTTTTCAAGATTTTTCTTTTATCATTTTATCATTTTTTTTCTCTGTTTGTTTTGCTTTATTTCAAAATTTTCAATGTTTGCTTTCTAAAGAGAAAGAGAGAAAAAATATGAATATGAATGGGTAGGGAGGTGAGAAGTATCTGGGAGAATATGAGGGATGAGAAATCATATGGAAACTATTTTCAATGAAAACACTAATGTGAGAAAAACCAAATTGTTTAAAGATGACATTACTTTTCACAAGAAACTCTTTATTTCTATTATAGAAAGAATAAAGTATAACTCTACATTGGGAAACTCGTTGCCATATATTCATAATATGAGTATATATTCTTTTTTTCTTATGTCTCTTTATTCAGCCCTTTTCTTAAATCTGAGTTAAAAATCCCTTTCAATGATTTCCTATTCTACTTTATGTGGCTCATCCTGAAATTTCTCTTTGCAGCAAAATGAAGAATCCTGCATTATATGAGTGAAGCTTTCTGTTGCAGGCAGCATCAGGGACCTGTGTAGTCAGCTAGTTAGCTTCCCATTGCCACTGACATTTCTGCAATGGTTAACTATTCCAGGCTGCTTACTAAAACCTACAATTCATATAGGTACTGAAATTCAAATTCACTTAAAATATCTTTAAATTTTCATTTTTGTATACATATACAATTAATGTTTTAAAATATTATTTGTAATTTCTCTGAGTATGAAAATCTTTTAAAAATTCTCAAGTTTTCTGTCACCAGAGTAGTAACCATTGATGGAATATCTTTATTTAGAAACTGAAGAGTCTGTGACTAGGATTTAAATGAAAGCTCTACAATTCTGTTGACCTTTTCTTTTCTTCTTAACATTAACATGTTTATCAGCAGTGTTTTTATTAGGAATGACTATGCTCTGACACTCATTCTTTTCTATTTGATTATTATATTAAGTGAGAGCTTCTAAAATCATGACTGACCTCTCAGCACATCAATTCATCTAGATCTTTTATATTTACCTGCTCTAACCAGAGCTGAAATAGGAAGTTTTTAACTACCTGCCTTTTAGGAGACAGGATGCTGTAAAGTTCAATCTGTTGACTCCAGGGCCTTTGTTGTCGCTCTCAGAAAGTTTTCTACACTTGATTAGATCTCGTGTTCTCATGTCACTTGTTTATCACCACCTCCCCTTACTACAGGAATCTTAAACATCTTTGCATTGGTACTGGGTGCGCTCCCATTCTCTGCATCATCACATGTAGCATAACTGTTCAGGACTTCATTCTACATAATCCAATATTAAGCTAAATCTTCTCTTCCAACCACAGCCTTACGTTTTCATAATTATACCCTCTTGCCTACCATATTTTTATGACTGTCAAAATCTCTCCCCTCCTCACTGTGCCAAATTAAAAATCTACCTCCTAATCCCTTTTTGTTTGGTTCAATTCATTTAGTAGAAACCCCAACAACCCGAATAAATAATGCTTATTTCTATGACTTTTTGATGTTCATTGGATCCTTTAAATACTTCCTTCTTATTAAAAATAAATTACTGCATCAATTATTATAATTACTTTACTCCATTTCTTGTATAGTCAGCTATTTTGCCTTCTGCCAACAGCCTCATAAATGACTATGTTTGGAATGAGTATACAATCATGCTGACTGGCCAGTCTTTATAGTATGATCATTACCCTCAAATTATTTCTCAGTGGTGCCCAGTAATCATATTCTGTTTTGCTATTCATATTTGTACTCTCACTTAGCTTGAGGACTGTTTAACAATTCTTCCTTTACATTGAAAATCTCCCTATCACTTCCTTTCAGTTGGTCTTTTCCCTACTGTTTCAAGGATGACAAAATAATTTGTGGGTCATGAGGTAAAAACAAACTGCAGAGCTTCTTGTGAAAAAAAGAAAAAAAAAGCACATTAAACCACTAGCCTTTTTTTCTACACTCTACCTCAAAATGACATGTAAGTTTGCTTTAGTACTTAATACTGAAATATATAAATAGAAGATTTAAATGTCATTTATTAACATGGATTATACAATTTTTTAAAAATCTTAAGATGATAGTCTTCAGCACAAATATAAGAAATTGAAATATGTGCATAATGACTAACATTATACATTTCATATTTTATAGTGCATGAGTAGATTTCTGTTTTTAAATTATTTATTATTTTTTTTTACAGTCCACCAACCCCAACTTCCCCAGACCTCCCCAATTCCAGGGTCCTCCAGTCTTTTGAGAATTAGGTGAATCTTCTCTGACTGAGTCCAGACCTGGCAGTCCTCTGCTGTATGTGTTGGGGGCCTCCTATCAGCTGGTGTATGCTGCCTGTTTGATGGCCTGAGAGATCTCAGGGGTCCAGGTTAGTTGAGACTGCTGGTCCTCCTACAATGTTTCCCTCCCTAGCCTTTCCTTAATTCAACCACAGTGGTCAGCAACTTCTGTCCATTGTTTGAGTATAAATATCTCCATCTGACTCTTTCAGCTGGCTGTTGGGTCTTTTGTAGAGTAGTCATGATAGGTACATTTTTTGTGAGCACACCATACTCTCAGTAATAGTATCAGGCTTTGGGGCCGCCCCTTGAGCTGGATCCCAATTCGGACCTGTCGCTGGACCTCCTTTTCATCAGGCTCATCTTCATTTTTGTCCCTGCAATTCTTTCATACAGGAACAATTATGGGTCAGAACTTTTGACTGGGATGGCCATCCCTCTCTTGATGCCCTGTCTTTCTGCTGGAGATAGATTCTACAAGTTCCCTCTCCCCACTGTAGGGCATTTCATCTAAGGTCCCTCCCTTTGAGTCCTGAAGAGTCTTCCACTTCCCAGGTCTCTGGTACATTTTGGAGGGTCTCCCCACCTCCTACCTTCCGAGGTTGCTTGTTTCCATTCTTTCTGCTGGCTTTCATCTTCAGTCCTGTTCCTCCCACCCAATACCTGATCAGGTTCCCCTCTTCAAATCCCTGTCCCCTTTCTGACCCAGGTTCCTCCATCCCTACCCACTCCTGTGATTGCATTTGAGGCATCCTCACTTAGGCCCTTCAGCTTGCCCTTTGGTTTGTTAACCTTTTTGAGATTTGTGGATGGTACAGAGGACGCCCCTGTGGCATAGTGGGGCATATTTTGGGTATATTCCCAAGAGTGGTATAGCTGTATCTTCAGGTAGATCTATTTCCAATTTTCTGAGGAATCTCCAGATTGATTTCCTGAGGGATTGTGAAAGATCCTGACAGAATGTAAAAGGACACAGAAGCCCTGAAATTGGCAAGTTAGATGTCAGTGTTAGCAAAACTAGCTTCACTGATTTAGAAAATTAGAGGTGCACAATGCTCTGGCCACTCCTTGAACCTGTGTGTCTGCCAATATTTTGGCCATTCCTTGACCCATGTGTGTGCCCACAGATGAAGCCCATTGCCAGGTGTTTGTGATATTGGTTGCTGAGAAAGAGTCAGAAAATCTCCCCAGCAACCACAGCCTGGCCAATCCTGAGTTGCTACACCTGTGCCAGACTCTTTCCTTGTACCCCTCCCATACCCATTTCTTGAGAATAGACATTGTTTAGATCTGGAAATCCCCTACTCTTCCCCTTCTCCTTTCCCCCCTGAGGGCCTATAAAAACTGGAACCTCTTTCCCCTCAAGGGCGACTCCTCTACCCCTGAGTGGGATATGATTCATCCCCAGAGCTCTGGCTTTCCCCCAAATAAAGCCTCATATGGTTTGCAACAAGCTCGGTCTATCCTGAGTTCCTGAGTGTCCGCTATTGTCCTGAGGCCTGAGCGAGGGGCTCTTCTCAGAGTCTTTCAGTTGTAACAGTTTGCAATTCCACCAGCCATGGAGGAGTGTTCCTCTTTCTCCACATCCTTGCCAACATGTACTGTCACCTGAGTTTTTTATCTTAGCCATTCTGATTGGTGTAAGGTGGAATCTCAGGGTCGTTTTGATTTGCATTTCCCTAAACACCAAGGACTTTGAACATTTCTTTAAGCGCATCTCAGCCATTTGAGATTCCTCTGTTGTAAATTCTCTGTTTAAGTTCTATACCCCATTATTTTGATTGGGTTATTTGGTTTTTTTGGTTGTTGTTGTTGTTTTGTTTGTTGTTTTTTTGTGGTTAGCTTCTTGAATTCTTTATTTATTTTAGATATCAACCCTCTATTGGATGTGAGGTTAGTGATTTTTTTTTCTCAATCTGTATGCTGCCAATTTGTACTATTGACTATGACCTTTGTCTTACTGAAGCTTTCCAGTTTCATGAAGTAACACTTTTGAGTTCTGTTAAGGAAAATTTCCCCAGAATGGGGAAATGCTACTTAAAATAAACTCAAATGTAATTTTGTCACTTTCTGATTAGTACAAATATTCTATTGGTAACTAAAACTGTTTTTATTCTTATTATTATTATCATTCTCCCATATATTGCATACTGACTATTATTGTTTCCCTTCCTTCAATTAGTCCCAGTTGTTCTCCTTCCCACCTCCCCTCCCGAGCAGATTCACTCCTCTCTCTTCCTTCTTCCTGCAACAACAACAACAACAAAACCCAACCAACAAACAAAACAAACAAACAAAATACCTAAAACTAAAACCAAAACCAAAACCGAAAATCAGGCCTCCTAGAAATATCAACTGAAACTGATATACCAAGTTGCAATGATATTCTCATATCAACATAGTGGAACATGTTTCCTTATTACCAGTTGGAACATCTTCTGGGTTTATACCCAGGAGAGGTTTTGCTGGATCTACCAGTAGTACTATGTCCAGTTTTCTGAGGAACTGCCAAAGTGGTTTCCAGAGTGGTTGTACCAGCTTGCAATCCCACCAACAATGGTGGACTGTTCCTCTTTCTCCACATCCTCACCAGCATCTGCTGTCACCTGAATTTTTGATCCTAGCCATTCTAACTGGTATGAGGTGGAATCTGAGTTGTTTTGATTTGCATTTCCCTAATGATTAAGGATATTGAACATTTTTCAAGTGCTTCTCATCCCTTCAGTATTCCTCAGATGAGAATTCTTTGTTTAGCTCTGTACCCCATTTTTAATGGGGTTATTTGAATTTCTGGAGTTCAGCTTCTTGAGCCCTTTGTAAATATTGGATATTAGTACCCTATCAGATTTAGGATTGGTAAAAATTCTTTCCCAATTATAATCCCAGAATCTGGAAAGAACTCAGATCTTCCTCAACTGAGGAATGGATACAGAAATGTGGTACATTTACACAATGGAGTACTACTCAGCTATTAAAAACAATGAATTTATGAAATTCTTGGGCAAATGAATGTATCTGGAGGATATCATCCTGAGTGAGGTAACCCAATCACAAAATAAGTTACTTGAAATTCACTCACTGATAAGTGGATATTAGCCCAGAAATCTAGAATACCCAAGATACAACTTCCAAAACACAAGAAAATCAAGAAGGAAGCCCAACGCATGGATAATTCATTCCTCCCTGGAATACAGAATAAAATACCCATTGAAGGAGTTGCAGAGGCAAAGTTTGGAGCTAAGACAAAGATTGGGCCATCCAGAGACTGCCCCACCCGGGAATCAATCCCATAATCAGCCACTAAATGCAGACACTATTACTTATGCTAGCAAGAGTTTGCTAAAGGGACCCTGATATAGCTGTCTCCTGTTAGGCTTTGCCAGTGCCTGGTAAATATAGAAGTGGATGCTCACAGTCATCTATAGGATGGAACACAGGGCCCTTAATATAGGAGCTAGAGAAAGTACCCAAGAGCTGAAGGGGCCTGCAACCCTATAGGTGGAACAACAATATGAACTAACCAGTACCCCCAGAGCTAGTGTTTCTAGCTGCATATGTAGCATAAGATAGTTGGCCATTATTGGGAAGAGAGGCCCCTTGGTCTTGCAAACTTTCTATTCCCCAGTACAGAGGAATGTCAGGGCCAAGAAGTGGGAGTGTGTGAGTAGGGGAGCAGGTGGTTGGGGGGAGGGTATAGGGGACTTTAGGGATAACATTTGAAATGTAAATGAAGAAAGTTCTCTTTGTGTCCTTGATTCCACTGGGACCTGCAATTTTTCATTCTTTTCTTCAGTGTTTCCTTGACTCCATCTAGTCTTTGGTTGTGGGTTTGTGAACTTACTTTCAATTTGCTTCCAACAGTTACTGGATGAAGCCTCTGTGATGGCAACTGAGCTAGGTACCAATCTATAAGTTTAGCAGAATATAATTAGGATGCATTTTCTTAACTTGTTTTTCAGTCATGATTGGTTCTATCCTTGGACTCTGGGCTGTTCTGTCACTCTACTCAAGGAGTGTTGGGCATGGGCTCAATCATTTTCTTCAGTATTCTCTCCCTCCATTCTTCCTTCCCTCTTCCCTGCTTCATCTCTCTTGTGCCCAATCACACATTTCCCTAGTCCTCCTGCAGTATCTATTTTATTTTCCCTTCCCAGGAAGACTCATGTGTCCTTTCCCACATATCCCTTGATCCCTCCTTGATACTTAGCCTCTATGGGTGTGTGGAATGTAGCATGATTATCCTTTTTTTTTTTTTTAATTTTTGTTTTGAACTTTTTTTTAAATTGGCTACTTTATTTACATTTCAAATGTTATCCCCTTTCCCAATATCCCACCCCAGAAACCCCACATCCCATCCCCCTCCTTCTGCTTCTAGGAGGGTATGCCCCCATACACTCATCCACTCCTACCTCCCCAGCCTCTCAATCTCCTATACTGGAGCATTGAACCTTCATGAAACCAAGGACCTTTTCTCCCATTGATGCTCGACTACATATACACATTGGGAGCACTAGGTGGTTGATATTGTTGTTCTTCGTATGGGGTTGCAAACCCCTTCAGTTCCTTCAGTCCTTTCTCTAACTTCTCCACTGGGGACCCTGTAATCAGGTCAATCATTGGCTGTGAACATTTGCCTCTGTTTACGTCAGGCTCTGGAAGAGCCTCTCAGGACAGCTATATCAGGCTCTCTTATCAGCATGCACTTCTTGGCATCCACAATAGTGTCTGCGTTTGGTGACTATATATGGGATGAATCCCCAGGTGGAGCAGTCTCTGGATGGCCTTTCCTTTATTTTCTGTTTATATTTTGTCTCCCTATTTGCTCCCATGAGTATTTTGTTACCCCTTCTAAGAAGTACCGAAGCATATACACTTTAGTCTTCCTTCTTCTTGAGCTTCATGTGGCCTGTGAATTGTATCTTGGGTATTCCAAGTTTTAGGGCTAATATTCACTTAACAGTGAATGCATACTATGTATGTTCTTTTGTGACTGTGTTACTGACCTCAGGATGACCTGTTCTAATTCCATTCATTTGTCTAAGAATTTCATGAATTCATTGTTAATAGCTGAGTAGTACTCCGTTGTATACATGTACCACATTTTTTTAAAAAATCCATTCCTCTGTTAAAGGACATCTGGATTATTTCCAGCTTCTAGATGTTATAAATAAGGCTGCCATGAACATAGTTGAGTATGTGTCCTTGTTATATGTTGGAGCATCTTTTGGGTATATGCCCAGGAGAGATATAGCTGGATCCTCAGATAATACTATGTCCAATTTTCTGAGGAACTGCCAGACTGATTTCCAGAGTGGTTCATCATGATCAAGTTGGCTTTATCCCTGGAACACAGGAATGATTCACTATATGGAAATCCATCAAAGTTATCTACTAAATAAATAAACTATAAAAAAAAACCAAAAACCACATGATTATCACGTTAAATGCTAAAAAAGCATTTGACAAAAATAACACCTTTTCATGATAAAAATCTTGGAAAGATCAGTAATTCAAGGCCCATACCTAAACATAGTAAAAGCAATATACAGTAAACCAGTAGCCAATGTCAAACTAAATAAAGAAAAACTTGAAACAATCCCACTAAAATCAGGGATTAGACAAGGGTGCCCACTTTCTCCTTACCTATTCCATACAGTGTTCATTGTCCAAGCCAGAGTAATTAGACAACAAACGGAAGTCAAAGGGATCCAAATTGGAAATGATTATCCTTTATTAACAGCTAATGTCTACTTATAAGTATGTACTATAGTGTTCTTTCCCAGTGTAGGTTACCTAATTTAGTATGATTTTTACTAGTTCCATCCATTTGCCTGCAAATGCCATTGATGTTATTGCTTTTAACTTTGCAGTAATGCTACAATGTATAAATATAACACATTTTCTTTATTTATTCTTTGGTTGAGGGATATCTAGGCTATTTCCAGTTTCTGAATATTATGATTCAACTGCTGCGAATATAGTTGAGCAAGTGTCCCAGTTTCTGAATATTATGATTCAACTGATGCGAATATAGTTGAGCAAGTGTCCCTGTGGTAGGATGGAGCATCCTGTAGCTTAATATCCAAGAATTGTCTAGCTTGTTTTGCAGTAGATCCATTTCCAATTTTCTGAGGACTCACCATGCTAATTAGAATGGCGGTTCTATAAAATCGCACTGCTATCAGCAATAGAAGAGTGTTCTTCCACTGCATCCTCACTGGCATGACCAGTCACTGGTCACTGTTTTTTTTTTTTTTTTTTTTTTTTTTTTTTTTTTTTAATCTTAGCCATTCTGACAAGTGTAAGATGAAATTTCATAGTAGTTGTGTTTTGTCTTTTCCTAAGACCTGAGGATGAGGATGTTGAACATTTTCTTAAATGCTTCTCAGGTATTTGAGATTCCTCTTTTGAGAAGTCTCTATTCTGATCATTTTCCATTTTTTTGTTGGATTATTTGGTTTGTTGATATCTAGTTTCTTCAGGGAAGATATTTATGTATGTAAATTGATTAGTTAGACATGAAGTTGATGAAAATCTTTTCTCATTCAGTAGGCTGCCTTTCTGTCCTAGTGACAATGTCCTTTGCCTTATAGAAGCTTTTCAGGTTCATAAGGTCCTATTTATTAATTGTTGACCTTATTGACTTGCTACTGTTCTCTTGAAGTTGTCTTCTGTACAGATGTGTTCAAGGATGTTTCCTGCTTTCTCTTCTATTAAATTCAGTATAAACTGGTTCTAAATTGGGGTCTTTGATCCACTTGAACTTGAGTTTTGTAGAATGTGATAGTTGTAGATCTATTTACATTTTTCTGCATGCTGATATCTAGTTAAACCAGCTGCCTTGGTTGAAGACAGTTTCTTTCCTCCATTGTGTATTTCTGGTTTCTTTTTTAAAATCAGTTGTCTGTAGGTGTATGGACTTATGTCTGGTCCTTTAATACTATTTCATTGGTCAATACATTTTTTATGCCAACGCCATGTACCATATGATACTATTGTTATATAGTACAGCTTAAAATTGGAAGTAGTGATACCGTTGGAAGGTCTTGTATGGTATTGGCTATCTTGGGTTTTTCTGTTTTGCTTTTTTTTTTTTTAAACATATGACATTGAGTAATGTCCTTTCCAATTCTATAAAAAAATATGTTGGATTTGGGGATTGCATTGAATCTTCAGAGAACTTTTACAATGTTTATCCCACTGATTCACATGCATGTGAGATCTTTCCATCTTCTGATATCTTCAATTTTTTTCCTCAACTACTTGAAATTTGTGTGAAAAAGTCTTGCTTGGTTAAAGATATTCCAAGATATCTTATATTATTTATGGGTATTGTGTAGGGTGTTATTTCCCTGACATATTTCTTAGCCTGTTTGTCACTTGTGTATAGGAGGGCTACTATGAGTTAATATTGTATCTAGCCTCTTCATTAACCTGTAGGAATTTCTTGACAGACCTGTAGTGATCACGTATGGACACCTGTAGGTGTCACATTCACGTAATATCACATCATGTGAAAAATAAAGGCATTGGCTTCTTTCTTTCCAAGTTGTATCCCCTTGATCTCCTCCAGTTACTCTATTACTACAGCTAAGACAGAAAGTACTGTTTTGAATTGGTATGGACAATCCTTTCTTCTTTCTGATTTATGTAAAATTATTTTGACATTCTCTCAATTTAAGTTGATGTTAGCTATGCACTTTGTGTAAACTGCCTTTATTATGTTCAGATGTATTCCTTGTGTGCCTAATCTCTCCATTGCTTTTATTATGGAGTGGTGTAGGATTTTTTCTTTTCTTTTTTTTTTTTTAATTTTTTTTTCCATTTTTTATTAGGTATTTAACTCATTTACATTTCCAAAGCTATACCAAAAGTCCCCCATATCCACCCACCCCCACTCCCCTGCCCACCCACTCCCCCTTTTTGGCCCTGGTGTTCCCCTGTACTGGGGCATATAAAGTTTGCAAGTCCAAAGGGCCTCTCTTTCCAGTGATGGCCGACTAGGCCATCTTTTGATATATATGCAGCTAGAGTCAAGAGCTCCGGGGTACTGGTTAGTTCATAATGTTGTTCCACCTATAGGGTTGCAGATCCCTTTAGCTCCTTGGCTACTTTCTCTAGCTCCTCCATTGGGAGCCCTATGATCCATCCATTAGCTGACTGTGAGCATCCACTTCTGTGTTTGCTAGGCCCCGGCATAGTCTCACAAGAGACAGCTACATCTGGGTCCTTTCAATAAAATCTTGCTAGTGTATGCAATGGTGTCAGCGTTTGGATGCTGATTATGGGGTGGATCCCTGGATATGGCAGTCTCTACATGGTCCATCCTTTCATCTCAGCTCCAAACTTTGGCTCTGTAACTCCTTCCATGGGTGTTTTGTTCCCAAATCTAAGGAGGGGCATAGTGTCCACACTTCAGTCTTCATTCTTCTTGAGTTTCATGTGTTTAACAAATTATATCTTATATCTTGGGTATCCTAGGTTTGGGGCTAATATCCACATATCAGTGATACATATTGTGTGAGTTTCTTTGTGAATGTGTTACCTCACTCAGGATGATGCCCTCCAGGTCCATCCATTTGGCTAGGAACTTCATAAATTCATTCTTTTTAATAGCTGAGTAGTACTCCATTGTGTAGATGTACCACATTTTCTGTATCCATTCCTCTGTTGAGGGGCATCTAGGTTCTTTCCAGCTTCTGGCTATTATAAATAAGGCTGCTATGAACATAGTGGAGCATGTGTCCTTCTTACCTGTTGGGGCATCTTCTGGATATATGCCCAGGAGAGGTATTGCTGGATCCTCCGGTAGTACTATGTCCAGTTTTCTGAGGAACCGCCAGACTGATTTCCAGAGTGGTTGTACAAGCCTGCACTCCCACCAACAATGGAGGAGTGTTCCTCTTTCTCCACATCCACGCCAGCATCTGCTGTCACCTGAATTTTTGATCTTAGCCATTCTGACTGGTGTGAGGTGGAATCTCAGGGTTGTTTTGATTTGCATTTCCCTGATGATTAAGGATGTTGAACATTTTTTCAAGTGCTTCTCTGCCATTCGGTATTCCTCAGGTGAGAATTCTTTGTTCAGTTCTGAGCCCCATTTTTTAATGGGGTTATTTGATTTTCTGAAGTCCACCTTCTTGAGTTCTTTATATATGTTGGATATTAGTCCCCTATCTGATTTAGGATAGGTAAAGATCCTTTCCCAATCTGTTGGTGGTCTTTTTGTCTTATTGACGGTGTCTTTTGCCTTGCAGAAACTTTGGAGTTTCATTAGGTCCCATTTGTCAATTCTCGATCTTACAGCACAAGCCATTGCTGTTCTGTTCAGGAATTTTTCCCCTGTGCCCATATCTTCAAGGCTTTTCCCCACTTTCTCCTCTATAAGTTTCAGTGTCTCTGGTTTTATGTGAAGTTCCTTGATCCACTTAGATTTGACCTTAGTACAAGGAGATAAGTATGGATCGATTCGCATTCTTCTACACGATAACAACCAGTTGTGCCAGCACCAATTGTTGAAAATGCTGTCTTTCTTCCACTGGATGGTTTTAGCTCCCTTGTCGAAGATCAAGTAACCATAGGTGTGTGGGTTCATTTCTGGGTCTTCAATTCTATTCCATTGGTCTACTTGTCTGTCTCTATACCAGTACCATGCAGTTTTTATCACAATTGCTCTGTAGTAAAGCTTTAGGTCTGGCATGGTGATTCCGCCAGAAGTTCTTTTATCCTTGAGAAGACTTTTTGCTATCCTAGGTTTTTTGTTATTCCAGACAAATTTGCAAATTGCTCCTTCCAATTCGTTGAAGAATTGAGTTGGAATTTTGATGGGGATTGCATTGAATCTGTAGATTGCTTTTGGCAAGATAGCCATTTTTACAATGTTGATCCTGCCAATCCATGAGCATGGGAGATCTTTCCATCTTCTGAGATCTTCCTTAATTTCTTTCTTAAGAGATTTGAAGTTTTTATCATACAGATCTTTCACTTCCTTAGTTAGAGTCACGCCAAGATATTTTATAATATTTGCGACTATTGAGAAGGGTGTTGTTTCCCTAATTTCTTTCTCAGCCTGTTTATTCTTTGTATAGAGAAAGGCCATTGACTTGTTTGAGTTAATTTTATATCCAGCTACTTCACCGAAGCTGTTTATCAGGTTTAGGAGTTCTCTGGTAGAATTTTTAGGGTCACTTATATATACTATCATATCATCTGCAAAAAGTGATATTTTGACTTCCTCTTTTCCAATTTGTATCCCATTGATCTCCTTTTGTTGTCGAATTGCTCTGGCTAATACTTCAAGTACTATGTTGAAAAGGTAGGGAGAAAGTGGGCAGCCTTGTCTAGTCCCTGATTTTAGTGGGATTGCTTCCAGCTTCTCTCCATTTACTTTGATGTTGGCTACTGGTTTGCTGTAGATTGCTTTTATCATGTTTAGGTATGGGCCTTGAATTCCTGATCTTTCCAAAACTTTTATCATGAATGGGTGTTGGATCTTGTCAAATGCTTTTTCTGCATCTAACGAGATGATCATGTGGTTTTTGTCTTTGAGTTTGTTTATATAATGGATTACATTGATGGATTTTCGTATATTAAACCATCCCTGCATCCCTGGAATAAAACCTACTTGGTCAGGATGGATGATTGCTTTAATGTGTTCTTGGATTCGGTTAGCGAGAATTTTATTGAGGATTTTTGCATCGATATTCATAAGAGAAATTGGTCTGAAGTTCTCTATCTTTGTTGGATCTTTCTGTGGTTTAGGTATCAGAGTAATAGTGGCTTCATAAAATGAGTTGGGTAGAGTAACTTCTACTTCTATTTTGTGAAATAGTTTGTGCAGAATTGGAATTAGATCTTCTTTGAAGGTCTGATAGAACTCTGCACTAAACCCATCTGGTCCTGGGCTTTTTTTGGTTGGGAGACTATTAATAACTGCTTCTATTTATTTAGGTGATATGGGACTGTTTAGATGGTCAACTTGATCCTGATTCAACTTTGGTACCTGGTATCTGTCCAGAAATTTGTCCATTTCATCCAGGTTTTCCAGTTTTGTTGAGTATAGCCTTTTGTAGAAGGATCTGATGGTGTTTTAGATTTCTTCAGGATCTGTTGTTATGTCTCCCTTTTCATTTCTGATTTTGTTAATTAGGATTTTGTCCCTGTGCCCTTTAGTGAGTCTAGCTAAGGGTTTATCTATCTTGTTGATTTTCTCAAAGAACCAACTCCTCGTTTGGTTAATTCTTTGAATATTTCTTCTTGTTTCCACTTGGTTGATTTCACCCCTGAGTTTGATTATTTCCTGCCGTCTACTCCTCTTGGGTGAATTTGCTTCCTTTTTTTCTAGGGCTTTTAGATGTGTTGTCAAGCTGCTAGTATGTGCTGTCTCCTGTTTCTTCTTGGAGGCACTCAGAGCTATGAGTTTCCCTCTTAGAAATGCTTTCATTGTGTCCCATAGGTTTGGGTACGTTGTGGCTTCATTTTCATTAAACTCTAAAAAGTCTTTAATTTCTTTCTTTATTCCTTCCTTGACCAAGGTATCATTGAGAAGAGTGTTATTCAGTTTCCACGTGAATGTTGGCTTTCCATTATTTATGTTGTTATTGAAGATCAGTCTTAGTCCATGGTGGTCTGATAGGATACATGGGACAATTTCAATATTTTTGTATCTGTTGAGGCCTGTTTTGTGACCAATTATATGGTCAATTTTGGAGAAGGTCCCGTGAGGTGCTGAGAAGAAGGTATATCCTTTTGTTTTAGGATAAAATGTTCTGTAGATATCTGTCAGGTCCATTTGTTTCATAACTTCTGTTAGTTTCACTGTGTCCCTGTTTAGTTTCTGTTTCCACGATCTGTCCTTTGAAGAAAGTGGTGTGTTGAAGTCTCCCACTATTATTGTGTGAGGTGCAATGTATGCTTTGAGCTTTACTAAAGTGTCTCTAATGAATGTGGCTGCCCTTGCATTTGGTGCGTAGATATTCAGAATTGAGAGTTCCTCTTGGAGGATTTTACCTTTGATGAGTATGAAGTGTCCCTCCTTGTCTTTTTTGATAACTTTGGGTTGGAAGTCGATTTTATCCGATATTAAAATGGCTACTCCAGCTTGTTTCTTCAGTCCATTTGCTTGGAAAATTGTTTTCCAGCCTTTCTCTCTGAGGTAGTGTCTGTCTTTTTCCCTGAGATGGGTTTCCTGTAAGCAGCAGAATGTTGGGTCCTGTTTGTGTAGCCAGTCTGTTAGTCTATGTCTTTTTATTGGGGAATTGAGTCAATTGATATTAAGAGATATTAAGGAAAAGTAATTGTTGCTTCCTTTTATTTTTGTTGTTAGAGTTGGCATTCTGTTCTTGTGGCTGTCTTCTTTTTGGTTTGTTGAGGGATTACTTTCTTGCTTGTTCTAGGGCGTGATTTCCGTCCTTGTATTGCTTCTTTTCTGTTATTATCCTTTGAAGGGCTGGATTCGTGGAAAGATATTGTGTGAATTTGGTTTTGTCGTGGAATACTTTGGTTTCTCCATCTATGGTAATTGAGAGTTTTGCCGGGTATAGTAGCCTGGGCTGGCATTTGTGTTCTCTTAGTGTCTGTATAACATCTGTCCAGGCTCTTCTGGCTTTCATAGTCTCTGGTGAAAAGTCTGGTGTAATTCTGATAGGCCTTCCTTTATATGTTACTTGACCTTTCTCCCTTACTGCTTTTAATATTCTATCTTTATTTAGTGCATTTGTTGTTCTGATTATTATGTGTCGGGAGGAATTTCTTTTCTGGTCCAGTCTATTTGGAGTTCTGTAGGCTTCTTGTATGATCATGGGCATCTCTTTTTTTATGTTTGGGAAGTTTTCTTCTATTATTTTGTTGAAGATATTAGCTGGCCCTTTAAGTTGAAAATCTTCATTCACATCAATTCCTATTATCCGTAGGTTTGGTCTTCTCATTGTGTCCTGGATTACCTGGATGTTTTGAGTTAGGATCCTTTTGCATTTTGTATTTTCTTTGACTGTTGTGTCGATGTTCTCTATGGAATCTTCTGCACCTGAGATTCTCTCTTCCATTTCTTGTATTCTGTTGCTGATGCTCGCATCTATGGTTCCAGATCTCTTTCCTAGGGTTTCTATCTCCAGCGTTGCCTCGCTTTGGGTTTTCTTTATTGTGTCTACTTCCCCTTTTAGTTCTAGTATGGTTTTGTTCATTTCCATCACCTGTTTGGATGTGTTTTCCTGTTTTTCTTTAATGATTTCTACTTGTTTGGCTGTGTTTTCCTGCTTTTCTTTAAGGGCCTGTAACTCTTTAGCAGTGCTCTCCTGTAATTCTTTAAGTGACTTATGAAAGTCCTTCTTGATGTCCTCCATCATCATCATGAGAAATGTTTTTAAATCTGGGTCTAGATTTTCGGTTGTGTTGGGGTGCCCAGGACTAGGTGGGGTGGGAGTGCTGCGTTCTGATGATGGTGAGTGGTCTTGATTTCTGTTAGTAGGATTCTTACGTTTGCCTTTCGCCATCTGGTAATCTCTGAAGCTAGCTGTTTTAGTTGTCACTGTTAAGAGCTTGTTCTTCAGGTGACTCTGTTAGCCTCTATGAGCAGACCTGGAGGGTAGCACTCTCCTTAGTTTCAGTGGGCAGAGTATTCTCTGCAGGCAAGCTCTCTTCTTGCAAGGCAGGTACCCAGATATCTGGTGTTCGAACCAGACTCCTGGCAGAAGTTGTGTTCCACTCACTAGAGGTCTTAGGATCACGTGTGGAATCCTGTGTGGGCCCTTGCGGGTGTCAGGCGACTCAGCTGGCAAGGTAGCCCGGGGCTCGAGTCGAGCGGAAGGGACTTGTGCCCCAGATCAGGCCCGGGTAGCCTGCTTCCCTATGTACTGCAGTCTCAAGTTCCGCAGGATTGGATTGGGGCAGGCGCTGTGTTCCACTCACCAGAGGTCTTAGGGTCCTGTGGGGAGTCCCGTGTGGGCCCTTGCGGGTGTTGGGCAAGACTCTGCTGGCAAGGAAGCCCGGGGCTCGAGTCTCGAGTCGAGCGGAAGGGACTTGTGCCCCAGATCAGGCCCGGGTAGCCTGCTTCCCTATGTACCGCAGTCTCAAGTTCCGCGAGATTGGATTGGGGCAGGCGCTGTGTTCCACTCACCAGAGGTCTTAGGATCCCGTGGGGAGTCCCGTGTGGGCCTTTGCGGGTGTTGGGCAAGACTCTGCTGGCAAGGAAGCCCGGGGCTCGAGTCGAGCAGAAGGGACTTGTGCCCCAGATCAGGCCCGGGTAGCCTGCTTCCCTATGTACCGCAGTCTCAAGTTCCGCGCGATTGGATTGGGGCAGGCGCTGTGTTCCACTCACCAGAGGTCTTAGGATCCCGTGGGGAGTCCCGTGTGGGCCCTTGCGGGTGTTGGGCAAGACTCTGCTGGCCAGGATTTTTTCAAAAGCTATTTTGCATCTAGTGAGACTATCCTGTGCTTTTTTGTTTGTTTTGTTTTTAAATTTATGTATTGGATTATGTTTATTAATTTCCTTATGTTGAACCGTCCCTATAGCTTTACAGCGAAGCCTACTTGATCATGGTAAGTAGTCTTTTTGATGTGTTTTCCAATTTATAGAACTATGGGTTTTTAAAGTATGAACTAATGATTCTTTAGAATTCTGGAGTGTTCATTGTTATGTCCCAATTTTCATTTTTGATTTACTTAAGTTGGATAATCTATCTTTGTTTTTTATTTAGTTTGGATAAAAGTTTGTCTATCTTATTAAATTTCTCAAAGAACCAAGTTTTTGTTTCATTGAGTTTTTGTATTATTCTCTTTGTTTCTATTTTATTGATTTTCGTCAGCAGTTTGATCATTTCTGGCCATCTACTCCTTTTAGGCAGGCTTGAATCTCTTTTGTTCTTGTGCTATTATATATGCTGTTAAGTTGCTATTATGAGATTATCTATCTATCTATCTATCTATCTATCTATCTATCTATTATCTATCTATCTATTATCTATCTATCAAAGCACTTAGTGCTATGATCTATTCTGGTATCACATCTTTCATTGTGTCCCAGAAGTTTGGGTATGTTGCCCCTTCATTTTCTAAATTCTAGGAAATCTGAAATTTTGTTCTTTCTTTCTGTCTTGACCATCAATCATTCAGTAGAGAGTTGTTCACACTAAATGAGTTTATAAATTTTCTATTATTTCAGTTGGTGAAATATGTTCTAATTCATGGTGGTTTTATAGAATGCCTGGGGTTATTTTAGGATGCTGTGGGACAGAATATAGTGACTTGGAAAATGGATGGTTGGGGATAGTTTGAGAGGGACTGAGAGGGTGTTAGAAGTCTCTATGGCTGAGATTTATTCTCTGGATGAGTTCTCTTTGCACGTTTGGCCTCTTGTCCAACAGGGGGCTTCTGCTGGAATTGTAGTTATGAATGTGGTAATGAAGAGAGGGAAAAAGGTTGGGGGTAGGCAGCTATGGTGCTGATGTGGTGTTTGTTGTCTATAGGCAGGGGATTTATGTACAGTTCTGTTTACCACAGTGGCTGCTGTGGGATCAGGAGGCTTCTACTGGAGTTGTGGATAGGAATTTGATCTATGATCTGAAAATATTTCTAAACAGTTTTTCCACCCATCTTTTCCCTTCCAAATTGTCATAACTTACTATCTAACTAATGCAATTTCCTTCTCTATCTTTAGGAAACTAACAGGCAAATAAAAAAAATCAATGAAACAAGCAAACAAAAAATTCAAGACAAGAAACACACAACAACAAATTCAACTGCTCCCAAGGGAAGTGGAAAAAATAATATAAAAACATAAGCCCAAAGTATTTTTCCATTTAGTTTTTGTCTGATAACCCTTTTGTTGGCAAGAGTCAGATATTTGAAGTTTCCCACTACCAATGTGTGAAGGTCAATATGTGGTTTAAGTTGTAGTAGTATTTATTTTAAAAATATGAATACCCTTGGATTTGGTTTATGAATATTTAGAAACTCAACATCCTCTTTGGGGGTATTTGCTTTGATAAGCATGTTGCATCTTTTCCTACCTCATCCAATTAGTTTTGCTGTGAAGTCTACTTTATCAGTTATTCAAATGGATATGCCAGCTTGATTCTTCATTTCACTTGTTTGGACTAACTTTTTCATCCCTTATATCCTGAGGTGAATTCTGTACTTAGTGTTAAGGTTTGGTTCTTGGTTACAGCAGCTCTATGGATCCTATTTTCCCTATTCTGTTGTCCTGTGACTTTTTTTTTTTTATTATATATATATTTTTTTTATTACGAATTTTCCTCAATTACATTTCTAATGCTATCCCAAAAGTCCCCCATACACTCCCCCACACTTCCCTAACCACCCATTCCCACTTTTTGGCCCTGGCGTTCCCCTATACTGAGACATATAAAGTTTGGGTGTCCAATGGGCCTCTCTTTCCAGTGATGGCCGACTAGGCCATCTTTTGATATATATGCAGCTAGAGTCAAGAGCTCCAGGGTACTGGTTAGTTCATAATGTTGTTCCACCTATAGGGTTGCAGATCCCTTTAGCTCCTTGGGTACTTTCTCTAGCTCCTCCATTGGGGGCCCTGTGATCCATCTAATAGCTGACTGTGAGCATCCACTTCTGTGTTTGCTAGGCCCCGGCATAGTCTCACAAAAGACAGCTATATCAGGGTCCTTTCAGCAAAAGCTTACTAGTGTATGCAATGGTGTCATCGTTTGGAGGCTAATTATGGGATGGATCCCTGAATATGGCAGTCTCTAGATGGTCCATCCTTTTGTCTCAGCTCCAAACTTAGTCTCTGTAACTCCTTCCATGGGTGATTGTTTCCAATTCTAAGAAGGGGCAAAGTGTACACATTTTGGTCTTCGTTCTTCTTCAGTTTCATGTGTTTTACAAATTGTCTCTTACATCTCGGGTATACTAAGTTTCTGGGTTAATATCCACTTATCAGTGAGTACATATTATTTGATTTCTTTTGTGATTGTGTTACCTCACTCAGGATGATGCCCTTCAGGTCCATCCATTTGCCTAGGAATTTCATAAATTCATTCTTTTTAATAGCTGAGTAGTACTCCATTGAGTAAATGTACCAAATTTTGTATCCATTTCTCTGTTGAGGAGCATCTGGGTTCTTTCCAGCTCCTGGCTATTATAAATAAGGCTGCTATGAACATAGTGGAGCATGTGTCCTTCTTACTGGTTGGGACATCTTCTGGATATATGCCCAGGAGAGGTATTGCGGGATCCTCGGGAAGTACTATGTCTAATTTTCTGAGGAACTGCCAGACTGATTTCCAGAGTGGTTGTACAACCTTGAAATGCCATCAACAATGAAGGAGTGTTCCTCTTTCTCCACATCCTCGCCAGCATCTGCTGTCACCTGAATTTTTATCTTAGCCATTCTGACTGGTGTGAGGTGGGATCTCATGGTTGTTTTGATTTGCATTTCTCTGAAGATTAAGGATGCTGAGCATTTTTTCAGGTGCTTCTCAGCCATTCGGTATTCCTCAGGTGAGAATTCATTGTTTAGCTCTGAGCCCCATTTTTTAATGGGGTTATTTGATTTTCTGGAGTCCACCTTCTTGAGTTCTTTATATATATTGGATATTAGTCCCCTATCTGATTTAGGATAGGTAAAGATCCTTTCCCAATCTGTTGGTGGCCTTTTTGTCTTATTGACAGCATCTATTGCCTTGCAGAAGCTTTGCAGTTTCATGAGGTCCCATTTTCAATTCTCGATCTTACAGCACAAGCCATTGCTGTTCTATTCAAGAATTTTTTCACCTGTGCCATTATATTCGAGGCTTTCCCCCACTCTCTCCTCTATAAGTTTCAGAGCCTCTGGTTTTATGTGGAGTTCCTTGATCCACTTAGATTTGACCTTAGTGCAAGGAGATAGGAACGGACCAATTCGCATTCTTCTAAATGATAACCACCAGTGGTGCCAGCAAAATTTGTTGAAAATGCTGTCTTTCTTCCACTGGATGGTTTTAGCTCCCTTGTCGAAGATCAAGTGACCATAGTTGTGTGGGTTCATTTCTGGGTCTTCAAATCTATTCCATTGGTATACTTGTCTGTCACTATACCAGTAACATGCAGTTTTTAATCACAATTGCTCTATAGTAAAGCTTTAGGTGAGGCATGGTGATTCCACCAGAGGTACTTTTATCCTTGAGAAGAATTTTTACTATCCTAGGTTTTTTGTTATTCCAGATGAATTTGCAGATTACTCTTTCTAATTCGTTGAATAGTTGAGTTGGAATTTTGATGGGAATTGCATTGAATCTGTATATTACTTTTGGCAAGATAGCCATTTTTAAAATGTTGATCCTGCCAATCCATGACAATGGGAGATCTTTCCATCTTCTGAGATCTTCCTTAATTTATACTTATCACACAGATCTTTCACTTCCTTAGTTAGAGTCACACCAAGATATTTTATATTATTTGTGACTATTGAGAAGGGTGTCGTTTCCCTAATTTCTTTCTCAGCCTATTTATTCTTTGTGTAGAGAAAGGCCATTGACTTGTTTGAGTTAATTTTATATCCAGCTACTTCACCAAAGTTGTTTATCAGGTTTAGGAGTTCTCTGGTGGAATTTTTAGGGTCAGTTATATATACTATCATATCGTCTGCAAAAAGTGATATTTTGACTTCCTCTTTTCCAATTTGTATCCCCCTTGATCTCCTTTTGTTGTCGAATTGCTCTGGCTAATACTTCAAGTACTGTGTTGAAAAGGTAGGGAGAAAGTGGGCAGCCTTGTCTACTCCCTGATTTTAGTGGGATTGCTTCCAGCTTCTCACCATTTACTTTGATGTTGGCTACTGGTTTGCTGTAGATTGTTTTATCATGTTTAGTTATGGGCCTTGAATTCCTGATCTTTCCAAGACTTTTATCATGAATGGGTGTTGGATCTTGTCAAACACTTTCTCTGAATCTAAGGAGATGATCATGTGGTTTTTGTCTTTGAGTTTGTTTATATAATGGATTATGTTAATGGATTTCCGTATATTAAACCATCCCTGCATCCCTGGAATAAAAGCTACTTGGTCAGGATGGATGATTGCTTAAATTTGTTCTTGGATTCAGTTATCGAGAATTTTATTGAGTATTTTTGTATTGATATTCATAAGGGAAATTGGTCTGAAGTTCTCTATCTTTGTTGGAACTTTCTGTGTTTTAGGTATCATAGTAATTGTGGCTTCATAGAATGAGTTGGGTAGAGTACCTTCTATTTCTATTTTTTTGAATAGTTTGTGCAGAACTGGAATTAGATCTTCTTTGAAGGTCTGCTAGAACTCTGCACTAAACCCATCTGGTCCTGGGCTTTTTTTGGCTGGGAGAATATTAATGACTGCTACCATTTCTTTAGGGGATATGGGACTGTTTAGATCGTTAACTTGATCCTGATTTAACTTTGGTACCTGGTATCTGTCTAGAAATTTGTCCATTTCGTCCAGGTTTTCCAGTTTTATTGAGTATAGCCTTTTGTAGAAGGATTTGATGGTGTTTTGGATTTCTTCAGGATATGTTGTTATGTCTCCCTTTTCATTTTTGATTTTGTTAATTAAGATGCTGTTCCTGTGCCCTCTAGTGAGTCTAGCTAAGGGTTTATCTATCTTGTTGATTTTCTCAAAGAACCAACTCCTCATTTGGTTAATTCTGTGAATAGTTCTTCTTGTTTCCACTTGGTTGGTTTCACCCCTGAGTTTGATTATTTCCTGCTGTCTACTCCTCTTGGGTGAATTTGCTTCCTTTTTTTTCTAGAGCGTTTATATGTGTTGTCAAGCTGCTAGTATGTGCTCTCTCCCATTTCTTCTTGGAGGCACTCAGAGCTATGAGTTTCCCTCTTAGAAATGCTTTCATTGTGTCTCATAGGTTTGGGAATGTTGTGGCTTCATTTTCATTAAACTCTAAAAAGTCTTTAATTTCTTTCTTTATTCCTTCCTTGACCAAGGTATCATTGAGAAGAGTGTTGTTCAGTTTCCACGTGAATGTTGGCTTTCCATTATTTATGTTGTTATTGAAGATCAGCCTTAGTCCATGGTGGTCTGATAGGATGCATGGGACAACTTCAATATTTTTTTATCTGTTGAGGCCTGTTTTGTGACCAATTATGTGGTCAATTTTGGAGAAGGTACCATGAGGTGCTGAGAAGAAGGTATATCCTTTTGTTTTAGGATAAAATATTCTGTAGATATCTGTTAAGTCCATTTGTTTCATATCTTCTGTTAGTTTCACTGTGTCCTTGTTTAGTTTCTGTTTCCACGATCTGTCCATTGATGCAAGTGGTGTGTTGAAGTCTCCCACTATTAATCTGTGAGGTGCAATGTGTTCTTTGAGCTTTACTAAAGTGTCTTTAATGAATGTGGCTGCCCTTGCATTTGGAGCATAGATATTCAGAATTGAGAGTTCCTCTTGGAGGATTTTAACTTTGATGAATATGAAGTGTCCCCCCCCTTTGTCTTTTTTGATAACTTTGGGTTGGAAGTCGATTTTATTCGATATTAGAATGGCTACTCCAGCTTGTTTCTTCAGACCATTTGTTTGGAAAATTGTTTTCCAGCCTTTCACTCTATGGTAGTGTCTTTCTTTTTCCCTGAGATGGGTTTCCTGCAAGCAGCAGAATGTTAAGTCCTGTTTATGTAGCCAGTCTGTTAGTCTATATCTTTTTATTGGGGAATTGAGTCCATTGATATTAAGAGATATTAAAGAAAAGTAATTGTTGCTTCCTTTTATTTTTGTTGTTAGAGTGGCATTCTGTTCTTGTTGCTGTCTTATTTTTGGTTTGTTGAGGGATTACTTTCTTGCTTTTCTAGGGCGTGTTTTCCATCCTTGTATTGTTTTTTTTTTCTGTTATTATTCTTTGAAGGGCTGGATTTGTGGAACGATAATATGTGAATTTGGTTTTTTTGTGGAATAGTTTGGTTTCTCCATCTATGGTAATTGAAAGTTTGGCTGGGTATAGTAGCCTGGGCTGGCATTTGTGTTCTCTTAGTGTCTGTATAACATCTGTCCAGGCTCTTTTGGCTTTCATAGTCTCTGGTGAAAAGTCTGGTGTAATTCTGATACGCCTGCCTTTATATGTTCCTTGACCTTTTTCTCTTACTGCTTTAATATTCTCTCTTTATTTAGTGCATTTGTTGTTCTGATTATTATGTGTCGAGAGGAATTTCTTTTCTAGTCCAGTCTATTTGGAGTTCTGTAGGCTTCTTGTATGTTCATGGGCATGTCATTCTTTAGGTTTGGGAAGTTTTCTTCTATAATTTTGTTGAAGATATTTGCTGGCCATTTAAGTTGAAAATCTTCATTCTCTTCAACTCCTATTATCCGTAGGTTTGGTCTTCTCATTGTGTCCTGGATTTCCTGGATATTTTGAGTTAGGATCTTTTTGTGTTTTTTATTTTCTTTGATTGTTGTGCCTATGTTCTCTTTGGAATCTTCTGCACCAGAGATTCTCTCTTCCATCTCTTGTATTCTGTTGCTGATGCTGGCATCTATGGTTCCAGATTTCTTTCCTCGGGTTTCTATCTCCTGCATTGCCTCACTTTGCATTTTCTTTATTGTGTCTACTTCTCTTTTTATGTCTTGGATGGTTTTATGCAATTCCATGACCTGTTTGGTCGCGTTTTCTTGCAATTCTTTAAGGAATTTTTGTGTTTCCTCTTTAAGGTCTTCTACCTGTTTAGCTTTGTTCTCCTGTATTTCTTTAAGTGAGCTATTAAAGTTCTTCTTGATGTCCTCTACCATCATCATGCGATATGCTTTTAAATCCGGGTCTTGCTTTTCGGGTGTGTTGGGGTGCCCAGGTCTAGGTGGGGTGGGAGTGCTGGGTTCTGATGATGGTGAGTGGTCTTGATTTCTGTTAGTAACATTCTTATGTTTGCAGTTCGCCATCTGGTAATCTCTGAAGCTAGTTTTTATACTTGTCTCTGGTTAGAGCTTGTTCCTCAGGTGACTCTCTTAGCCTCTATCAGCAGATCTGGGAGACTAGCTCTCTCCTTAGTTTCAGTGGTCAGAGTATTCTCTGCAGGCAAGCTCTCTTGTTGCAGGGAAGGTGCCCAGATATCTGGTGTTCGAACCTGCCTCCTGGCAGAAGTTGTGTTCCACTTACCAGAGGTCCTAAGATCCCGTGGAGGGTCCGGTGAGGACCTCGTGGGGTGTCTGGAAACTCCGTGTGCTAGGAACCCCGGTGCTGGAGTGGACCAGAAGGGACTTGTGCCCCTGATCAGGCCGGGTTATCTGCTTCCCTAGTTAATGCAGTCTCAGGTCCCACATGATTGGATTGGGGTAGAGGCTGTGTTCCACTCACCAGTGGTCTTAGGATCCTGTGGGTGATCCTGTGTGGGTCTTTGTGGGTGTCTGGAGACTCCTTGGGCAAGGCACCCCGGTGCTGGAGTGGACTGGAAGGGACTCTTTTTTTTAATTAGGTATTTTCTTCATTTACATTTCCAATGCTATCCCAAAAGTTCCCCATACCCTCCCCCACCCACTCCCCTACCCACCCACTCCCACTTCTTGGCCCTGGCATTCCCCTGTACTGAGGAATAGAAAGTTTGCAGGACCAATGGGCCTCTCTTTCCACTGACGGTCAACTAGGCCATCTTCTGATACATATGCAGCTAGAGATATGAGCTCTGGGGGTACTGGTTAGTTCATATTGTTGTTCCACCTATAGGGTTGCAGATCCCCTTAGCTCCATCCTTTTGCTTACAAAATTCATGTTGTCTTTGTTTTTTAATAACTTATTAGTATTCCATTATGTACATGTACCATATATTCTTTACTCATTATTTAGTTTAGTGACATGTAGATTGTTTCCAGTTTGTGGCTATTACAAATAAAGTTGCTGTGAACATAGTTGATCGAAAGTCCCTGTGGCAAAGTGGGGTATTTTTTAGGTTTATGCGCAGGAGTGGTAAACCTTGACCTAGAGATAGAACTATTCCCAATTTTCTGAGAAATCTTCAAGTTGATTTCTGAAGTGGTTGTACAAGTTTACAGACCCATCAGAAATGGAGGAGTGTTCCCCTGACTCAGATCCTTCTTAGCATGTGCTATTACCTGAGTTTTTGAACTTAGCCATTCTGGTGGGTGCTGATTAAAGACTTTGAACTTTTCTTTAAATATTTCCAAGCCATTCAAGATTCCACTGTTGAGAATATTCTGTTTAGCTCTGCACCACAAATTTTAATTGGGTTATTTGGGTTGTTGGTATTTACCTTCTTTATAAATTTTGGATATTAGTCACCTTTGTCTGATGCAGGGTTGGTAAAGATCCTTTCCCAATCTGCCGGCTGCCGTTTGGCCTGATGACAGTGTTCTTTGATTTATAGTAGCTTGTCAGCTTGATAAGGTCCAATTTGTCAATTATTTATCTTAGAAGCTGAGCCATTGGTGTTCTGTTTATGAAGGAGTCTTCTGCACCAATGAGTTAAAGGTTACTCCTCCATTTCTGTTCTATTAGGTTTTATGTTGAGGTCTTTGATCCACTTTCACTTGAGTTTTGCACAGGGTGATAGATAAGGATCTATTTTCATTCTTCTAAATGCAGACATCCAGTTAGACCAGCACCACGTGTTGAAGATACTTTGTTTTCCCCATTATATTGTTTTGGCTTCTTTATAAAAAAAATCCGGTGTCCATAGGTGTATAGATTTATTTCAGGATCTTTGATTTGATTCCATTGAACCACCTGTCTGTATATCAGTACCATGCATTTTTTATTATTATTACTCTGTGTTACAGTTTGAAGTTAGGGATGGTGATACCTTCCAAAATGTTCTTTTTGTTCAGGATTATTTTTAGCTATCCTGTTTTGATTGTTTCTTTCTCTCTCTCTTTCTTTCTTTCTTTCTTTCTTTCTTTCTTTCTTTCTTTCTTTCTTTCTTTCCTTCTTTCTTTCTTTCTTTCCATATAAAGTTGAGAATTGCTCTGTCGAGGTTTGCAAAGAATTGTGTTGGAATTTTGCTGGTAATTGTATTGAATATGTAAATTACTTTTGGTATGATGTCCATTTTCACTATGTTAATTCTAGTGATCCATGAGTATGGGAGGTCTTTCTATCTTCTGGCAACAAGCTTCCCTTCCTGGGTAATTATTAGCCCCAAAATGTATATCTATCCTGGTTCACATTGAATAAAATATATACCTTTACTTCCACTACAAAATAAAGCAATATGAGCAAGCAAGGATCATCTCAGAGAGATGCTTTATTAAGAATCATGGAGAGAAAGTCTTTGACTAAAGAGCTATGCCTAGCATTTGTGTAGAAGGCTTTCTCCCCTCTAGCTGTTCTGTTACTCTGGACCATCACTCCAAGTCAGACCAGATTCTACTTGTCTTAGGCTCTAACTCCTCTCTCTCCTGGGGTGCAGAAACCCAGAGGGAAAATTATACTTCAGACCCCTGGTTTCTGACTCCTTCTCCTGGAGGTATGCTGGAAGTATCCATGTACCCAGAGAGGAGACGGGAAACCATTGCAGACTCCCCATTTTCTACTTTTCTCTGCCTCCTCTTGGTGGCATGGCAGCAACACCTGTGTACTACCAGTGGAGAGGTAGGGCAAAGTACAGCATCATACTAAGTTTTTGAAGAAGTTCTAATATTCTGGCTCTTTAACATTCTCTGGCTAGTTTTGTATTCCTCAGTGTTCAGCTTGTTCTCTCTGAAACATCTCTCTGTGAAACTGTTCTGGTAAAGCTTCCACACACACCACACCACTGATTACTTGTTCATTGCTCTGAAGTAGACTCTCTTTCATGAGCTGCTCTCGGGTGAGTTGGATGTAGCCTATCTCTGACTCTCTCTGTCAAATCTTTCTCTGATTCATCATTTTGTCTTCCCCTCAGTCAGATGTTCACACATGGCTGCTTTCTTTGACAAACTAGCCTTACCTTCACTGATAGGTATTAAAGTGAATACTAAGGTTGTGTCTGTATTACAGAAAGATCATGTTGTAATCCAGTGTATTCTGCATTCCAGATGAATCATATAGATCTAGAAAGTCTTTGATCCCTTGCCAGAGCAGTCATTTTCTGGATTAAAATTTCTCTACAGGCTAGAAGAAAATGCTCTGTCTAGGCTATGAGTAGTAACTTAGAGGTGGAGGGTCCCAGATAGACTCTAAACACCCTCTGTGGTTTACTGATAAGGAAAGGCAATCTTTTATTTGTATGCCACTTCCAGATATTTTTATTGCCAAGACAACAGGAAAAGATGTTGGAAGATAAAGTTATTAAAAGCATATTAAATTCTGCTTGGTTTTTGTCACATTACAGCAGTTTTTGAGGTAAAAGAACTCACTTCTATAGTAATAGAATCTTGGCTTAACTATATCCCTGACTTTGTACAGCTTTTAGATTTTGTATAGACCCCACAGACTAATGGTACTGCTAGAATTCTGTATTGACATGTGACCCTAAGGCTGTGCTGATGAGCTGACAAGGAGGACTGCAGAATTATATATCTCCTCTCAAACTTAAGTTTCTTTTTTCTCAAGAAACCTCATAAAGTAAAGGCAAAGATAGAACTGTTAAGGATTACGCAATGCGAGTTACAGAGAATTGAGTTCACAGGCAGCTCTTCTGCATTTGGGAATGTGCACCTGCACAGACTGTGCAGCCCTGTGCAATCTCCTGAGACAGAGCCAGATGAGGTCTTTTTAAATCCACCAACACACATCATCCCCATGTGCATCCTCAATATCCAGCATCCACCCAGTTCTCATGAACACTATTCTAAATTTATTCCTTTCTTCTTTTTCAACTATTCAAGATATGAATTTCTCTATTTTCTTCACCAGGTCATTCCAATCAGCAAAGATTTTATTTCTCTTAGTAAAAATAAGCCAAAGCTTTCTCAGGCATGCCATTCAATCAAGCGTCTGTGCTATTTATGGCATTGTAAAACCCCTGGAGGAACACTTTGCTATGACTCGGCCTGTGTCCCTCTTTGAATTTTTTTTTTCATTTACACTCTGCAATCCTTGCTAAAATGAGTCACCCTGTAAGCCACACAAACATTGTTTTACTAATACAAGTGGTCATTTTAAATTTCAACCCTTACTCAATCTTACTTTATCTATTCCAGCATTTGATAGTATTTGATTATCAAAGTACTTCCTCCTTTAATCCTTCTCAATTTTCAATGGTGTGTGGATATGGTAAAGTTTGTGTGTTGGCTTAGCTAGACCAAACTATTATAATAATCTGTTAGTTGTATACCTATATGATAATATTGATGTGTTTAGAAATACTAGTATTTAAATCAGTAGACCAGAGCCTGCACAATGATTCAGAAGGCAAAAGCTCTTGCCATACAGGCTGACAACCTGACTTCAGTCTCTGAGACCTGTATGGTGGAAGGATAAAACAAACTTTTATGAGTTATCTTCTGAAGCACCCCCCCCACACACACACACACACAAGCACTCACAAATATAAACTTAGTAAGCTGAGTTTAGTTCTACCACATAGGAAAGTCTCATCGTGATTGAGTTTTAGGAAAAACTTCAAGCTCTCCTAAAGAAGAGATACTGCCTTCAGACTAAAATTACTCTGGGTCACAGCATCCAATCAACCCATTTCCCCTGGATCTACCCTCCTTTCCAATTTGTCAACTTCTACAAATTGTGAGACAATTTCCTAAGCTGCCACCTCTGCTCACCCTTTCTCCCTCTCATGCTTTCTCTCCTATTCCATCTTCTTTCTACTTTTGTAGCATACCCTGAATCATATGGCTTCCAAGAGAAGCCACTCTTGGCACTCTCAGTACTCCAGCTAAGTCTTTCCTGCTATTTTTTCTCATTTTGCCCAGCTTTTAAACTCTGGAGGACTGCAGACTTTGTCCTTGGCATTTATCTCATTGCTATTTTCAGTCATTCTTTGATGATCTCATCTTAGCATATTCCTAAGTATCATCTAAATGTTGGCAAGTCATAGCTTTTATTCCTACAGCAGAAGTTTCCCTTTTAAAGCTTTAGAATCAGATAGTTGAGCACTTATTTTGCATCTCCTACCTTGATTTAAAATGAGTATGGTAGGTAGTGGAATCTATCTTAGGCTAACTAGTAACTGCATATGTAAAATGTATAGCCGCTTTGTTTGATACACAGTAATACTGAAATATGCTTTAGAATGAGCTACTGAACCTCTTTTTTGCTGTTATTTGTTACTTTTATTTTTTTATAATCCAGTTGTTGCACCCCTTCTGTACTGGCTAGTTTTGTATCAACTTGACACAGCTGGAGTTATCACAGAAAAAGGAGTGTCAGTTGAGGAAATGCCTCCATGAGATCCAGCTGTAAGGCATTTTCTCAATTAGTGATCAAGGGGGAAAGGCCCCTTGTGGGTGGGACCATCTCTGGGCTGGTAATCTTGGGTTCTATAAGAGAGCTGGCTGAGCAAGCCAGGGGAAGCAAGCCAGTAAGGAACATCCCTCCATTGTCTCTGCATCAGCTCCTGCTTCCTGACCTGCTTGAGTTCCAGTCCCAACTTTCTCGCTGATGAAAAGCAGTATGGAAATGTAAGCCGAATAAACCCTTTCCTCCCCAACTTGCTTCTTGGTCATGATGTTTGCGCAGGAATAGAAACCCTGACTAAGACACCTTCCTATCTGCTCTCCCCCAGTGCCTCATCCCTTTCCTCCTCCCCACTGTCTCCAAGAGGATGTCCCTCTGCCCCCCAGGTTCCCCACCCCCTGGGGCCTCAAGTCTTCTCCCACTGAGGCCAAAACAGGCAGTCTTCTGCTGAATATATGTTGGGGGCCTTAGACTAGCTACTGTATGCTGCCTGGTTGGTGGCTCAGATCTCATGTTCGTATATCTGCTGTTGCTTTGTTGTTTATCTCATGGGTAGGCATTCATGCAGCGAGAACTTACGAGTGTAGAGAACATCAATTAATGAAAGAAAGCTGCCATGAATTTCAGAAAGATCAAGGAGTTACCAGGGGGTTTAGGGGGAGAAAAGGGGAAGATGGAAGTAATATAATTATATTAACATCTATAAAAAGGAAATAATAAAATAATAATGTGACAGTGGTTTATAGCCAAAACTGTCCCTGGTTCCTTCTTAGTTAATTTTGGTGTACACGTGTCCTGTTGTGAATTCAGAACATGCTATTTTTTATGCTTTAAAATTCATCCCTAACTCATAGAAAGCACTGTAGCCTGAATAAGACCCAGGGTCATGTGTAACACAGATAAATCTTCTAGTTTTTTTTCTCTTTCATATTCTGAAAGGTTGTTATACTTCAAAGAGATTAATCAAACTATGATCTTATGCGCTTTGAATCCTCTACTCTTTCAAAGAGTAATACTACTTGTCTGGTTCATTCATTCCTGTCATGCTGATATTTAATGCTAAGTTTTAGTGTACCTCCTTTTGGCATTTTGATGTGAGAGGTAAGTAGCCAGATATAATTAGATGAAATCACGGATTGGATGTTGATAAATACATGTTGGGCCTAGGTGACTAAAGCTCCTGTGCACATGGCTCGTGGCAGTCACACTAGATTATCTAATGCATTGAAAGGATGCATCAACCCATCCAATGCCCCCCAAAAGCCCATCTCCTAAATAAGATCCTAATCGAAACTCCAACTCTAACTAAGAACTTATCTTCATGCTTATCTACTGTTTGCATCCTCAGAGTGCCACATATTAATAAAAATCTAAGTTTATTCTCATATCTTTTTTTAATATTTTTAAAAGAATATTTGCAATATTCAACTTGGTAATAGCTCTAAAATTATAAGCTTTCTCAAAATCAATTGCATACTTATCCTCCTTTGGTTAGTTTTATTTGTTCTTTGGCATAGCTTATGAATTAAAACACAGTATATTTTATTATATTTTATTAAGTGCTTCTCAGCCATTCCAGATTCCTCTGCTGCAAATTCTCTATCTAGTTGTTTATGTTGTTGGTTTTTTGGTGGCTAGCGTCTTGAACTCTCAAAACCATTATTCACCACAATAAATTAGGCTTCAGCCCAGGGCTGCATGGTTAGTTCAATGTATGAAAATTTATTAACATAATATACCGTGTAAACAAACTCAAAGAAAAAAATTCATGAACATCTACTTAGATGCTGAAAAAGCATTTTACAAAATACAACACCCCTTCATATTAAAGGTATTGAAGAGATTAGGAATTCAAGTCCCATACCTAAATGTAATAAAACAATTTACTACAAACCAATAGTCAATGTCAAATTAAATAGAGAGACACTTGAAGCAATCCCACTAAAATCATGGACAAGGAAGCTCACTCTCCCCAAATCTATTCAATATAGTACTTGAAGTTCTAGCTAGAGAATAAGACAACAAAAGGAGATCAAGGGGATACAAATTGGCAAAGAAGAAATAAAGGTGTCACTATTTGCAGGGTTATGATAGTATACATAAGCTACCCCAAAATTCTACCAGAGAACTTCCACAGCTGGTAAACAACTTCAGCAAAGTGGCTGGATATCAGATTAACTCAAATAAACCAGTAATATTCCTTTATACAAATGATAAACACTAGGGAAACAACTACCATCACAATAGCCACAAATAGTATAAAATATCTTGGAGTACCTGTAGCCAAACAAGTGAAAGATCTCTATGACAATAATTTCAAGTCTCTCAAGAGAGAAATCAAAGATCTCAGAAAGTGGAAAGATCTTTCATGCTCATGGATTGGCAGAATTAACATAGTAAAAATGGCCATCCTACCAAAGGCAATCTACAGATTCAATGCAATCCTCATCAAAATCCCAACACAATTCTTCAAAGACATGGAAAGAGCAATTCTCAAATTCATCTGGAAAGGCAAAGACAAACAAACAAACAAGAACAAAAACAAACAAACAAATAAATAAATGCAGAATAGCTAAAACAATCCTTAACAACAAAAAAAAACTGCTGGGGGAATCACTATCTCTGATCTCAACTATAGTACAGAGCAATCGTAATAAAAACTGCATGTTACTGGTACAGAAATAGACATGTTGATGACCTTCAATTCATGAAATAGAATTGAAAACTCAGAAATAAAGCCACAAACTTATAGACATTTTGTCTTTGACAAAGATGCCAAAAATATACAATGGATAAAAGAAAACATCTTCAAGAAATGGTGCTGGTCTAACTGTCTGCATGTAGAAAAATGAAAATAAACCCATTTTTTTTTTACCTTGCATGAATCTCAAGTCCAAGTGGAGCAAGGACCTCAACATAAAGCCAGATACACTGAATCCGATAGAAGAGATATTGGGAAAGCACCTTGAACTCATTGGCATAGGGGAAATTTCCTAGAACTCCAATGGCTCATACTCTAAGATCAAGAATTGATATATGGGACCTCTTGAAACTAGAAAGCTTCAGTAAGGCAAAGAACATAGTCAATGGGACAAATTGGTAACCTTAAGGTTGGAAAAATCTTCACTAACCCCACATATGATAGAGGGTTGATACCGTCTCAAATCCTTAATGATCATTAATTTTTTGCTGTCTACATTTTTTTATATTTTTACCAAAATGTCATTCATTCAGAATTATATTTTTATAGATCAGTAGAGTTACTTTCTTCATTTAGTAGTACTAATAAATTTTTCTCTTATCTTGTTGCAACTGGTTTGGTTATTTTCTTATAGTAGTAAATCCTCTCCCATTGCCTGAGTGTACCAGTTTATCATTCTCCTCTTATGATTCATTCTGTCATTAAACGACACCCTAAACTTGGTTACATTCCATTTAGTGATATCTGAACAGCAGAAATTTCCTTACAAATTTTGAAGACAAGTCTGTAGTGAAGTTATTGGGCATCACTTTGTCTAATAACATGTGCTTTCCTTCTCAAACATGACACTTTTTTTTGTCTTCACATGTGCTTACAAAGTGCTGTCGAAGCTCTGGTGCTGCACTCCCACTTAAGTTTTTGTTTGTTTGTTTGTTTGTTTGTTGTTTTTGTTTTTTTGACAGAATGTCTCTCTGTATTCCTGGCTGTTCTGGAACTCACTCTATAGAACAGTCTGGCCTCAAACGCACAGAGATCCACTTGCCTCTGCCTCTGGTGTGATAAGATTAAAGGCCATATGCCACCACTGCTGCTGCAGTTGGTACCTTTTTTAAAAGAGCCAAATACTTTCGTTTTGATTTTGAGACAGAGTATTTGATTATACTACTGGCCATCTTAGATCTTACTGGGTAGAGCAAACTGGCCTCAAACTTACAAAGATACATTTTCCTCTATCTCCTGAGTGCTAGGATTAAAAGCATACAACATGACCAAGGTCACTCATAAAATAATACTTATTCATAGTCACATTTCAATATATACCTGGAGAAGAACATATGAATTCAATATATTTTGGTGACTTTCAAGATTGAGCAGTTAGAAACAATGCCAAACCAAAAATAAATCAAAACCCCACTGCAACATCTTATGTTCACACATTTGTATAACATTCCATTTTTAGCTCATCTTGGTAAATTCCCAGAAGAGCAATTACTGGATTGTATGATCAAACCATGATGATTTCTAAAAATAAATGTCATACCGTTTGACAAAACATCTGTGCAAACAGGAATCTGTAATAGTTCTTGTTCTATATTCCTGCCAGAACTTACTGCTTATTATGTTTGGTACATTGACTGGTCTAGCACATATCAGGTACTATTTCATTTTCAAATTTTCATTTTCTTGATGAAAAATAATAAAACACATATTTCTCTAAAATTATGCTCCATTCTATACTATATCTTGTTTACTAAGGTGCCTCTTCAGACTTTGAAATTTTATCTATCTATCTATCTATCTATCTATCTATCTATCTATCTATCAATTTATTTATTTATATGTAGCTTTTGGTGTCCTGGATAAAACTATTTTTTTAACACTGGGTTTTATATATTATATTAAGTCTAAGGAGTTCGTTATACATACTAGTTTAATGTTTTTATAAGATATGTATATATGCAACACATGCTTCCAGTCTGTGTCTTTTCTTCCTATCCCAGACAATGTATATTATATATCATAGTATTTTATTTTAATAAAGCAAAGGTTATGAATTATATCATTTGTTATACCTTTACATTTTAATTAAAAATCTGTCTTAAAATATTCTGTTACTCTCTGAGACGAATTCCTTCTATTTTGCAATTTCTTTTAACATCTAGCTTATATAAAATTTGATTCATTTTAAATTAATATTTTGTAGATACTTATAAAGGATGTAGGTCTGGGCTCATTTTATTTCATGGAATCTTTCTAGTGTTCTAAAACAATTTGTTGGAATGACTACACTTGTTCTGTTGAAATGCCTATGTTCTTTGTTCTATGACCATTTTACTTTTGAAATAGGACTATTTCTGGGACCTATAGTCTGATTTACTAATAGCATAAACAGGAAGAAATCTTGGTGTATATAGAGAGATTGATTTTTAAGTTGTGGTGATGGTACTTTCTTTAATTAATGTTTTTCTGTCTCTTAACATTTCAATCTGTCAATATGCTGTATATTCTTAGTGTGTGAATAGAAGGTCATTCAGAGTCAGTTGAGTTGTTGTGGTGTTTAACTGAATTCTACTGCATTTTTACATGTGTTTATGTGTATATGAATACACACACACACACACACACACACACACACACACACACACAAATATATTTACCTTTCCAGGAATACTTCAAGTTATGTCTGTTTTCATAGTAAAAACCTCTAAAATTCTCTAAAATTAATTATCTATCTATCTATCATCTATTTATAAATCTATCTATCTATCTATCATCTATCTATCTATCTATCTATCTATCTATCTATCTATCTATCTATACATATATTAGGCCATGAAAAACTAAGGATCAATAATAGGAAATGAAAATGTGAATGCCATTCTGTGTCATTTGCTGTGGATATAATAACAGAAATTATATTAATTTGTCAGAAAATTTTGGAATACTAAAAATATAGGAATTTCTTTAAGGTAAAGTTGTGGTTTGATCCTTCATTCTAGCTGGGAACTATTCCTTAAGTAAAAAGACAGATGATTTCCAATTACGTGGGATAGTTTGTGAAAATGGGACTTTTCTTGATTAAATGTACTTATTCATGGTGACGCTATGTTCATAGAAATTGGCAGTCTAGGGAAACATTTGCAGGTAGACACTTGTGAAATGACATGATATCATAAATAGTCTTCATTTTAAGTAATTTAAGACTTTACAGTACAAAATCAATGTTAACATCACCACGTATTTAATTTTTTTCCACATCTGGATGAACAGTACAGAACACTAAAAAATAGGAATAAAATGTTAATATTAACACAAATGTCATCAATTACCTGAGATATTTTTCCTTTTTTTGTTGGTTATTTTATTTATTTACATTTCAGTTGTTATCCCCCCTTCCTGGTTTTCCCTCCACAAACCCCTAGTCCATCACCCCTCCACTCTTATTTTATGAGGGTGCCCCTCCATTCACCTACCACCCTAGCATTCTCCTGCTCTGGTGACCTCCACAGGACCAAGGGCCTCCTCTCCCATTGATGCCAGATAATGTAATCCTCTGCTACATATATGGTTGGAGCCAAGGGTTGCTCCATGTATACACTTTGGTTGGTGTTTTAGTCCCTGGGAGATCTGGGGGGGGGGGGGTCTGGTTGGTTGATATTGGTTTTCTTCCTATGGAGTTGCAAATCCCTTTGGCTCCTTTAGTCCTTCCCCTAACTCCTCCATTTGGATCCCTGAGCTCAGTCTGCTGGTTGACTGAGGATTTGCATCTGTATTGGTTAGGCTAAGAGGAAAACTCATAGCTCTGAGTGCTTACATAAAGAAATTGGAGAAAGCATACTCTTGTAGCTTAACAGCATATCTGAAGCTCTAGAACAAAAAGAACAAACACAACCAAGAGGAGTAGATGGCAGGAGTAGATGAAATTAACCAAGTAGAAACAAAGAAAAGTATACAAAGAATCAATTAAACCAGGAGCTGGTTCTTTGAGAAAACCAACAAGATAATTAAACCCTTAGCAAGACTAGCCAGAGTACACAGAGACAGTTTTTAAATTAACGACATCAGAAATCCTTAGCAAGACTAGCCAGAGTGCACAGAGACAGTTTTTAAATTAACGACATCAGAATAACCTACACTGAACAAAACTGGAAAATCTAGGTAAAATGGATGATTTTCTATACAGATTCCAGGTACCAAAGTTAAATCAGGATCAAATAAGCCATCTAAATAGTCCCATAAACCCTAAAGAAATAGAAGCAGTCATTAAAAGTCTCCCAACCAGGAAAACCCCAGGGCCAGATGGTTAGTGTATAATTCTATCAGACCTTCAAAGAAGACCTAATTCCAATTCTCCTCAAAGTTTTCCACAAAATAAAAACAGAAAGAACACTACCTAATTCATTTTATGAAGCCACAGTTACTGTGGTACTTAAACCACACAAAGACCCAACAAAGAAAGAGAACTTCAGACTAATTTCTCATACAAATATTGATGCAAAATTAATCAATAAAATTTGTAATCTAATCCAGGAGCAATTTGGAAAAAAAATCTGTTATGTTTATTAAACATTTTCAGCCACAAGCCAGCCAGTATACATGAGATGCTCTGAGACTCCCAACACATATACAACAGAGAACTGCCTGGTTTGACCTCAATGGGATGAGATGTGCCAAGTCCTTGAGAGACTTGATGCCCCAAAGAGTGGGGAGGACTGGTGGTGGGGGAGCATCATTTTAAAAACTTCATTTTTAAAATAATTCTTTACTTCAAGAAGGTTAGGAGTATAAATTTTTTAATAGCTCACTTTCAAAAATGTTCAAATTATTTTATTCTTGTTTTGTGGCTATAATTCGATCTTGCCTTTTTGGTAGGTAGGGTGTTAACTTGAAGTTAATAAAAGACTTTAATTATACTTTACATATACAAGCAATGATATATGCTACAATAATATTTGCTATATTTAGGTTGCAAAAGATTTGCAGTTCTAGTCCCTGGGCACTCATGAAGTCACACATAATGTGGAAGGCTTCCTGAAGACCTTTGTGTTTCAAAAGGAAGATGTAAAGTTTGCCAGTGGTGATGACTCTACACGGTTATGTTTCATTTATTACATGTAGGACAAATAATTCATTTGGGCTTCAAACCGAAAAGCACTCATACTGTTTATGTCAAAAGTAGATAAATTGAATATAATTACATGGAAACAGTAGACAGAACATGAACTGAAAGATATTCTTTGAAATAAATACTGTTTTTTTTTCAAACATTGATACCACTAGAAAAAGACTTGAAAAAAAAAAAAAAACCTCACATTTGTAGAAACTTAAAATATTTCACAAGTAAATGTGATGGCATGAATCTGAACCATTATTTTTTTTTCTTCTGTGGTTAAGAACATTTATTAGGCATTTGATAAGTACTATAGTAAATATATCATGCTTAATTGCTTTTGATTATATTACTCTATAAATATATGCTGTTTTATTAAGGGTAAATAATAACAATATATGTAATTTATACTTAGTTCAGAGGTATAAATAAATCTCTTATCGCAATGGCTAATCTTGGTTGTACATATGACACATCTGGTATTGGGTGAGAGAAAAAGGACTGAAACCATGAGTGCCAGCAGAAAGAATGGAAACAGGCAACCTCAGGAAATAGGAGGTTAGGGGGGGACCCCAGAATGCACCAGAGACTTGGAAGGTAAGAAACTCTCAGGAATCAAAGAGAGGGACCTTAGATGAAGTGCCCAGCAATAGGGAGAGTGATCTTATTGAGCCCTTCCCCATCAGGAAGACAGGATAAGACATCAAGTGAGGGATGGGATTGCCATTCTATAGTCATATCTCTGATCCATAATTGTTCCTGTCCGAAAGAATTATAGGGATGAAAATGGAGAGAAGCCTGAGGAAAAGAAGGTCCAGTGACAGGACCAAAGTGGGATCCAGCTCAAGGGGAAGTCACAAGGCCTGACACTATTACTGAGGCTATGGAGCACTCAAAAACAGGGACCTATCATGACTGCCCTCTGAAAGCCTCAACAAGCAGCTGAAAGAGTCAGATGTAGATATTTGCCCTAACCAATGGACAGAAGTAGCTGACCCCTGTTGTTGAATCAGGGAAGGGTGAAAGAAACTGAGAAGAAGGATGATCACGTAGTAGGTCCAGCTATCTCAATTAATCTCGACCCCTGAGATCTCTCAAACACTGGACCACCAAATAGACAGCATACTCCAGCTGATATGAGGCTCTGAACACATATACAGTAGAGGACTTCTGGGTCTGTGTTCATTCTGAGATGATACACCTAACCCTCAAGAGACTGGAGGCCCCAGGGAGTTTATAGTTCAGGTGGGCTGGGGGGTAGGGGCATCCTTTGAGAGACAGGGGCTTTGGGGAGGAGGTGTGGGATGTAGAGCATTTGGCGGGTAGATCGGGGATGGGTGGGTGGGAAATGGAATATGGAGTGTAAAAAAATAAACCAATGCGGAAAAAAAAAGAAAAATACTCAATAAAATTTTCACAAAAAGAGTCCAAGAACACATCAAAATGGTTATTCACCATGATTAAGTAGGTTTCATCCCAGGGATGCAGCAATTGTTCAACATACAAAAATCCATCAACATAATCCACTATATAAACAAACTCAAATTAAAAACAAAACAAAACAAAACACATGATCATCTCATTAAATGCTGAATAAGCATTTGTCAAATACAACACCACTTCATGTGAAAAGTCTTGGAAAGATCAGGAATTCAAGGCCCATACTAAACATAATAAAAGCAATCTACATCAACCAATAGCCAACATCAAACTAAATGGAGAGAAACTTGAAGCAATCCCATTAAAATTAGGGAACTGACAAGGCTGCCCTACTCTCTTCCTATGTGCTCAATATAGTTCTTAAAATTTTAGTCATTGCAATTAGTCAACAAAAGTAGGTCAAATGGATACAAATTGGAAAGGAAAAAAAAATCAAAATATCACTGATTGCAAATGATTTGATAGTATACTTAAGTGTCCAGAAAATTCCACCAGATAACTCATACAGCTGATAAACTACCTGAGATTTTCATGAATTTCTGGAAGAATGTAGAGAAGTGAGCAACTAAAACTACTAGTAGAATAAAAACATGAGTTCATAGAGTGTCATTCAAAAACAAGAAAATGCATATTGGCAGGCACTGTAAGAGATTGGTATAAAATAGGACCAGGAAGATGTACACCAAATCCTGTAACTTGAATTGTTGTTCTCTTTCTTCTGTCCTTATGAAAAACAAGAAAATAATCAAGCATTAAAGTAATGAAAGAATAAGTTCTTCAAAATTTTGTCCTCAGAGACAGCTAATAGTTTCAGTTTCTATGTTGATCCCTACAGCAAATCATCTTCAATTTTAGCAAATGGTTAACTATGCATCTTGATAAACAATTATCTTCTTGGTAACTCACTCAAACTTGATATCTACATTTCAACATACCCAAAACCAATTTCATAAAGCTGGCATTATAACTATCAGGTATTTTCACAATATCAATATAATCCCACATGAGGTAAGTGTGATGGTTTGTATATTCTTGGACCATTTGGAGGTGTGGCCTTGTTGGAATAGGTGTGACCTGGTTGGAGTAGGTGTGCCACTGTGGGTGTGGGCTTAAGACTCTCACCCCAGTTGCCTGGAAGTCAGTCTTCGACTGACAGCCTTTGGATGAAGACTTAGAACTCTCAGCTCTGCCTGTGTCATGACTGCCTGGATGCTGCCATGCTCCTACCTTGATGATAATGGACTGAATCTCTAAATCTGTAAGCCAGGCCCAAGTAAATGTTGTTTTTTATAAGACTTGTCTTGGTCATGGTGTCTATTCACAGCAGTAAAACCCTAACTAAGACAGTAAGTTAAATAACAATTCTACAAATTGGTAGAATTAAACTTTTATTACATGTATTTTTAAAATACACTATAAAGTTTTGACATAGTAATAGTGATATATTTATGCAAAGTTTCAGAAAAGACAGGTCTGATCAAATAAATTAACGTGTCCACCATTCATTGTTGTTTGTGCATATGTGTGCTGAGGGATCTGACTTAGTTTGATTTCTACTGTGATAAAGGACACAAGGAAAAACAACTTGGAAAGGGAAGGGTTTATTTGGTATAGGTTATCATTGAGGGAAGGAAAAGAATAAGAAATCATGGAGGTTGCTCCGTCTGGCTTCATCAGTTACATTTCTTACACACATAAAGGCTCACCTGTTCAGGGATGGTACTGCTCAGAGGAGGATATGACCTCCCTCTTCAGTTAGCAATTAAGATGATGTCCTGGAGACATGTAGGCCTCTACGATTAAGGTAATTCCTTTACAGAGATTACCTTGGCCCGGGTGTGTCATATCTACAACCAAGATTAGCCATTCTAATAGGAGAACTATTTCTGAACGAATTAAGCATAAGTTGCATATATTATTATTTACCCTTAATAAAACAACATACATTTATAGAGTAATATAATCAAAAGCAAGTAAGTGTGATATATTTACTATAATAATTATCAAATGCCTCATAAGTGTTCTTAACCACAAAAGAAAAAAATAGTGGTTCAGATTCATGCCATCACATTTACTTGTGAAATATTTTTAGTTTCTACAAGTGTGTTTTTTTTCCCAGTCTTTTTCTAGTGATATAAGTGGATATTATCCAATCTTTCCCAGTCTTTTTCTATCAATGGTTATTATCCAATGAAGCATAGAATACCTAGGATAAAACCCACAGATCATATGAAGTGTAACATGCAGAAAGGCCCAAGTGAGGATTCTTCAATCCCCCTTGGAAGGGGGAAGAAAATAAGGGATGCAGAGGGAGGTAGGTGTGGGGAAGCAGGCTGCACACAGACAGCCTGGTCTCCAGTAGAGCAAATGCCGATGAGTGGTGATTTCACCTGCATGGGAGTTTGGCTACGCCTCTTGGGCACCTGGCTCCTGTCAAGTAGCTACATCCTCCCACAGCCCCCCTGCAAACTGATATGAGGCATTAATGTAGTAGCTGCACCAAGGCTTCCCACATGCAAATAAGGTTTCCCCAAAGCTCTCAGACCAAATCAATGAGAAGTACCCATTGTCAAACCCTGAATCATCCCCCAAACTGTATATAAGTCCTATCCAGGGAATAAAAGGTGTGTGATCCCATAGTAATTTAATAGTTTCAACTCACCCAGACCTCTGAGAGTTCCCAGAGACTGAGCGAACAACCAGGCAGCATATACAGGCTGGTCTGAGGCCCCCTGTATGTATATATCTATGGGTAAAAATGGTTACATGTCTGGTCTACCACAGGGTTAGGGCCATTCATGAAGGTGGACTTGGGAAGTTTGACTGTGTGCATCCCACATGCTGCCTGGTGTGCTTCGAGTTGTGAGGAGCCACAGGGCTCTATTCTGGGGATGAGGAAGTGCATTCTGAGGTCCCCATGGACCTGCCAGAATTGGCTTGGGGTCCCTGGGCCTACAGGGATGCCAGGGACAGCAGGTTCTCTCTCTCTTGGGCACTGCAGACACCACTGGAGAAGAGCTGAGAATGGAGTGGAGAGACTGTGGGGGCAGACTCTGGCCTGGAGTTTGAGGGAACAGGCTGGAGGAGAGTGCTCTGGCTGTTGCTCGAGGCGATGAGAGTATCTCTGGCTTGCTTGATGGCTGGCTGCTTGGTTTAGGATGGCTGGAAGCACTGGGAGACCTTCTGCCTGAGATTAGAAGAGACCTGCTCCATTGCTCCAGCACGTAGGATCCCGTTGAGAAGAGGCATTCTATGGTTTTAAGACATTTATTGTAGAAAGGCAGAGAGAGGGAGAGAATAGGGAAGTAGAGGCTAGCCATGGCCATGTGAAAATAGGGGGAAGGGAAGATAGAGAGAGAGGGAGAAAGAGGGCAAGAGAGAAGCAAGTAGGAAGCAGGAGTAAGTGAGAGAGGGAGGAGGGGCAAGCAACCCCCTTTATAGTGGGCCAGCCTACCTGGTTGTTGCCAGGTGACTGTGGGGTAGTCCAGACAGAATACAAGGAGCTTGGGGCATTGCTCTATATGACTGATGGCCACAGAATTATGGAGCTGGGGCCTTGTGTCAGGAACCTGGTATCTGGGAACTTGGTTGGGCCCCGGGTTTTAAACCTAGTTTAACCAGAAAATAGGCTGCCTTTCATGGTCACACATATATCAGAAGACTGCCTGTTTTGGCCTCAGTGGAAGAAACTGTGTCTAAATTCTAGAGAGACTTGAGGTCTCAGGGAAGTATGAGGCCTGGTGGGGGGAGCACCCTTTGGAGGTAAGGAGGAGGAGGAATAGAATGAGGAACTGTATGAAGGGGGAACAGGAGTAGGGGCAAAGGCTGGGTTATAAATAAATAAATTAATAATAATAATAATAATAATAATAACAACAATAATATTTTTTTTAAAAGTTCAGGCAGGGAAGTAGTTCAGTATTTAAGACACGGACAATTCTTTCAGAGGACCTGGATTTGTTTCATAGCACTTGAATCATATAACTCAGAGTCATAAGTAATTCCAATTTCAGGGGGTCAAATTCCCTTTTCTGGACTTCACAAACACCTATAATCATTTACCATATTCTCTCAGACACATACACATAATACAAAGAAAGAAAGAAGAAAAAGAATGAGAGAGAGAGAAATAAAGAGAAAAATAAAGAGAATGAAAAGCTAATCCATATTGGAAAAATATTGATGTTTTATTGTACTATCGATATATATGCATACCATACATAAAGAGATGCACACACACACACCTGTATATACACAGCTAAACACAAAGATGCATAAGTTTAAAAGAATTTTACCAGAGATGTACAAATAACTTTCATAATTCAATAGTGAAGCAATAGGATTTTCAGTGGGAAAAGACTTTACTATCAAGGAAATGTGAACTATTACAATAGGCTCCCACTACATAATCACTTGAATTTCTAAAATTAAAGTTTGACAGTACACAATACTTACCACAAGGATTTAGAAAAGCTGTTGTGTAAAACAGTCTGACAGTATAAAATTGAACATACGCTTACTATACCATCTGATGTGAGCCGAATACCATTTGCTCAAAATTCATGCTTTGCAACATACCTCAGAATATGTTCCAACTTAGATATACAGTATTGCATATGCAATTGATTCCTCGAGGGTTAAATCATGTTCAAATAATATGGCCTTCAATATTCATATAACTGATGTTTGTGAGAGAACTTTAGACACTAAAGCACAAGTACGATATTTATTCCAGTGCTTATAGTTGTTGATAGAGATAGATTGTTCTGATTTAGAATTTGTTACCAATATTTTGAGGTACACACATGCATAATATAAATTGTCTATATAAATATAAGCTTGGAAAGACAAACTTAGAACTAGCTTATCATACTGTCATAGTTTAAGACTTTAGCTCATGAAAGGTAGTTGTGGTATCTTGACGTAAACTATGTTTTTAAGGAACAGAGACATGTATGGTTAAAGTCATCAAAACTAAACTGAATACCTGTGTGTGTTGCTGCATATTGTAATTAAGTAGTATTTCTCAAATTTGAATGTGCATGTAATTATTTCAAAACATACTTGCATATGGACTTCATAGTTTTTTAAATTATTTTTAATTGTGTTTGAAATGAATAGTTTAGAAAACTATCCTGCCTCAACTCTTCCATCAGCGTCCATAACCTTAATCCAATGTTTGGCTGTGGGTCTCTGCATCTGTTTCAGTCAGCAGCTGTGTGAAGCCTCTCAGAGGACAGTGGTGCTAGGTTCCTGTCTGCAACCATAATAAAGTATCATTAATAATGTCAGGGATTGGGGCTTGCCCATGGCATTGCTTTGAAGTTGGGTTGTTTATTGGCTGGCCATTCTTTTAGTCTCTGCTCTATCTTTGTACCTGCATTTCTTTTAGACCAGACAAATTTGGATTCAAAGTTTTGTGAGTGGGTTGGTGTCAGGAGTTGGCAGAATGATTGAAGGCCTTGAAGGGGAGAGGAACCCCACATCTAGACTAACAGAGTCAACTTACCTGGACCCCTTGGAGCTCTGAGAAAATGAGCCACCAAGCAAAGAGGATAAAAGGTCTGGAATTTGGCCCTGGCACATATATAGTAAACATGGAGCTCACTTTCCACGTGGGTCCCACAACAACTGGAGCACTGGCTTTCCTTAAATATGTACCCTGTGGGACTGTGGATCCAGTCTACAATAAGGCTTCCTTTTCTGACCTCAGTGGGATATGCCTAGTCTCACAGAGACTTTTATGTGTCAGGGTAGAGGGACACCCAGGGCAAGGCCCCACCCTCTCAGAGGAGAAAGGGAGCAGGGATAAGAGGAGGGACTCTGTGAGGGATGACCATGACAAGGGGCAGTATTTGGGATGCTAATTAATTAATTAATTAAAATATCCTTAGTAATTAACATTAGCCAATGCTAACAAATGCCTTTAATAATCCATACTTAGTCATACTTAGTCATATTTATTTAAGATCACCAAAATTTCAGATTGAGACTATATTTAGAAGTCATAGTATTAAAGAGATTAAATATGATGTTTAAAGTACATTGTGGACCTCTGTGACTACTCCACTGATGAGAAGAGAAGATTAGAAAGTAGACATATGTAAAAGACCACATGATGTCCCATGGAGAAGCTGATCATATGACACTAAAAGAACTTGAGAAGAACTCCGCATTAGTCAAACTATCATGATACTAAACTGTGAGAGAGTTTAGATCGTGAATTCATTACTCTGACATTGCTGTAACGTTGCCCTAAGAAAATGATTTGTTAGGCATGTCACAAGTTTTTACAATCTATCTTATTCAGCTTCTATTTCTTATTTTGGTAAGTGTGTTCCTTAAATTGTTTAGTATCTATTCTTTATGATGGCAAAGAAAAACAAGTGTATTTAAACCTTCATTGTTCTTTTGGTGTGACTATTGCAGGAGAAGTGGCATTTAATCTATCAAAATATCTCCCCTAGGCCCAGATGTTGATAGGTTCCTGCTTTCCCAATGTGATAATGTTCCCCTGTAAAAAACAAAACTGTCAAAATTTTAAGCAATTTTAAAAGACATTTTGAAAATCAATGCCAGTGTAAAATCTAATGTTTCTAAAACATTCCTCTAATTTCATTAAAGTAAAATATTGTATAGGAAATAAAGGAAGAGAAATAACAAAACAAACAACAAAAAAAGCCCAAACAAACCAAACAACGAAATATCAAAAGAAATGGAATACAAATGAGAGGTTTACTGCTGGAGCAGTAACTACAGCAGGAGCTCACAGATTACAAACATCACTGGCATGTTAAGTCTTTCTAGACTGCTTTTTTTTTTTTTTTCAAAAGAGCTTGAGGCTTCGCAGGCTAAACATAGGTATCTATGAGCCTCATATGGATAATGTCGTGTGCGGTGGGTAGTTTCCAGAAACTGATCATATTTCTTGACATAAACATTACCAAGAGTTTTCTGTTTCTCCATTCAGGACACATGCTCCACTATGCTCACAGCAGCCTTATTTATAATAGCCAGAAGCTGGAAAGAACCCAGATGCCCCTCAATAGAGGAATGGATACAAAAAATGTGGTACATTTACACAATGGAGTACTACTCAGCTATTAAAAAAATGAATTTATGAAATTCCTAGCCAAATGGATGGACCTGGAGGGCATCATCCTGAGTGAGGTAACCCAATCAAAGGAACTCACACAATATGTACTCACTGATAAGTGGATATTAGCACAGAAACTTAGAATACCCAAGATATAAGATACAAGACACAATTTGCTAAATGCATGAAACTCAAGAAGAACAAATACCAAAGTGTGGACACTTTGCCCCTTCTTAGAATTGGGAACAAAACACCCATGGAAGGAGTTACATAGACAAAGTTTGGAGCTGTGACGAAAGGATGGACCATCTAGAGACTGCCATATCTGGGGATCCATGCCATAATCAGCTTCCAAACGCTGACACCATTGCACACACTAGCAAGATTTTGCTTAAAGGACCCAGATATAGCTGTCTCTTGTGAGACTATGCCGGGGCCTAGCAAACACAGAAGTGAATGCTCACAGTCAGCTATTGGGTGGATCACAGGGCCCCAATGGAGGAGCTAGAGAAAGTACCCAAGGAGCTAAAGGGATCTGCAACCCTATAGGTGGAACAACATTATGAACTAACCAGTACCCCGGAGCTCTTGACTCTAGCTGCATATGTATCAAAAGATGGCCTAGTAGGCCATCACTGGAAAGAGAGGCCCATTCGACTTGCAAACTTTATATGCCCCAGTACAGGGGAATGCCAGGGCCAAAAAGTGGGAGTGGGTGGGTAGGGGAGTGGGGGGGGGGGTAGGTATTGGGGGTATGGGGGACTTTTGGGATAGCATTGGAAATGTAAATGAGGAAAATACCTAATTAAAAAAAAACTGTTTCTTCATTCAAATCAGCCAAGTGAGAGGAGAGGCTTCAGAGTTCAGAACAGGAAAATTGGAACTAAAATAAACTGTCTCAACTAAAATATAAATATTATTCTTGGCTTGATGATGATTGAATAACAGTAATTATTAGTGATTAAATTTTGTGGGACATTTGGCTTGAAGCTTTGTTAGAAATTTAGTTTATAGACAGTGATGAATGCTCATAGTTAACTTATATGTATATTTTTTATTTTAATATATTGGCTTGCTGGCAATCTTCATTCGATTGTATGATGAATATTGAAGATACTCCCATTCCTCTTATTCCAAGTCCCATCCTGCTGGTATCAGCCTCCTCACCTTCTAAACAGTTTCATTTCTACTTTCACGTCATTCGTTCAAACATTATTTTATGTGTCCTCATAAAATCTGGAAACCACAAAGGAGAGAAAACAAGTAATATTTGCTTTTGAGGTAGATTCAGGTTATTAATATTATTTTCTCTGGTTACACCCATTTTCCTGCAAACTACATAACTTTCTTTTCCATTACACTGGTTTGATTTTAATGAATAAACAGAAATCTCTAGGTAATGATACAAACTCTCTTTATATATTGTTTTTTCTCTTTCTATATATATACCTGTAATACCTAACACTGCTGTAGATGCTTAGCTACTATGAGCCCTTTCCTTTCTCAATATTTGACTCTTGACTTCTAATAGTTCCTAAACATAAAGAGTCTCAAAACCTTATAGTCTACTAACACTCAACACTTGAGTATAAAAAGTAAGATGGTTTTATAAAATCATCTTTGTGGTTTTTATGCATCTATAGTGTCTGTCACTTATGAGCTTCTATTCTACTCATAGGAGAGGCAGGGATATTCTCCTAACTCATAAATAGTTCACAGCAATGACACCAGCCTAAAAAATTATGGATGAAGCATGAATATGAAAGTAATTATTTATTTAAAATGAAACACACATGAAAAAAATCACTGCAACCTTTTAGTATTTTATTTAATATGTGTATGAATGCCTTTCTCTTTTTTAAATTGGACATTTTCATTTTTTACATTTCAACTGTTATCCCTTTTCCTAGTTTCCTCAATGAAAATCCCCTACCATCTCCCCCTCCCCCTGCTCCCCAACCCACCCACTCCCACTTCCTGAATGCCTTTCTCATAAAGTATTGCTAGGAGGTGCTATACTGTTAGTTTAGCCACATGATTATCACATGTGCAAAGAAATAATCGTTCCTGGTTCAATTAGAAGTTGGGACACTGCAATAGTTATATATTTTTACATACTTACTCATGTTATGTTTACATTTGAAATATTAATTTTAAACCAATTTCCGTATTTTAATAATACATGTGAGGACTTTGTAAAAATCACATTTCAAAAATGAAATGAATGTGTATTTTCTTGTCACTGCACGATTTATTAACTTGACTTATTAAATTTGATGGCATTTCATAATATGTGGCAAATAGTAATAAAATATCATAATTAAATATTTTTTATTATTAGAAATTTAAATTAATATTACATATTGGCTAATAAGAATTATTTTATACGCATTTTTACATTAATTGACATTTTCTAGTCACATATATATATTTTTTTCTAGTCATATATATGATGAGCATGTGGAATAATTATACTAAAAATAATCTCTCTGTTAAACCTGCTGAAGCAATAAATCTTATTAGAAAGATAGAATATTCAGGTCTTTCACTTCCTTGGTTAGAGTTACACCAAAATATTTTATATTATTTGTGGCTATTGTAAGGGGTGTTGTTTCCCTAGCCCAAATATTTTTTGTATAAAGGTGGGTGTCTGGTGTGTGTGTGTGTGTGTGTGTGTGTTTGTGTGTGTGTGTGTTTGTGTGTGTGTGGGTATGTGTGTGTGTGTGTGTTGATTTTTGAAACCGGTCACTTTGCTAAAGGTATTTATCAACTATTGGAGTTTTCTAGTAGTTTGTCTTTGTTAGAATTTCCATTGCTGTGGAATGGAAGTATGCAAGTCAACATATAACTGGGGTTGTCTTACAATTTCAGAAGTTTAGTCCATTATCATCAAGGCAGGAATCCTGGCAGCATCCCGGCAAGCATGGAGCTAGAGAAGAAGCTGAGAGTGCTGTATCTTTTTTTTTTTTTTTTTTTTTTTTTGAGTGCTACACCTTGATCCACAGACAGTAAGGAGAAAACTACTCTGACCAGACTTGAGCATATATATGACATAATTTGGTGGTAAGAGTCTGTTCTCAGAGCAGGCTTATTTAAAAACAAAAAACAAAAACTACAAATAACAGAATGAGCACATATTTTCATACTCAGGTACAGGAAGTATTACCCATGGTCAGCTCTGACTCAAGCCATTTTACATATAACAGTTCATATCCACCTTTAAATTGATGGGTCCTATGTAAAGCTTTGTGGACTTTATTACGATTAACAAACTTCATACTGAATATATAGAACATAACGCTGTATGTGGTCAGCATGACCATGCTCTGAGTCTAGTTATTTTTCTCTATCAATGATTGGCAAACATATTACAGCAACAGTATGACATAGCAGACAGGCATGGAATAAAATGGCTACAACAATGCTGAGGCTGGCAGACCTAAACACAAACCACCACACAGTCACTTATGAATATTATCATATCATCTGAAAATAGTGATACTTTGACTTCTTTATTAATATTATTATTATTATTATTATTATTATTATTAGGTATTTTCTTCATTTACATTTCCAATGCTATCCCAAAAGTCCCTCATACCCTCCCCCCCACTCTCCTACTCACCCACTCCCACTTCTTGGCCCTGGTGATTCCCTATACTGAAGCATATAAAGTTTGCAAGACCAATGGGCCTCTCTTTCCACGGATATATATACAGCTAGAGACGCGAGCTCCGGGCGGTACTGGTTAGTTCATATTGATGTTCCACCTATAGGGTTGCAGATCCCTTTAGCTCCTTGGGTACTTTCTCTAGCTCCTCCATTGGGGGCCCTGTGATCCATTCAATAGCTGACTGTGAGCATCCACTTCTATGTTTGCAGGCCCTGGCATAGTCTCACAAGAGACAGCTATATCAGGGTCCTTTCAGCAAAATCTTGCTAGTGTATGCAATGGTGTGAGCGTTTGGAGGCTGATTATGGGATGGATCTCCTGGTATGGCAGTCTCTAGATGGTCCATCCTTTCGTCTCAGCTCCAAACTTTGTCTCTGTAACTCCTTCCATGGGTGTTTTGTTCCCAATTCTAAGAAGGGGCAAAGTGTCCACACTTTGGTCTTCATTCTTCTTGAGTTTGATGTGTTTTTTAAATTGTGTCTTATATCTTGGGTATTCCAAGTTTCTGGGCTAATATCCACTTATCAGTGAGTACATATCATTTGAGTTCTTTTGTGACTGGGTTACCTCACTCAGGATAATGCCCTCCAGGTCCAACTATTTGGCTAGGAATTTCATAAATTCATTCTTTTTAATAGCTGTGTAGTACTCCATTGTGTAAATGTACCACGTTTTCTGTATCCATTCTTCTGTTGAGGGGCATCTGAGTTCTTTCTAGCTTCTGGCTATTATAGATAAGGCTGCTATGAACATAGTGGAGCATGTGTGCTTCTTACCAGTTGGAACATCTTCTGGATATATGCCCAGGAGAGGTATTGCGGGATCTTCCTGTAGTACTATGTCCAATTTTCTGAGGAACCGCCAGACTGATTTCCAGAGTGGTTGTACAAGCTTGCAATCTCACTAGCAATGGAGGAGTGTTCCTCTTTCTCCACATCCTCGCCAGCATCTGCTGTCACCTGAATTTTTGATCTTAGCCATTCTGACTGGTGTGAGGTGGAATCTCAGGGTTGTTTTGATTTGCATTTCCCTGATGATTAAGGACTTTGACTTCTGACTTTCCAATTTGTATTACCTTGATTTCCCTTAGTTTTCTTAATTCTCTAACTAGAATTTCAAATACTATGTTAAAAAAAAATAGGGAGAAATTGAACACCCTTGTATTGTGCCCAATTTAGGTAGAATTGCTTTAACTTTTTCTCAATTTAATTTAATGGATATTACTTTGGACATTGGCTTGTTATATATTGATTTTATTATGGGTAGGTATGAACCTGGTATCCATGATCTTTCCCAGTCTTAAAATGATAAGGTATTGGCTTTTGCTAAATGCTTTTTTAAGCATCTAATGAAATGATCTTCCTTTATTTTACAGTTAATTTATATGGTGGATTATATCAATAAATATTTGTATATTGAACCATCCCTGGGAAGAAGCCTATGTGATTATGGTAGATGCTGTTTTGCATGAGTTCTTGGATTCAGTTTTTGAGTATCTTATTGAATATTTTTGCATCAAAATTCATAAGGGAAATTGATTTGAAATTCTCTTTCTTTGTTGAATTTTTGTGTAGCTTAGGTATCAGGGTGACTGTGGCTTATAGAATGAGTGGGCAATCTTCCTCTGTTTCAATTTTGTGGGATAGTTTGAGGAGTATTGGTATATGCTCTTCTTTGATAGTCTGGTAGCATTCTGTGCTAAAATCATCTGACTGAGCTTTTTTTTTTTTTTTTTTTTTTTGCTTAGGAGACTTTTAATGACTGCTTCTATTTTCTAAGGGGTTATAGGACTACAGGGATTCTATGAGGGGACTGAACCAAGCTGAGATTCCTATTCATGGCAGATATAGAGACTATGGTGGCATCCTCCTGTGGCCACTCAGAACTTTCAGTGAATGGAGGGGGAAATCAACCCACCAGCAAAATTTTTAATCCAAAATTTGTCCTGCCTACAAGAAGTGCATTGATAAAATTAGAGCAGGGACTGAGGAAATGTCCAATGACAGGCCCAGGTTGAGACACATCCCATGGGAGAGAGCCAACTCTTGACACTATTAATGATACTCTGCTATGCTTGCAGACAGGAATATAGCATAACTGTATTTTTTGAGGCTTCACCCAGCAGTGTATGAAAATCTATAGCCAAACATTCTGTGGAGCTCACAGAGTCTAGTGGAAGAAAGGACAATAGAACTGAGCAAGCTGGAGGGATCCAGGGCACCACAAGAAGATCTACAGAGGCAATTAACCTGAGCCTGTGCAAGCTGGAAGAGACTGAATCTCCAACCAAAGAGAATGCAGGGGCTGGACATAGCCCTTCCAATGCAATTATAGCAGATATGCACCTTGGTCCTCATGTGGATCCCCTAACATTTGAAGTGGGATCTGTCTCTGACTCTGTTGCCTTCCACTGGATCTCCTTCCCCTACCTGGACTGCCTGCTTGGGCCTCAGTGGGAATGGATACTCTGGGATTAGATGTCCCATAATGGGGTGGTACCCAAGTGGATTTCTCCTTCTCTGGCAGGGAGGGGATAATCGGGGAGAAGATTTTTACAGACAGGACTAGGAGGAGAGGAGTAAGGTGATTGGGATGAAATGTGAATTAAAAAACAAACTATGAAAAGACAAAGGAATACAGGATTCTCTTTACTAATTCAGTCAAATACTAAAGTTAGTCATAGTTTATTTATATATGCAATATTTTCCAAAGCAGTGCTGCAACCTACATACTTGCCCATAGAGCTGAAATTACAATTTCAGCAGAAACTTTACACATATGCTGACCAATAGAAATATTTCTGATGATTAACTTTGTCCTTCAAGATAATGATTATTGTTAGATGGGAAGAAAAAATTTTTACAAAAGACTTTTAATTATTTTTATAAGTTTTTCTTGTAGCATTAGATTAGGCTAAGAAATAACATGTATATGTAGCAAAACATGTAGATAAAGAACATAAAGTACATAAGTAAAATAATTACAATTATTATAGACCCAGCTAACAGAATAATAATAAAAATAAAATTTACTTATAAGTAACCAAAACATTCTAGACCAATCCATTGATCACCAAAGTTTATAGAACAGAAGACCTTTAGAAAGAGTCAGCTGGGAAGGAGAAAGATGTAGTAGGAAACCGGAAGAAGTAACACAGAGATAATATCCACTTGAGTCACTATTTTTCTCAATGTGCAGTTCCAACTTCTGATGAATTCCTTTTTTTTTTTTTTTAACCTGAAATTTTTCATAGATTGATCAGTCATTACAGGGAAGCCAACTACCAGCAATTTCTCCCTGCCCTTCTAGTAAATCTGGATTCTTGTTAGTTCTATGCAAACAAGCTTTACTTTAGTGCTTCAAAATCATTACTTTCTTTTCTTCTAAATTTTGTACATGGGAAAATATTGCCTTCTGGATATTTTTCTCAACCCTTCCATGAAAGCTTTCATTCTTTATTTACTTATTGTTAAGGACTAGGTAACTCTTTTTTTTCTTTTTTAATATTTTTTATTAGGTATTTTCCTCATTTACATTTCCAAAGCTATCCCAAAAGTCCCCCATACCTTCCCCCCCCACTCCCCTACCCACCCACTCTCCCTTTTTGGCCCTGGCATTCCCCTGTACTGGGGCATATAAAGTTTGCATGTCTAATGGGCCTCTCTTTCCAGTGATGGCCAACTAGGCCATCTTTTGATACATATGCAGCTAGAGTCAAGAGCTGCAGGGTACTGGTTAGTTCATAATGTTGTTCCACCTATAGGGTTGCAGATCTCTTTAGCTCCTTGGGTACTTTTGCTAGCTCCTCCATTGTGGGCCCTGTGATCCACCCAATAGCTGCCTATGAACATCCACTTCTGTGTTTGCTAGGCCCAGGTGTAGTCTCACAAGAACCAGCTATATCAAGGTCCTTTCAGCAAAATATTGTTAGTATATGCAATGATGTCAGCGTTTGGAGGCTGATTATGGGATGGATCCCTGGACATGGCTGTGTCTATATGGTTCACCATTTTCTCTCAGCTCAAAACTTTGTCTTTGTAACTCCTTCCATGGGTGTTTTGTTCCCAATTTTAAGAAGGGGAAACATGTCCACACTTGGTCTTCGTTCTTAAGTTTCATGTGTTTCACAAATTGTATCTTATATCTTGGGTATTCTAAGTTTCTGGGCTAAATTCCACTTATCAGTGAGTACATATCATTTGAGTTCTTTTGCGTTTGGGTTACCTCACTGAGGATGATGCCCTCCAGGTCCAAACATTTACCTAGGAATTTCATAAATACATTCTTTTTAATAGCTGAGCAGTACTCTATTGTGTAAATGTACCACATTTTTTGTATCCATTCCTCTATTGAGGGGCATCTGGGTTCTTTCCAGCTTCTGGCTATTATAAATAAGGCTGCTATGAACATAGTGGAGCATGTGTCTTTCTTACCAAATGGAACATCTTCTGGATATATGCCCAGGAGATGTATTGTGGAATCCTCTGTTAGTACTATGTCCAATTTTCTGAGGAACTGCCGGACTGATTTCCAGAGTGGTTGTACAAGCTTGCAATCCCACCAACAATGGAGAAGTGTTCCTCTTTCTCCACATCCTAGCCAGCATCTGCTGTCACCTGAAATTTTGATCTTAGCCATTCTGACTGGTGTGAAGTGGAATGTCAGGGCTGTGTTGATTTGCATTTCCCTGATGATTGAGGATGCTGAACATTTTTTCAGGTGCTTCTCAGCCATTCGGTATTCCTCAGGTGAGAATTCTTTGTTTAGCTCTGAGCCCCATTTTTTAATGGGATTATTTGATTTTGTGGAGTCCACCTTCCTGAGTTCTTTATATATATTGGATGTTAGTCCCCTATCTGATTTAGGATAGGTCAAGATTCTTTCCCTATCTGTTGGTAGCCTTTTGTCTTATTGATGGTGTCTTTTGTCTTACAGAAGCTTTGCAGTTTTATGAGGTCCCATTTGTCAATTCTTGATCTTACAGCATGCACAAGCCATTGCTGTTCTATTCAGGAATGTTTCCTTTGTGCCCATATCTTTGAGGCTTTTCACAATTTCTCCTCTATTAATTTAAGTGTCTCTGGTTTTATGTGGAGTTCCTTGATCCACTTAGATTTGACCTTAGTACAAGGAGATAGGAATGGATCAATTCGAATTCTTCAACATGATAAACACCAGTTGTGCCAGCACCATTTGTTGAAAATGCTGTCTTTTTTCCACTGGATGGCTTTAGCTCCCTTGTCAAGATCAAGTGACCATAGTTGTGTGGGTTTATTTCTGGGTCATCAATTCTGTTCCATTGGTCTACTTGTCTGTCACTATACCTTTACCGTGCAGTTTTTATCACAATTGCTCTGTAGTAAAGCTTTAGGTCAGGCATGGTGATTCCACCAGTGGTTCTTTTATCCTTGAGAAGAGTTTTTGCTATCCTAGGTTTTTTGTTATTCCAGATGAATTTGCAGATTGCTCTTTCTAATTCGTTGAAGAATTGAGTTGGAATTTTGATGGGGATTGCATTGAATCTGTAGATTGCTTTTGGCAAGATAGCCATTTTTACAATGTTGATCCTGCCAATCCATGAGCATGGAAGATATTTCCATCTTCTGAAATCTTCTTTAATTTCTTTCTTCAGAGACTTAAAGTTCTTATCATACAGATCTTTCACTTCCTTAGTTAGAGTCATGCCAAGGTATTTTATATTATTTGTGACAATTGAGAAGGGTGTTGTTTCCCTAATTTCTTTCTCAGCCTGTTTATTCTTTGTGTAGAGAAAGGCAATTGATTTGTTTGAGTTAATTTTATATCCAGATACTTCCTTGAAGCTGTTTATCAGGCCTTGGTGTTCTCTGGTGGAATTTTTAGGGTCACTTATATATACTATCATATCATCTGCAAAAAGTGGTATTTTGACTTCATCTTTTCCAGTTTGTTTCCCCTTGAACTCCTTCTGTTTTCGAATTGCTCTGGCTAGGACTTCAAGTACTATGTTGAATAGGTAGGGTGAAAGTGGGCAGCCTTGTCTAGTTCCTGATTTCAGTGGGATTGCTTCCAGTTTCTCACCATTAACTTTGATGCTGGCTACTGGTTTGCTGTAGATTGCTTTTATCATGTTTAGGTATGTGCCTTGAATTCCTGATCTTTCCAAGACTTTTATCATGAATGGGTGTTTGATTTTGTCAAATGCTTTCTTCGCATCTAACGAGATGATCATGTGATTTTTGTCTTTGAGTTTTTTTATATAATGGATTATGTTGATGGATTTCTGTATATTAAACCATCCCTGCATCCATGTAATGAAACCTACTTTGTCAGGATGGATGATTGCTTTAATGTGTTCTTGGATTCAGTTATCGAGAATTTTATTGAGTATTTTTGCATTGATATTCATAAGGGAAATTGGTCTGAAGTTCTCTATCTTTGTTGGATCTTTCTGTGGTTTAGGTACCAGAGTATATGTGGCTTTATCAAATGAGTTGGGTAGAGTACCTTCTACTTCTATTTTGTGTAATAGTTTGTGCAGAACTGGGATTAGATCTTCTTTGAAGGTCTGATAGAACTCTGCACTAAACCCATCTGGTCCTGGGTTTTTTGTTTTTTGTTTTTTTGGTTGGGAGACTATTAATGACTGCTTCTATTTCTTTAGTGGATATGGGACTGTTTAGATCGTTAAGTTGATCCTGATTTAACTTTGGTACCTGGTATCTGTCTAGAAATTTGTCCGTTCCGTCCAGGTTTTCCAGTTTTATTGAGTATAGCCTTTTGTAGATGGATCTGATGGTGTTTTGGATTTCTTCAGGATCTGTTGTTATGTCTCCCTTTTCATTTCTGATTTTGTTAATTAGGATGCTGTCCCTGTGCCCTCTAGTGAGTCTGGCTAAGGGTTTGTCCATCTTGTTGATTTTCTCAAATAACCAGCTCCTCATTTGGTTGATTCTTTGAATAGGTCTTCTTGTTTCCACTTGGTTGATTTTGCCCCTGAGTTTGATTATTTCCTGCCCTCTACTCCTCTTGGGTGAATTTGCTTCTTTTTGTTCTAGAGCTTTTAGGTGTGTTGTCAAGCTGCTAGTGTGTGCTCTCTCTAGTTTCTTTTTGGAGGCACTCAGAGCTATGAGTGTCCCTCTTAGAAATGCTTTCATTTTGCCCCATAAGTTTGGGTATGTTGTGGCTTCATTTTCATTAAACTCTAAAAAAGTATTTAATTTCTTTCTTTATTCCTTCCTTGACCAAGGTATCATTGAGAAGAGTGTTGTTCACTTTCCACGTGAATATTGGCTTTCCATTATTTATGTTATTGAAGATCAGCCTTAGTCTATGATGTTCTGATAAGATGCATGGGACAATTTCAATAGTTTTGTATGTATTGAGGCCTGTTTTGTGACAAATTATATGGTCAGTTTTGGAGAAGGTACCATGAGGTGTTGAGAAGAAGGTATATCCTTTTGTTTTAGGATAAAATTTTCTGTAGATATCTGTTAAGTCCATTTGTTTCATAACATCTGTTAGTTTCACTGTGTCCCTGTTTAGTTTCTGTTTCCAGGATCTGTAGGATTAGGTAACTCTTACCTGTATAGCCTGCCACTTTGTACTGTTACTAATATTATAAGGAGGATTTTTTTCATATGTTGTTACTGCTGTTATTAAGAAGCTGCAAGTTGATTGCATTCTGTTTTATTTTGCAAATCTTGCAAACCAGTCATTACAGAAGTCATTTAGAACTGCTTTGTATACTTAGCCACAATAAGCTTCGACCAGAACCAACCACCAAGCAGAACTTCCTACACCTGTATTTGAGCTTCATGGTATTTGCTTTTATAAGCAGCTTCTGGAATGAATTCTCAACATAAAGAAGACACCTGCATCTATTCGGAATGAGACTTCAATTATGGGTAATGGTTGGGCAAAGTATAAGCTCCCAAGTCTTCTCTGGGAATTGACATCCTACTTGGCTAAAGGGACATTTACATAAGTACCTAACATTCTGGTTGGCAAATTAAGACATGAATGTTAGACAAGACAAGTCCTATCCTGGTTGATAAGACATAAATGTTAGACAAGGCACATTCTCCCACAATTGAATTCACACCAAGCAGTGGGGGCAGAACAAATGTACAAAAAGATACTTTCCTTAGTAAATCCTCTGTGCATAAATCCTGATTGGGTGAGTAACTAAACGCAGATATTTGTGTGTTTTATGCTTAAATGTCTTATAGGATCTTGACTCACAGTTCATCTTGAGTCACAGTTCAGCTCCAAGTGTGCACTGTGGTCCTGATCCATACATCCTGGGGCATATGCTCAATAAACTATCTTTGTATGACTGAGATCAGTGTCCATGTGGTTTGTGAGGTGACTCCTGGACCACAACGATTATTATTGGTATTATTTTTGGTGTAGAAATAAAAATTTTTATCATAATTTACCTAATGAGTCTTTAATGGTAGATCTCTTGGACAGTTTAGTCCTAAAATACTTTGTTTAGATAGTTGTATGTCTATGTAGTCTAAATCACACTACATTTATATTACATGTTTGATATAAAACAGATAACAAATATATTATTTAAATATAATTATATTAACAATATATATATATATTAATTAAGAAAAACAAGGTACCTACAACAATTCCTACATGGTTATTTAATAGAATTTGAGTTTGGAATGTTTGATAGTTCCGAAATAATATGCATTATTGTAGAGAAATTTTAATCTAGCAACTTGGCTTTTCTAATCGTATGCTAAGTCTTTTAAGTGAGGGTGATCCTGCTGTAATGCAGACATGCTCTTGTACATACCTTTAATCCCTCTTAGAAGAATCATACTTTAGTATACACCTTTAATCCCAAACAATGATGCCTAACTGAGGGGCAGACAAAGTGACAAAACAGAGAAAACTGACAAAATTAGTCAGAAAGATGATATCCCCAACTCTTGGGAGAAACGGAAGTACAGGAAGAAAAAAAATCATTCATTCATTCAGTTCAGTTCAGTCAGTCAGCATGCAATGGAGTTGAGTTCCATTCAGTTTGTGCAACAGAGGAAATTGATTGAAGAAAATAAGAAGGAGACAGATGATTAGAACAAATTGCAAGAGTTAGTTTGAAACTGAGCAGAACAATTCAGTGATAAGCTGAGAGAAGCCAGATTGGATCAATTAACTTGGAGGAGTTTGAGCCAGAACAGCTGATTTGAACAAACCAACCAGAATTAGAAAGAGCTAGAAAGGGTGAGTGACCTTACTCAATGGTAAGCTTTGCAGATGACATTTACATCAAGTGAATAAAAGTTATTTTTCACATTATTGTGGAATAGTTGTTAATAAAAGTGAATTCATGTCTATAATTGTTACCCTATAGAGTCATGACTGACTTTGCTTTCTTCTTTCATTTAAAAAAGTAAAATGTAGGAAAAATTTTGAGCACAAAATGTGACAACTAGGAAAATTTTCAGATGATAATCAAAATCAACATAAACTTTTATTGGGGTGAGGGAGCATACAGAGTAAGCCACATGAGAGGGAGAGAGAGAGAGAGAGAGAGAGAGAGAGAGAGAGAGAGAGAGAGAGAGAGAGATATTCTACAAAGCAGAGGGTTATCTTGGGAGATCAATACATTGTTTATCCTCAAGGTATGGGGTATTAAGTCCCTTCAAAGATGTGAATAAGCATCTATTCTGCCCACACAAGGAATTGATGACATACTAATGTACGGTCACCAGGAATGTCTAATTTGGTAAATATTGCCTAGGTTAGGGTTATAGCCAAAATATTAGGGGGAGACTACATACAAGAGGATAACTGATTCAAAGATACCATTATTACCAGAACCTCACTCAAGAATGGGTGCCAGCTCACAAAATCTGGAAACTTGGACACCTCACAAAACTCATCAGGTTGGAGAATCTTTTCTAGGTAGTTGAGTTGTTCTGAGTGTCTTTTAGCTAACTGTTTTTACTGATTTGATACTTTTAGGGAATAAGAGAGCTTAGTAAGCCTGGACATTTTCAAGAGTGTCCTGAAGCTGATAACTCATTTACTTTCTGAGCTTGTGAGGCATCTCTGAAATGGCACATTTCTTCTCACCTTAGATCCTCCTAGTGTTTCACCTGCTTGTATCTTAATGAGTTTCCTCCTAAGATTTGAAAGTTTTATCTCACAGGAAACTGCTACAAAGCACCCATAATATTCTATTTGCTCCATGACAACATGAATAGAGATGTAGCAAAGGAAATATGAAATAGAATAAGAACTATAAAAAATATTCAAGATAAGTTTACAATTAGAATTAAGAACTACAGAATAAGCAGAAAGTGAGGGCACAAGGTCTGGAGAATAATAATTAGAGATTGGACATCTGGGTCTTCTTTAATAGTTTCATTTAACACTTTTGTGAGACTGGACCTGTTCTATTCAATCCCATTCATGTTCACCTGAGATATAAGAATACATATGATTATAAATTCTCCAATAAAATACGCAGTGTTTGTACTATTAAATGACTGTCAATTGCAACAGAAAATTGAAACTGACTATGGAAACAGCAACAAAACACAATATTAGACCTTAAGATAGTAATTAACACCTGATCTAGTGAGAAGAAGCAGGATTTTTTTTCATTAAAAACAATTAGTTTTATGTTAAAACTAACTTCTAGATTGAGACAGGAAATCCCCCAGACTACAAGGAAGGCTTCACCTCGGCAATTATCCTAGGCACATATGCTAGTTTCAATTTAGTGTGTACCATGTGGGAAACAAAATGAATGACACAAATGTGGTTTGGGGGTGAGGAATCAATATATTTTTACTCAGCTCTCTGGATGCCACATGGATGATTATACAATTTCATAAAAAGTGAAACAAAACAGGAAAACCTGTTCCCGAGGGATTCATATGTACTTGGCATAACACCTCCTTTGAGCCTAAAGGCTTAAAGTAATTCAAAGTATATTAATCCCTTCTGAGCCACACAAGGCTTTAGTTGATTTATCTTAAAACCACCAGAGCTTTCTTGATGCTTACACAGGATGCAGTGTTAGTTGAATTTAGCACCTTACAATTTTTTTCTCCAGATTTAATTCATTTTAACATTTTAAAGTTCGCTATTCATGCTATAATTCTAAAATATTTTAGTACTATCAGAGATTAGGAACTTCATTACTATAATCTTCCTTTACATCCTTGTGCCCCTTACCGCCCTTCAACAGCAAGCTATAAAACTTCAAATAAATAAAGGGAATGGTTTAAAGCAGAAACAAATGTCCTAGCAATTATAAAACAACATGTAAAATAATTTATCTCATAAACATCATACCTGAATTACCTTAGAGATGAAAAGGGAAGCTTGGAACCATAAATACAGATGACTTGACTAAATTAAACTTTCAAATGAAAAGTAAATGCACATATATGAACAGAGTTATATGTACGTTGCCATAAATATCTTCCTACAGTGAAACCAAAATGTCTTTTACTTCAGTAATTTTTGTTATGCTGGTGTAGCAGAATTTTCAGTAAAATAAAAGATCTATATTATCAACAACTTCTGATTACCATTGAAATGATACCTTGTGTAAATGAGGTGGAAAAGATCATAAGGAAAGAATTAGGAAAAAGAATAAGTAATGGAATATATGTGACAGAACAAGGGGCTATTTGAAAGAATGTAGGGGACAATAAGAGGGAAGCAGAGGGGGATGGAGAATGTAGTATGGGAGGGAGAGGAATAAAACATAATAAAATGACATTTTACATTAAAAGTACACAATTAAGACTTATATGCTAATTTAGAAAGAAAAAGAGAATTTTGAAAATATATCTCCTTGTTGGAAACATTAAAACAGAATTACAAGGTAGAAATTTGAATGATTTGTCAAACAATGATTTAGACAAATACTATTTAAATTTTTGGTTATTATTAGGTATGTTGGGCCAATAGAACAAAGATCACACACACACACACAGACAGAGGCCGAGACAGAGAGAGAGACAGAAAGAAAGAGAGATACAGAGACACACACACGCATACACACACACACACAGAGAGAAAGAAAGAGCAAGAGAGAGAGCAAGAGAGAGAGCAAGAGAGAGATGCAAACACAGATACAAACACACTGAATGAAGGAGAGGATGGGGTTATTCTGCTGTGAAGAAAAAATAAAGCATTGTCATTCAGAGAGCAAATTAGACATGAAATTAGAAGAGATAATATATAAGAGGAAGAAGGCCAAACACAGATTGGGGAGTGGGGAGGAATCTACAGTGAGAATTATCATGGTTAGTCATGAGGGAGAATGGAGAGGTAGAGTGATGGATAACACGTCATTGTATTTTCATTGAAATGGGATAAATACAGAGGCCTAGCAGGTCAATAGTGGGCTATTGGAATACCTGTAGTTTTGTCTGAAATTTATAGTTCTAGTTGCATTGAGTGACTAAGGGTGGTATATAGGTCAGGATATAATAACTATTAGTGAATGCAGTTGTAGGTTTGGGCTGTTCAGGAAGAGAAACAAATCAGATTCTACCAAGAAATTAAAAAATAGATCAGGGCAACATAAAGATAACTATGTGAAATTTGATATTTTTATGTCATCTTTGATTTGATTAAAATTACATGAGACATTTAAGCAACCTAAATTGTGCAAGAAAGCCATTAGACTATAAGGTAGAAATTGTCCTAGAGAATATAGAAAAATTTTGAGACAAAACTTTTCGTAAATCATTATTAGAAAACATTGCAACAATGGGAAAATGACAAAATGTAATAAAATAAAATAAGCTTATTAAATTACTTTTTACTTGTACAATATTCAGTTACCTGAGTATTATTCAAAATTATCTGAGTTAGAAGTTCTACATTTTCTCCCATGAAGGAGCTATGTTTGCAGGTTTAGTGACATATACTGAATTTTGTGTCTGGGATGAGTAAAAACCATGTCTTACTTCTACGGATAATTTGGCATTAGTACTCATTTTCTCAGAATATATTTTTTTGGAACTGGAAAACAAAGGAACAAACACAGAAGAGAGTCCAAAGACTCACGGGATATATTGGTCTTTCATGAGTATGAGTGTGAAACGTAATGCATTCCACTTTCCTCATATGAGCAAGAGGAGACATTTGAGAAACGAAGAAAGTGAAAATTGAGGATGCTTGCCTTGTATCTTAGATGAAATACTTTTTTGTTGTTGAGTCCAAAAGTAGCAATTTCAAAGCAGTAGGCACACCAACAAGACAGAAATTGACAAAGAACATCATCGTAAATGATATTTTTACAAGTACTAAAATGCTTTAAAGAAAAATATTTTAAGCAGGACTTTATATGTTACACTCTGTCACTTGGGATGCCATTTTTCTGCTTTCACAGTAAGATAATTTATAAAGTAGGAACAAGCAGAGAATGTGATGTCACAAAAATGTTCTCATAGGAATACATTTATAATCACTTACATGGTTCTGCTTTCCTTAGGCATCTGAAGGGAAAACACTACAAATCTGGAAACGTAGTGAAGTTACTATATTACTAATGAGATAGATTGGCATAGCTTTGCTCATGAAACTGTAATTTAATCATTTCAAACAAAAGCAAATCTTGGCTGAAAGACTACAAAATAAAACACAAATGTAGATTTAAAAGTGTGTAAAGGTGTGAGGACAAAGATACAACAATTGTATAATGACCACACTAATGAGGGAGACATAGTCCTATGTCTGTGGCTGGAATTGACCTTTGGGACAGCATTGAGTTTACAAGACTAGAGAGGCTTCCCTCATTTTCCACATGTCTCAGACTTGCATGATAACTACTCCAAATGAAAATTCTTTGGGGTACTTGGGGTGATTGAATGCTATTTTAAAATAATGTGATGGCATCTAATTAACGATTTTTTTTAATGGGCTGGCTCCATTTTAGAGACATAGAAGAATGTTAAACTTACACAACTTGGTAATGAGAATGAACTAGAGGCTACAACTCAACTATATGAAAGCCAAATTTAGTCTTCTACTGCAAAACTTTTTCAACTAATATGCTGGTGTGTGGGTGACTATGAACACATGGCATGAACTAACGGGTGTATGTGCTTCTTTAAACAAAACTATTCAGTATTTGCTTTCAGACTTTCAAGTCTGCAAATGACATAAGACATAATTTTATCCTTAATTAATTAAATCTGAAGTAAATTGTAAAGCTGTTTCTCATTACAGCCACAACTTGTAAATGGCAAAAGAAATGATAATGAATCCATTACTTTCTAGAGTGACCACAGGAGGAATACTAGAGAATAATGATTGACCACACATTCTACAGTTTTAGAACTGACTCAGCCAAATAACTAATTCCCACTCATCTCATCAATTGTTTGTTCGATCTTTTTAAAATTATAGATACAGTTCATAATTCCTAGTTCACTCAGAAAACCTTCTCCCATGAACTATAGTTTATGACTAAACATTAATATGCAAATCTTGGTTGTCTAGAAGAAATTTCTGTTTTCAGGATTATGAGTAATCATGACGGATTCTAATAACATCTTAAAGGGAGTTTATTCTGTTTTAATAGTTTTTCTAGCATCTTTAACCTTCCATTTGAATGTTAAAAATCAATTTGATACTTCAGTCACTTTCAAACAGACTTTTGATGACTTTTTGATTAGCTTACCTGTAGGGAACCATAGAGTTCGCCTTACCTAGCTGCCTTGAGCGATATGTGTCTTGCATTTTTCAAGTTACAGTCCGTGGTTCCCGAGGTATAATGTAAATTCCAGTTCCTGAGAGACTGATGCATTCCCTTAGTCATTGAAACATTCAGGCCTTTTTGTGTTTCTCTGTATGCTCCCTTGGATGTCAAGAAAACATGGAACCATGACAGGACAATTGGTCTTAGACATTAATCTTGTGTAGACTGTATAGACTGTAAACACTATTGTATCCGGGCAACTGTATTAAATCTGTAAATTGCCATTATATTCTATTTCTGCTAAATATATAAGAACTCTGCTCTCGGTGAAATTGTTACAGCTATAGTTGTGTTGTGCCACTTCAACTGGCCTGATTTCATCCTTCATCACCAGGTAAGGTGACCTTGGCCCCGTAAGTAAGCATGGGAACTTAAAATTACTAAGTTGATCTTAATTTCCCAAAATGTTGAGGATTTAGCATAGACAGATGATAACCTGATTAATGTGTTTTATTATAATAGGATCTTACTACCACAGTATTTTCCTGCCTCAGCCTTCTAACTCGTAGGAGTATAATAAATTCATCACTACCCCAGCTTGTAATTTTTTATATTATGACTCTTTTTTTATTTGTATAGATATTTTGTTTCATTTGTATGTCTGGTGCTCACAGAGGCTATAAGAATGTGCCAGCTACAACACAAATGGAGTTACAGAGCATTGTGAACTATTATATGGATGCTGGGAATAGAACCTTTGTCCTCTGAAAGACCAGCAAGTACTCTTAACCATTGAACCATCTTCCAGCTCTATCCAAGTATATTTTTAATAATGTTTGTATGTGAAGTAAGACCCTAATTTTCTTGTTGGTTGTAAAAAACCTGTTGTCTTCTTCTGTCTTCTTCTTCTTCTGTCTTCTTCTTCTTCTTCTTCTTCTTCTTCTTCTTCTTCTTCTTCTTCTTCTTCTTCTTCTTCTTCTTCTTGAGTCTATATAAAAAGAACAGATTTTGAGCACAATACTTAGAAATGTCCAGAGTAGATGCAAGTATGGAGTTAACAATTTACTGTGCAGTCCTTATATATACTCTAGAAATTTTGATTTTTTTAAAAAAATTAGAGATATATATGTTCCTGTTCAAATGCTATTTTTATATGAGTGATCCTGACTTTAATGCCTGAAATATAAGCACTTACATAGAAACATGACTTAATTTTCAACTGCTTTTCATAATTTCTGCATCATTTCTTGAAACTGCTAAACCTTACAATAAGTATTATATTAAACACACACACATGACTATCACTTAAAAATGTCCCTTATATTTTCTTTTATGAATTCTTGAGAGGTTGGGATGCCCTGGAAGATGAACACAAAGAAAAATCTCTCTGCATTGTCCATTTGCATTAGTGAAATTACTAAAGATGAAGGTATATTATGAATTTTATTTTTTGTCATACATTTAAGAAGTTGCTAATAGTAAGTGAAATATATAAGATATAATGAATATCATTCTCTCAAAAAATGTGAATGAACACACACACTCATTCGTGCATGTAAACACATACATTTCTTGTCTATGTCTAAACATTGGCCATCAGAAGTTATGACTTTCTGCCCTGTAATGAGCTGTTTTGTTCCTAGCCTCAAGTCCTGAAATCATGACCCAGACTCAAAATATATTTACAAATACCGAGGCTCTATAGCTATGCTCATTTCCTGACTACCTAGTAATTTAAAATAACCCATTTACACTAATCTATATTTTCCCCTTTGGATAGTTACCTCTGCTCAGGTATCACACGCTTATCCTCCTCACATTTTTCTTGGTGACTTCGCCTGTGACTGGCTCTTTCCCAAAATCGTTTCTGCCCACCAGTGATGCACCTGGTATTCTACCCTTTCCTGTAGGCCACAGATATTTTTAATTGGCAGGTGATCCATTAATAGAAAGCACAAGAAATTCTCTCTACATTGTCCTGTCAAGTGTTTGAAAGTTATTAAGATTAAAGTAGATAACAGATACTAACATTAATAGAAAAATGTATAAAATTTTGTTATTCTGGGTAGTTTTATAAAACGTGCATTAATTTCTAAAGAAAGGTTTTTTTTTGAGGACTGAAATCTTATTTAAATTATTTTATTTATTTACATTCCAGTCATTGTCCCCCCGTACCCCTTCCCAGAGTTTCTCATCCCATTTTCCTCCCCCTTGCCATCAAGAGGGTGCTTCTTCCCAAACCAGACCTCCCCTTTCTCTGGGGCTTCAAGTTTCTTTAAGATTAATTGGATCTTCTCTCACTGAGGCCAAAACAGGTAGAATTCTACAAATGTGCACTGGGCCTCAGACCAGCTCTTATATGCTCCTGGTTAGTGGCTCAGTCTCTGGGAGCTCCCTGCAGTATGAATTAATTGAGACTGCAGGTCTTCCTATTGAGGTTGCTCTCCCTTTCAGCCTCTTCAATTTTCCCCTACGTCAACCATAGGTGTCCCAGACTTCAGTCCAATGGTTGGTTGTAATTGTCTGTTTCTATCTCAGCCAGTTGCTTGTATATCCCCTCAGAGAATAGTCATGGCAGAACTGTAAACACATCATAGGATAGTAGTGTCAAGTCTTTGTCCCACCCCTCCGGCCTCTGCTCCATGAAATGGACCCCAAGTCGGGCTGATCATTGGACACGGTTATTAAATCACAGTCAAAATTCCTGACACAGAATTCTTTTTTTTAACTTTTTTTTTTTTAGATATTTTCTTCATTTATATTTCAAATGCTATCCCAAAAGTCCCCTATACCCTCCCCCACCCTTCTCCCCAACCCACCCACTCCCACTTCCTGGCCCTGGCATTCCCTGTACTGGGGCATATGATCCTCATAAGAACAAGGGGTCTATCCTCCCATTGATGGCCAACTAGGCCATCCTCTGCTACATGTGCAAATAGAGACACAGCTCTGAGAGGTACTGGTTAGTTCATATTGTTGATTCTTCTATAGGGTTGCAGACCCCTTTAGCTCCTTAGTTACGTTCTCTAACTCCTTCATTGGAGGCCCTGTGTTCCATCCAATAGATGACTGTGAGCATTCACTTCTGTATTTGCCAGGCACTGGCATAGCCTCACAAAAGACAGCTATATCAGGGTCCTGTCAGCTAAATCTTGCTGGCATATGCAATAGTGTCTGGGTTTGGTGGTTGTATATGGGATGGATCCCCTGGTGGGGCAGTCTCTGGATGGTCCTTTCTTCTGTCTCAGCTCCAAACTTTGTCTCTGTAATTCCCTCTATGGGTATTTTGTTCCCCATTCTAAGAAGGAATGAAGTATCTATACTTTGGTCTTCATTCTTGAGTTTCATGTGTTTTGCAAATTCTGACCCAGAATTCTTCCTGTCTAAAAGAACTTCAGGGCCAAAAAATGAAGAAGAGACTGAAGGAAAGGCAGTATAAACAAAGTTTATTGCCTAAGAAATAAAAGGTTAGAGCGGTCGCCATCTGGGTTCCGGGACTCCGCGGGACCTAGGAAATTAGTCTGAACAGGTTAGAGGGTACGCCAGAGAACCGGACAGCTTCTGGGACGGGCAGAAGCACAGAGCCGCTGAGGCAGCACCCTTGGCGGGCCGCAGACAGCCGGCCACCATCCGGACCAGAGGAGAGGTGTCCACCTGGCTCGGGAGGCGGCCTCAGCCTCAGGAGCAACGGTGGCCATCTTGGTTCCAGGACTCCCTGGAACTAAGGAATTTAGTCTGCACAGGTGAGAGTCTGCACCACAGAAGCTGACAGCTTCTGGGAACTGCAAAAGCAACACAGCTTCTGAGAGAGGCCCTGTTTTGGGCCTTCTTCTTCGACCAGGAGGAGATCCAAAAACAAGATATCTGCGCACCTTCCCTGTAAGAGAGCTTGCCAGCAGAGAGTGCTCTGAGCACTGAAACTCAGAGGAGAGAATCTGTCTCCCAGGTCTGCTGAGAGACGGTAACAGAATCACCAGAAGAACAATCTCTAAACAGAGTCAACTATAACTACTAACTCCAGAGATTACCAGATGGCGAAAGGTAAACGTAGGAATCCAACTAACAGGAACCAAGACCACTCACCATCATCAGAACCCAGCACTCCCACTTCGCCCAGTCCAGGGCACCCCAACACACCCAAAAACCTAGACCTAGATTTAAAAGCATATCTCATGATGATGGTAGAGGACATCAAGAAGGACTTTAATAAATCACTTAAAGAAATACAGGAGAACACTGCTAAAGTCCTTAAAGAAGTCCTTAAAGAAGTCCTTAAACAAGTCCTTAAAGAAAAACAGGAAAACACAATCAAACAGGTAGAAGTCCTTACAGAAAAAGAGGAAAAAACATACAAACAGGTGATGGAAATGAACAAAACCATACTAGACCTAAAAAGGGAAGTAGACACAATAAAGAAAACTCAAAGTGAGGCAACACTGGAGATAGAAACCCTAGGAAAGAAATCTGGAACCATAGATTTGAGCATCAGCAACAGAATACAAGAGATGGAAGAGAGAATCTCAGGTGCAGAAGATTCCATAGAGAACATCGGCACAACAATCAAAGAAAATGGAAAATGCAAAAAGATCCTAACTCAAAATATCCAGGAAATCCAGGACACAATGAGAAGACCAAACCTACAGATAATAGGAGTGGATGAGAATGAAGATTTTCAACTCAAAGGACCAGCAAACATCAACAAAATTATTGAAGAAAACTTCCCAAATATAAAGAAAGAGATACCTATGAACATACAAGAAGCCTACAGAACTCCAAATAGACTGGACCAGAAAAGAAATTCCTCCCGACACATAATAATCAGAACAACAAATGCACTAAATAAAGATAGAATACTAAAAGCAGTAAGGGAAAAAGGTCAAGTAACATACAAAGGCAAGCCTATCAGAATTACACCAGATTTTTCACAGGAGACTATGAAAGCCAGAAGAGCCTGGACAGATGTTATACAGACACTAAGAGAACACAAATTCCAGCCCAGGCTACTATACCCAGCCAAACTCTCAATTACCATAGATGGAGAAACCAAAGTATTCCACGACAAAACCAAATTCACACATTATCTCTCCACGAATCCAGCCCTTCAAAGGTTAATAACACAAAAAAACCAATACAAGAACGGGAACAATGCCCTAGAAAAAACAAGAAGGTAATCCCTCAACAAACCTAAAAGAAGACAGCCACAAGAACAGAATGCCAACTTTAACAACAAAAATAACAGGAAGCAACAATTACTTTTCCTTAATATCTCTTAACATCAATGGTCTCAACTCCCCAATAAAAAGACATAGACTAACAAACTGGCTACACAAACAAGACCCAACATTTTGCTGTTTACAGGAGACACATCTCAGAGAAAAAGATAGACACTACCTCAGAATAAAAGGCTGGAAAACAATTTTCTAAGCAAATGGTATGAAGAAACAAGCTGGAGTAGCCATCCTAATATCTGATAAGATTGACTTCCAACCCAAAGTCATCAAAAAAGACAAGGAGGGGCACTTCGTTCTCATCAAAGGTAAAATCCTCCAAGAGGAACTCTCAATTCTGAATATCTATGCTCCAAATACAAGGGCAGCCACATTCATTAAAGAAACTTTAGTAAAGCTCAAAGCACACATTGCACCTCACACAATAATAGTGGGAGACTTCAACACACCACTTTCACCAATGGACAGATCATGGAAACAGAAACTAAACAGGGACACACTGAAACTAACAGAAGTGATGAAACAAATGGATCTGACAGATATCTACAGAACATTTTATCCTAAAACAAAAGGATATACCTTCTTCTCAGCACCTCATGGTACCTTCTCCAAAATTGACCACATAATAGGTCACAAAACAGGCCTCAACAGATTCAAAAATATTGAAATTTTCCCATGTATCCTATCAGATCACCATGCACTAAGGCTGATCTTCAATAACAAAAAAAAATAACAGAAAGCCAACACTCACGTGGAAATTGAACAACACTCTTCTCAATGATACCTTGGTCAAGGAAGGAATAAAGAAAGAAATTAAAGACTTTTTAGAGTTTAATGAAAATGAAGAAACAACGTACCCAAACCTTTGGGACACAATGAAAGCATTTCTAAGAGGGAAACTCATAGCTCTGAGTGCCGCCATGAAAAAACGGGAGAGAGCACATACTAGCAGCTTGACAACACATCTAAAAGCTCTAGAAAAAAAGGAAGCAAATTCACCCAAGAGGAGTAGATGGCAGGAAATAATCAAACTCAGGGGTGAAACCAACCAAGTGGAAACAAGAAGAACTATTCAAAGAATTAACCAAACGAGGAGTTGGTTCTTTGAGAAAATCAACAAGATAGATAAACCCTTAGCTAGACTTAATAAAGGACACAGAGACAAAATCCTAATTAACAAAATCAGAACTGAAAAGGGAGACATAACAACAGATCCTGAAGAAATCCAAAACACCATCAGATCCTTCTACAAAAGGCTATACTCAACAAAACTGGAAAACCTGGACGAAATGGACAAATTTCTGGACAGATACCAGGTACCAAAGTTGAATCAGGATCAAGTTGACCTTCTAAACAGTCCCATATCCCCTAAAGAAATAGAAGCAGTTATAAATAGTCTCCCAGCCAAAAAAAGCCCAGGACCAGACAGGTTTAGTGCAGAGTTCTATCAGACCTTCAAAGAAGATCTAATTCCAGTTCTGCACAAACTTTTTCACAAGATAGAAGTAGAAAGTACTCTACCCAACTCATTTTATGAAGCCACTATTACTCTGATACCTAAACCACAGAAAGATCCAACAAAGATAGAGAACTTCAGACCAATTTCTCTTATGAATATCGATGCAAAAATCCTCAATAAAATTCTTGCTAACCGAATCCAAGAACACATTAAAGCAATCATCCATCCTGACCAAGTAGGTTTTATTCCAGGGATGCAGGGATGGTTTAATATACGAAAATCCATCAATGTAATCCACTATATAAACAAACTCAAAGACAAAAACCACATGATCATCTCGTTAGATGCAGAAAAAGCATTTGACAAGATCCAACACCCATTCATGATAAAAGTTCTGGAAAGATCAGGAATTCAAGGCCCATACCTAAACATGATAAAAGCAATCTACAGCAAACCAGGAGCCAACATCAAAGTAAATGGAGAGAAGCTGGAAGCAATCCCACTAAAATCAGTGACTAGACAAGGCTGCCCACTTTCTTCCTACCTTTTCAACATAGTACTTGAAGTATTAGCCAGAGCAATTCGACAACAAAAGGAGATCAAGGGGATACAAATTGGAAAGGAGGAAGTCAAAATATCACTTTTTGCAGATGATATGATAGTATATATAAGTGACCCTAAAAATTCCACCAGAGAACTCCTAAACCTGATAAACAGCTTCGGTGAAGTAGCTGGATATAAAATAAACTCAAACAAGTCAATGGCCTTTCTCTACACAAAGAATAAACAGGCTGAGAAAGAAATTAGGGAAACAACACCCTTCTCAATAGTCACAAATAATATAAAATATCTCGGAGTGACTCTAACTAAGAAAGTGAAAGATCTGTATGATAAAAACTTCAAGTCTCTGAAGAAAGAAATTAAAGAAGATCTCAGAAGATGGAAAGATCTCCCATGCTCATGGATTGGCAGGATCAACATTGTAAAAATGGCTATCTTGCCAAAAGCAATCTACAGATTCAATGCAATCCCCATCAAAATTCCAACTCAATTCTTCAACGAATTAGAAGGAGCAATTTGCAAATTCATCTGGAATAACAAAAAACCTAGGATAGCAAAAAGTCTTCTCAAGGATAAAAGAACCTCTGGTGGAATCACCATGCCTGACCTAAAGCTTTACTACAGAGAAATTGTGGTAAAAACTGCATGTTACTGGTATAGAGACAGACAAGTAGACCAATGGAATAGAATTGAAGACCTAGAAATGAACCCACACACCTATGGTCACTTGATCTTCGACAAGGGAGATAAAACCATCCAGTGGAGGAAAGACAGCATTTTCAACAATTGGTGCTGAAACAACTGGTTGTTATCATGTAGAAGAATGCGAATCGATCCATACTTATCTCCCTGTACTAAGGTCAAATCTAAATGGATCAAAGAACTTCACATAAAACCAGAGACACTGAAACTTATAGAGGAGAAAGTGGGGAAAAGCTTTGAAGATATGGGCACAGGGGAAAAATTCCTGAACAGAACAGCAATGGCTTGTGCTGTAAGATCGAGAATTGACAAATGGGACCTAATGAAACTCCAAAGTTTCTGCAAGGCAAAAGACACCATCAATAAGACAAAGAGACCACCAACAGATTGGGAAAGGATCTTTACCTATCCTAAATCAGATAGGGGACTAATATCCAACATATATAAAGAACTCAAGAAGGTGGACTTCAGAAAATCAAATAACCCCATTAAAAAATGGGGCTCAGAACTGAACAAAGAATTCTCACCTGAGGAATACGGAATGGCAGAGAAGCACCTGAAAAAATGTTCAACATCCTTAATCATCAGGGAAATGCAAATCAAAACAACCCTGAGATTCCACCTCACACCAGTCAGAATGTCTAAGATCAAAAATTCAGGTGACAGCAGATGCTGGCGAGGATGTGGAGAAAGAGGAACACTCCTCCATTGTTGGTGGGATTGCAGGCTTGTACAACCACTCTGGAAATCCGTCTGGTGGTTCCTCAGAAAATTGGACATAGTACTACCGGAGGATCCAGCAATACCTCTCCTGGGCATATATCCAGAAGATGCCCCAACTGGTAAGAAGGACACATGCTCCACTATGTTCATAGCAGCCTTATTTATAATAGCCAGAAGCTGGAAAGAACCCAGATGCCCCTCAACAGAGGAATGGATACAGAAAATGTGGTACATCTACACAATGGAGTACTACTCAGCTATTAAAAAGAATGAATTTATGAAATTCCTAGCCAAATGGATGGACCTGGAGGGCATCATCCTGAGTGAGGTAACACATTCACAAAGGAACTCACACAATATGTACTCACTGATAAGTGGATATTAGCCCAAAACCTAGGATACCCAAGATATAAGATACAATTTCCTAAACACATGAAACTCAAGAAAAATGAAGACTGAAGTGTGGATAGTATGCCCCTCCTTAGAAGTGGGAACAAAACACCCTTGGAAGGAGTTACAGAGACAAAGTTTGGAGCTGAGATGAAAGGATGGACCATGTAGAGACTGCCTTATCCAGGGATCCACCCCATAATCAGCATCCAAACGCTGTCACCATTGCATACACTAGCAAGATTTTATCGAAAGGACCCAGATGTAGCTGTCTCTTGTGAGACTATGCCGGGGCCTAGCAAACACAGAAGTGGATGCCCACAGTCAGCTAATGGATGGATCACAGGGCTCCCAATGGAGGAGCTAGAGAAAGTACCCAGGGAGCTAAAGGGATCTGCAACCCTATAGGTAGATCAACATTATGAACTAACCAGTACCCCGGAGCTCTTGACTCTAGCTGCATATGTATCAAAAGATGGCCTAGTCGGCCATCACTGGAAAGAGAGGACCATTGGACACACAAACTTTATATTCCCCAGAACAGGGGAACGCCAGGGCCAAAAAGGGGGAGTGGGCGGGTAGGGGAGTGGGGGTGGGTGGGTATAGGGGACTTTTGGTATAGCATTGGAAATGTAAATGAGCTAAATACCTAATAAAAAATGGAAAGAAAAAAAAATAAATTAATATATACATTAAAAAAAAGACTCTAGAAGTAAAGATTCAATAAAAAAAATTCAATAGCTCCAAAAAAAAAAAAAAAGAATAGATAAAAAAAAATATGGTATGTTCACAGAATGGAATACTATTTACTATTAAAAACAAGAACATCATGAAATTTGTAGGCAAATATCATTCTAATTTAGGTAATCCAGACCCAAAAGAACATGTATGGTAGGTACTCACTGTAAGTGAATATTAGCCATAAAGTACAAAATAACCATGCAACAATCCGCAGACTGACCCAAAAAGTAGAAAGGAGGACATAATGGAAGGTACTTGAGTCTCACTGGGAAGTGGATTTTAAACACTCAGAAACTGTAAGAAATATCTGTGTTCACAGGCTAAGAATATTCATATGTCCCCAATCGTTATCCTGATTTAGGAAAAGGCAATTATACTTCCAAGCCTACAGTAGGAAAGGGTGTTGTAATAAATCTGGATGGATGTCCATCTGTAGCACCTGACATTATTTCCTAATAAGAAAGCAAGGGTATACACACACACACACACACACACACACACACAACCCATATATATATATATATATATATGTTGTGTGTGTGTATGTATGTATGTATATGTATGTATGTATGTATGTATGTATGTATGTATGTATGTATGTATGTATTGTTCCTCCACAAGACTTCAGTCCAGCATCCAACCACTTAATGTCTAAATGGACAGAAATATTTCTCTTTAGGATAGTTGGCTGCCAAATAATGATTTTTCTGTAGAAATAGCCCAATTCATTACATTACTTTTCATTTTACTAGAGAAAGTATCATAGAACTAAACTCACATGACAGAAAGAAGACAGGAAAATAAAAAAAAGAAAGAAAGAAAAGGTTAAATTTCTGTTGACCTTCAGAAAGTATCATATCCAATTTTTCAATTTTTGAAGCCACAATGATTTGAACTAAATGAAAGGGTGCTCTGATAGACCTGAGAATGATGTAGATTTCACAGATTTATTATGTTCAGTGTAGATATTCTGAGGCTTGAAATTGCAGCCTTCAAATTTTCCTTACTCATTTGTAATTCCATTTAGATAAATTTCAGAACTGTAAATACATTTTTATAAATTACAATCTTTGGAAAATGTATACTTAAACATACTTTCTGTGGTCCCACTTGATGCATGCACATAGGTAGAAGTTCATAAAAAAAGTTTTAAGAAACTTTGTACTCAATTGTGTAAATATACACAATTCCATTTTCTATATCCATTCCTTTGTTGAAGGACATCTGGGTTCTTTTAAGCTTCTGGCTATTATAAACAAGGCTGCTATGAACATAGTGGAGCATGAGACCTGCTATATGTTGAAGCATCTTTTGGGTATATGTACAGGAGTGCTATAGCTGGGTCCTTAGGAAGTACTATGTCAAATTTTCCGAAGAACAACCAGACTGATTTCCAGAGTGGTTGTACCAGCTTCCAATCCCACCAACAATGGATCAGCATTCCTCCTGCCACTTGAGTTTTTGATCTTAGCCATTCTGACTAGTGTAAGGTGGAATCTCAGGGTTGTTTTGATTTGCATTTCCCTGATGACTAAGGATGTTGAACATTTCTTTAGGTGCTTCTGGGACATTCGACATTCCTCAGTTGAGAATTATTTTTTATTGAATATTTTCTTCATTTACAGTTCAAATGTTATCCTTTTTCCCAGTCCCACCCCCACAACTCCTCTATCCCATCCCGCTCCCCATGCTTCTATGAAGGTGTTCTCCCAACCATCCCCTCACTACTACCTCCCTGCCCTGGCATTACCCTACACTGAAACATTGTGCCTTCACCTGACCAAGGGTCTCTCTTCCCTTTGATGCCTGACAAGCCCACCCTCTGCTACATATGTGGCTGGGACCATGGGTCCCTCCATGTGTACTCTTTGGTTGGTGTTTTAGTCTCTGGATGCTCTGAGGGTGGGTGGGGGTCTGGTTGTTTGATATTGTTGTTCCTATGGGATTGCAAACTCCTTCAGCTTCTTCAGTCCTTTAACTCCTCTATTGCGGATCCCGTACTCAAAACAATAGTTGGCTGTGAGCATCTGCATCTGTATTTGTCAGGCTCTGGCAGAGCCTCTCAGGAGACAACTATATCAAGGCTCCTGGCAGCAAGCACTTCTTGGCATCCACAAAAGAATCTGGGTTTGGTGACTGTTTATGGGATGGATCTCCGTGTGGGGCAGTCTCTAGATAGCCTTTCCTTCAGTCTCTGTTCCACTTCTTCCCTTCGTATTTCCTCCCAAGTGTTCTTTGTTTAGCTCTGACCCCATTTTTAATAGGGTTATTTGATTCTCTGGAGTCTAACTTCTTGAACTCTTTGGATGTATTGAATATTAGCCCTCTATCAAGTGGAGGAGAGGTAAAGATCTTTTCCCAATCTGTTGATTACCAGTTTATTCTATTGACAGTGTCCTTTGCATTACAGAAGCTTTGCAATTTTATGAGGTCCCATTTGTTGATGGTTGATCTTAGAGCAAGTCATTGGTATACTGTTCAGGAAAATTTCCCCTGTGTCCATGTGTTCGAGGCTCTTCTCCACTTTCTCTTCTATTAATTTCAGTGTATATGATTTTATGTGGAGGTCCTTAATCCACTTGGACTTGAGCTTTGTACAAGGAGATAGGAATGGATCAATTTGCATTCTTCTACATGCTGACCTCCAGCTGAAGCAGCACCATTTGTTGAAAAATGCTGTCTTTTTTTCCACTTGATGATTTTAGCTTTTTTGTCAAAAAATCAAGCAACCATAGGTGTTTTGGTTCATTTCAGGGTCTTCAATTCGATTCCGTTGATCTACCTGCATGCCTCTGTACTACTCAGCTATAAAAACAATTACTTCATGAAATTCTTAGCAAATGGATGGAACTAGAACATATGTCATCCTGAGGGAAGTAACCCAGTCACAAAAGAATACACATGGTATGCACTCACTGAGAAGTGAATATTAGCACCAAAATTTGGAATACTGCAGATAAAATTCACAGACCACATGAAGCTCAAGAAGAAGGAAGACCAAAGTGAGAATGCTTCAGTCCTTCTTAGAAGGGGGAACAAAATACTTATGGAAATATGGAGATAAAGTGTGAAGCAGAGATGGAAGGAAAGGCCATCCAGAGACTGCCTCACCTGGGGATTGATCCCATATATAGTCACCAAATCCAGAAACTATTTTGGAAGCCAAGAAGTACTTGCTGACAGGAACCTGATATAGCTGTCTCTTGAGAGGCTCTGTCAGAGCCTGACAAATACAGATACAAAGGCTAGCAGCAACTATTGGACTGAGCATGGGGTTCCCAATGGAGGAGTTAGAGAACGGACTGAAGGAGCTATAGGGGATTGCAACACCATAGGAAGAACAACATTATCAACTAACCAGACCCCCTGCCCAGAGCTCCCAGGCACTAAATCACATGGAGAGACCTATGGCTCCAGCTGCATATGTAGCAAAGGATGGCCTGGTCAGGCATCAATGGAAGGAGAGGCCCTTGGCCATGTGAAGGCTCGATGATACCCCAGTGTAAAGGAATATCAGGACAGGGATGTGGTACTAGGTAGGTGGGGGTGGGGGCACTCTCACAGAAGCAGTAGGAGGAATGGGATAGGAGGTTTTTGGAGGAGAAACAGGGAAAAGGGATAACCTTTGAAATGTAAATGATGAAAATATCCATGAAAAGAAAACAGAAAAAGAGAAAACTATATGTATATTAGGAGCAAAGCCACAAAGGCTTGTGCCCTAGTATAAGGTAGAAAAGCCTCTTAAAGGTTTTTAAATAATTGTCCTCCTTATTTGCAAAATATTTAAAAATGTTTTTCTTTACTCATATATACTACATATGAATCACAGTTTCCCTTGCCTATATTCCTTCCAGTCATTCCCAGCTGCTCCCTCCCCGCCTTCCCCCCACACCTCTGTCTATCCCCAAAATCGCCCTCCCTATGTTCCAAACATATATAAGCAAGAGGCTGATGCCATAAAGTTGAGTTCCTGCTTAGACAAGACTCCAGCTCGGTGTGTTTGTTTTGGGCTGTTGACACTCACCATCCCACTCAGCCCTGAAAAGATCCTGGTGGGACCTTTCTCCTCTCTCCTCATCCTGCCAGCAAGGAGCCAGCAATATTATATAAATTATTGTTATTATGAACTAAATAACATTAAAATCATCTGTGAAAAATAAAGCAAATATTTTTATGAAAATGTTAATAGATTACTTTTGAAATACTAAGTCATGAATATCATATATAGTTGTAGTCACTATAAACATCTTTACTGTTCTTACATCCATTTTTTTTCTGATGATGGGGCTTGTTTTCCAGTAGTTTTCATATTTTGAGATCTAGAGATGAATTAACATCTTATAGCTTTTTCATGAAGCAATGCAAATTAAGTGATTTTTGCAGTCTTATTATTCCACAACTTATGCATATGTTTGGCAAATGGAATAAAGATCATCAAACTTATAAATGGGTTAAAAAAGAATCAATTTAATGTCAATTTATTATTATTGATGCATGAAAATTTATCTTCTTATCCTTACTTTCTGAAGTTGAAGTATTTCTGTCGACAAGAGTATTATATTTAGCTATGTAACAAAATAAAGCAATATGTAGTTATTGTTTCTTTGAACTGATCGGTGGGTCAATTATGAATTTTGTCTTACAAAATCGAAGATTAGTTTCAGGTAACCTTTTATGTGGTGGATCAAAATTACCTTAGGAATCATTAAAAGGTTACTAGTTTCTTAGCAATGTAAAAAACATAGGAGAATGTGGGACCAGGAAAGGTAGCCTGGTCCTTGGCTGAGCTATGGCTAGAAGCCCCAGAGACCCTGAAGGGACAGTAGGAGCTTTGCTTGCTCTTAAGCATTAGGCTCCTGTCACTAGTTGCAACCCCCCATAGATTTGTGTCCATTAGTCTAGTAAGGAAAATGTCCCAAACTCCTCCATATGTAGATGAGAAAAAGGATGTGACTAGTGATAACCTAGGCTCTTGAGAGATCTCCATGCTAATGAGGTATCTAGAGGCCTGCAGGGCTTAGCCAATAAGCTTCCCTTCCCAGACAATCTTCTCTGCAAAAGGTATTCAACCTCAGGCCCATTTGTTTTACACATCTACTTTCCTCCACATAACAATAAATTCCTTAAAATCATGGTCTGCCTCTTTTCATCAGGATCCACAGTGGGCAGCCATAGAGAAGGCCTTAGCCTATAGAGCAGCCATCTTGTTTTCCATAGAAGGCCTTTCTGTGCTCCCGGCCTTGAGTTCCTCCAAACTCAAGCTAAGTCTGTCAGGTCAAGCCAAGAACTCTCACTGTGTGACCAGACTGATCCTCCCTTCACTGCTCCCACTGCCCCTGAGCCAGATCCTGCCCACGGTCCCAGAATCTGTTCTCAGTATTTATGCAACTTCCTGGGTGTCCAAAAGTCTGGAAACCCCACGGCCAGGCCTCCTCACAGATCCAGTGAACCCTGAGCAGCTCTGGCTGTCCTGTGCTTCAGACTGTACTTCCGAACCCCTGGAGTGGTGTCCTGGGGCTTCCGTAAAACCCAACACCTGCCTAGCATCAACTTCCAGCATCCCACCTCCCCAGCATCTGTGCCTTGCAGTAGAGTGGAGCTGGAACCCATAACCCTACAAGAGAGAATTAAAATCTATAAATCTCAACAATGTACAAAACAGGTATTTTCTACCTTATGTTACTGGCATGCTATAATTCACATATGTGACAATGTTAACATCCATTACACCAATTTACAACTGAATCATTCAAATCACAAAGGGAATATGTTTACTTACATCGCTTACATTATATTTTATTTCTCATAAGCAAGTCTTCTCAAATATGTTTTATGGTTATTCAAGTTTGAAAATATATTTCTATTTAAAATAGAACATTAAAACAATGAAAATACTCACAACTGAAAATGAAATTCAATAATAATAGCCCTTAAACAGATTTTTCTTTAGCAATGATGTTTATCAATATTTGTTAGAACTTAGTTGGAAAGCATTTTATTAGATGAAAAGATTATACCAGTTGAACAAGAATCAAAGTTCCAGATTACTACAGCTGAAATGCAAATAGAATAACTGGTAAGATTTGATAAGAAGACCACATATAAATTCAAGGCCCTGAGAAATAATTTTCTGAAACTATTCAGGATAGTATCAGAACTTCATCAAATGGGTTTTTCTATTTTTGTAAATGAAAAGAATTTCTCTGTGATGTATGACCAGATACAATATGCATATATTTTAAAACAATTAATGGAAAATAGGCCATGAATTTGAAAGAGAACTAGGAGACATTTCTTGGAAGGTTTGGAGGGAAGAAAAAGAAAGGAAAATTATGTAATTATAATTTCAAACACTAACAGATTTTTAAAAATACATATATAAGTACCTGTATGTAAACTTCAAGTTATGTCACTAGAAGCAATAACAGTTTACCCAAGTCCCATAGACTATCTAGCAAAAATCCCAGTGCTTGAAGAAGAGGAAATCTCACTAGAAGTAGTTGGTCATAGTAGTTCAAAAGATTCCCCACACAGTACAGTTTATTTCTTATGCTTTGGTTGCCTCCCAGGACTATAAAGTTAGACTTTATTGCTAACAACACTACACATTTTTTTACATGGCTGCTGGAAGAATTGTAGCTGTAATTATCCTTTTAAATTCTTTTTCTGAAACTTTATTTAATTCACTTGCACCAAGCATACTGGCTGGTTTTGTGTGTCAACTTGATACAAGCTGGAGTTATCACAGAGAAAGGAGCCTCCATGGAGGAAATGCCTCCATGAGATCCAGCTGTAAGGCATTTTCTCAGTTAGAGACCAAAGAGGAAGGGCTCATTGTGGGCAGTGTCATGCCCAGGCTGATGGTCCTGTGCTCTATAAGAAGGCAAGCTGACAGAGCTCCCAGGGACTAAACCACCAACCAAAGAGTACACATGGCTGGCGGTGGGAGGAGGGGAGCAGGGGTTGACCCATGGCTCCAGCTGCATATGTAGCAGAGAATTGCCTTATCTGGCATCAATGGGAGAGGTCTTTGGTCCTGTGGAGGCTCAATGATCCAGCATAGAGCAATGCTAGGGCAGTGAGTCAGGAGTGGATGGGTAGTCAAGTGGAGCACCCTCATAAAAGCAGGAGGGAGGGAGGTGTGATAGGGGGTTTGTGAAGGGGAAACAAGGAAGAGGGATAACATTTGAAATGTAATTAAATAAAATAACAAATAATTAAAAAGAACACAATCTGAGCAAGCCAGGGAAAGCATCCTGTAAGCATTACTCTTGCATGGCCTCTGCATCAGCTCCTGCCTACTGGTTCCTGCACTGTGTGAGTTCCAGTCCTGACTTCCTTTGGTGATGAACAGCAACATGGAAGTGTAAGTTGAATAAGCTCTTTCCTCCCCAACTTGCTTCTTGGTCATGGTGTTTTGTGCAGGAATAGATTAAGACCCCAGGTAACATTATTGTGGAATTAGTAATTTTAGGAGTAGCTAAATTGTTTAGGTGTTTTGTGTAACTTATATTTTTGTGTTTGTATTTGATCAACTTCAACTGGAGTTAAATAATTTATTACATTTTCTTTATATAAATAAAATTGTTTATATAAGTTGAATAAAGTTCTTCCTTTGATGGTAGGCTATATAATATTCACGAGAGACTAAGTAATATCAAAGTGCTTCTTTACATTGTAAGTTCAACATCCATGGAAGCAAGTTGTTGTTGTTGTTTTTTTCATTTTTAGTTCTCCACTGAAAATAGAATACAGCCTTCAATGAGAATACTTATCCAGAGATACACTCACTATGAAAATAAAGTAATATTTAACCACACAATTATCACTCTACATGTGACATTTATATTTCATAATTTTAACATTATTCTGCATGGTAATTTATAAGTTTTGTATGTAGAAATAGAAAAAAAGGAAAGAAAAATAAAGATGAAACAATAATACTAGTGACTCATTTTTGATTGATAAGTATAAAGTAGAGGGTTTGAATGTAAATAGTGAGGAAAACAGAAGTTAAAACAAAAAGATAAAATAGTTTGGTTGAGGGTAAACAAAAAAGAGAAAGATTTGCTTTTAGATAGCTTAGAACATTCAAAACTCTAAGGAGTCTGAGCCACAAATCCCACCCAAACAAATAAAGAGTGTTCTTTTGAAGATGAGAAAAAAGAAGGAAAGTAAAACAGTATGGAGCATGAAGAGAGAAGGACCAACCCACACTAATAAATTGGTATCTGGCATTAAATAATCAAGCGATAGATATAGCAGGAAGACCATTGTGGATGAAGATGTAATGGGCTGGCTTGATTGTTGGATTCAATCTGAGACCTTTCTACTTTATTGTACTATTTTATTATTGATTTTGCTATAAGAATGAATGAATATTTGATATTGTTTTTCTTTCATCTTACTCAAATAGGATGGCAAATAAACATACAATCCTCTAAATCACCACCCACACTTGCATTGGAAAAGTGCTTGGGAAAGAGTTCAGAGAATCATTGCAATTTGAGGCTCTCTTCAGCCAGAGTCAAACCCTGCCAACAGTTCTGCAAAACAAAACAAAAGAACAAGTAAAAAGGGTTGCTTATTGTATATTTGTTTAAATGGGTCATGAAGGTAGAAGTTATCTCTTTAATTTAAAAGTGCAAGATGAACAGTTTAGCCATATTACATGTTTTATATTTTAACTGTTAGTAATTATCTTTCCTGCATGTGCTGGTTTGTTTGTTTTCAACTTTCCACAAGCTAGAGTTGTCTAAGAAGAGGGAGCCAGAACTGAGAAAGCATCTGAATAAGACGGCTCAGTACAGAAGCCCGATTGATGTGGTAAGGCACAGGTTATTGTAGGTGTTGCCACCTTTGATAAACTGGTCCTAGATGTATAAGAAAGCAGGTCGAGTAAGCAATGAGGAGCAAGCCAGTAATCATCATTCCTCCAGGGCCTTTGTTCTAGTTCCTGCCTCCATTTCTGCCTTGAGTTCCTGTCCTGAACTCCCTCAGTGATGGACTAATATCTGGAAGTATAAGAAAAAGCTTTCCTTTGCATGTTGCTTTCAATCTTAGCAACAGAAATCCTAATTAACAGCATCTTTATTAAATAAAGCAAATACAATTTTACTTCTTTTATCAAAAAGTTAAAATCTAAATATCAGTGAGATCTAATTGATATTAATTTGAAGGTAGTCAATTCCATTTAGTTAGATGGTCACAATATGGTTTACGACATTTATCTCCACTGAATTGTTCTTATCAGACCTGTACTTAGACCACATAAATTTTTATGATTTCTCATTTTCACAAACCAAAGCGATGGTAGTCTGTGGGGGCAATGTGAGCCATATAACTAGAAAGCAGGTCTAGAGCAAGAATGAGGTTAAACATGTCCAAACCCTGAAAATGTTAAACTGAGGCTGGTAAGAGTAGGGATTGCTCCCTCCATGTTCTGGGTCCACATGCCACGGTTCACATATCTTTGTGATCTGCACCTCTGATCTCCTTGAAGTTGTCATGTAGCTTGATGGCCAATTTACATATTTAACTTTTCCTCTCCCTAAAAGGACATGTCCAGCAAGTACCTAAATTACCTCTTGATGTAAAATAAACAAAGTATTCCGAGCAACTTAGCCTCAGTCAATAATGTACACTAACTCGGGAAATTCCTCTACCCAAGATAGATTATTAGCCATTATTAGCCCAAATGAAGAGAGCTAACACTGAAAACCATTTTGGAAAATACACACACACACACACACTCACACACACACACACACACACACACACACACACACACACACACACACACACACACATACAAAACCGAGTTTCTGCAAACCTATCAGCTTAGCCAAGCTTAGATCCTTTCATTCTGGCTAACTTGCAAGAGCTCCTGAATACCTTAAGGGTAGAAGCAGGGCAAAATTAGAGCCGGACCTCAACATGAACCCAAACTGGATTAAACAGCATCTCCTGTTTGAGTAGGGAATGCCCCTCAACATGCATGCCTCCCTGCCCCAGCCTTTGGCATCAATCCAAAGGCCCAAGCCTCTACATTCTTTTTTTTTTTTTTAATTATTATTTTTATTCATTCTTTTTTTATTAGATATTTTCTTCACTTACATTTCAAATGCTATACCAAAAGTTCCCTACACCCTCCCCGTGCCCTGCTCCCCTACTGACTCACTCCCACTTCTTGGCCCTGGCTTTCCCCTGTACTGGGGCATATGAAGTTTGCTAGAACAAGGGGTCTCTCTTCCCAATGATGGCCAACTAGGCCATCTTCTGCTACATATGCAGCTAGAGACATGAGTTCTGGGGTTACTGATTCGTTCATATTGTTGTTCCACCTATAGGGTTGCAGACCCCTTCAGCTCCTTGAGTACTTTTTCTAGCTCCTACATTGGGGGCCCTGTGTTCCATCCAATAGATGACTGTGAGCATCCACTTCTGTATTTGTGAGGCACTGGCAAAGCCTTTCAGGAGATAGCTATATCAAGGTCCTTTCAGCGAAATCTTGCATGGATGTATCTGAAGGATATCATCCTGAGTGAGGTAACCCAATCACAAAAGAAGTCACTTGATATGCACTCACTGGTAAGTGGATATTAGCCCAGAAGCCTAGAATACCCAAGATACAACTTCAAAAACACAAGAAAATCAAGAAAGAAGACCAACTCGTGGATACCTCATTCCTCCCTAGAATAGGGAATAAAATATCCATGGAAGGAGTTGCAGAAACAAAGTTTGGAGCTAAGATGAAAGGAAGAACCATCCAAAGACTGCCCCACCCAGGGGTCCATCCCATAATCAGCCACCAATGCAGACACTATTGCATACACAAGCAAGATTTTGCTGAAAGGACTCTCTCTCTCTCTCTCTCTCTCTCTCTCTCTCTCTCTCTTAGATTTTTTTTTACATTTCTTTTTTTCCTATTTACTTTCTTTTCTCTTTTTATTTTACTAGATATTTTCTTCATTTATATTTCAAATGCTATCCCCAAAGCACCTTATACCTTCCCCCTGCCCTACTTCCCAACCCACCCACTCCTGATTCCTGGCCCTGGCATTCCCTGTACTGGGGTATATGATCATCACAAGACCAAGGGTGTCCCCTCCCATTGATGGCCTACTAGGCCATCCTCTGCTACATATGCAACTAGAGACACAGCTCTGTAGGGTACTGGTTAGTTCATATCGTTGTTGTTCTATAAGGTTGCAGACCCCTTTAGCTCTTGGGTACTTTCTCTAGCTCCTTCATTATGAGCCCTGTATTCCATCCAATAGAGAATCCACTTCTGTATTTGCCAGGCATTGGTATAGACTCACAAGAGAGAGCTATGTTAAGGTCCTGTCAGCAAAATCTTTCTGCTATCCCGTTTCCTGGTTTCCCCTCAGAAAACCTCCTATCCCCTCTCCTTCCCCCTGCTCAACAACCCACCCATGTCTGCCTCCTGGCCCTGGCATTCCCCTATACTGGGGTATAGAATCTTCACAGGACCAAGGGCCTCTCCTCCCATTGATACCAACTAGGCCATCCTCTGCTACATTTGCAGCTAGAGCCATGAGTCCCACCATGTGTTTTCTTTTGTTGGTGGTTTAGTCCCTGGGAGCTCTGGAGGTACTGGTTAGTTCATATTGTTGTTCCTCCTATGGCACTGCAAACCCCTTCAGCTTCTTGGGTCCTTTATCTAGATCCTCTATTGGTGAGTCTGTGCTCTGTCCAATGGATGGCCGTGAGCATCCACTCACAGCCATCCATTTGTATTTGTCAGGCCTCTCTGAAGACAGAGGGCTGGTGGTCTATCTTTTCAGTCTCTGTTTTTCTCTGGATCTAGAGTTTCCTTTCCTCTTCTATTATGGGGAAAATCTCATTGAAAAAGAGTCCTCATATTAAAAAAAAAAAAAAAAAAGAAAAAGAAAAAAGGCCTTCTTTAAATCCCTGTAATGAAACTTACCAAAATGCCATGTGGGCTTTCAACTATACCTGCTTCCCTTCTCCTTGCCCAACAATCCTGTGGTCTGCAGGACTCACTCTTCCTTAGTTTTTATTTGTCTAATTATACAAGCCTTCACATAAACAGATGAGTGAAATTTAATTTGAATTTTAATTAACTAAATCCCAAGATGCAACTGAACATTTTGCTATAGATACATAAAGGAATTTTCTGTTTCAACATAGTTATATGTTTTCACCATTTCCTAAAATGAAATTTAACTTTCCTTTCAGATCATTTGTCCCTTCCTTTTCACCTCTCACCCCCTGCTCACTGTTACTTGTACACTGAACAACTGTGACTACAGACCCAAGGCCTGTACAGTATCAAGCCAACCAAAATCCAAAATTAGACAGAGCTCAAGAAGACCGATTTTTTACAGAGTGTGTATTGGCAATCCATGGCTGCTGGGTTAAGAAGAGTCGGGTTTCTTTACAGAGTTGATCTCCGTGAAGTTACCTAGGTAATCTCCAGCAGATGGCCCTGTACTCATGTGCACACAGCAGCACAGAGTGGACACAGTAGAGTTAACACAGAGTTGCAGTTGAGCAATTAGACTGATAGGAGAGGAACTGAAGGGCAGGGATTGAGAGGTGGATTTAATAAAAATGCATTATAGGTGTATATGATTTTTCAAAAAATAAAAAATATGTAATAAAGCACAAAGTAGTGGCCCATACTTTTAATCCCAGCACTTCTGAGACTGAGGCAGGAATTATATAAACTTTGGACCCACCTGGTATTATCTGAAACTGACTGTGTGAGGAATTACATTAAAAGATTCTCTTTAGAAAAGACTTTCCCAAAATATTGTTCAAAGAAAATAAGATAACTTAATTAGGAGCTTAGCAATTGTCAGCAAGTTTGTATATTGGGGACTAGATGTTTTTAATCACAATTTTCTCATTTAGACATATACACACACACACACATGTGTATATATATTAAATATTAACAACAGGTAAATCTCTCCATAGATCCTGAGAACGTTGTAGTTGTTCTTGAGGCTGGGTGCCTCAAGAGTTAGAGTTGTCCCATAATTTCTTTCTGTCACTGAAGGGCACGGGCAGTCCAAAAGTGTCTTAACAGTCCACTTCTGGTCTTTAACTCAGAAATCCCCTGGAGAGCCACTGGTCCCAATTCTGTCCACAAAAGAATTAATAACCAAAGAGACTTGTGGAGTGCATCAACTCAGCAGCAAAAGCAAAGATAAAGCAAGCAATGATGAGAATAATTTTCCTTCTGACATACCTGTTCTTATCTGGGTTCCTACTGTAAGATGTTACCTACAATTGAGGTGGGCTTTACCACATTAATCACCACAGATGTTCAGGTAAGGGACTCTATGCAGGTCTTGCTTGCGCTCAACTGGCCAGGAAGAACGACAAATATGTAATAAAGCACAAAGTAGTGGCCCATACTTTTAATCCCAGCACTTCTGAGACTGAGGCAGGAATTATATAAACTTTGGACCCACCTGGTATTATCTGAAACTGACTGTGTGAGGAATTACATTAAAAGATTCTCTTTAGAAAAGACTTTCCCAAAATATTGTTCAAAGAAAATAAGATAACTTAATTAGGAGCTTAGCAATTGTCAGCAAGTTTGTATATTGGGGACTAGATGTTTTTAATCACAATTTTCTCATTTAGACATATACACACACACACACATGTGTATATATATTAAATATTAACAACAGGTAAATCTCTCCATAGATCCTGAGAACGTTGTAGTTGTTCTTGAGGCTGGGTGCCTCAAGAGTTAGAGTTGTCCCATAATTTCTTTCTGTCACTGAAGGGCACGGGCAGTCCACAAGTGTCTTAACAGTCCACTTCTGGTCTTTAACTCAGAAATCCCCTGGAGAGCCACTGGTCCCAATTCTGTCCACAAAAGAATTAATAACCAAAGAGACTTGTGGAGTGCATCAACTCAGCAGCAAAAGCAAAGATAAAGCAAGCAATGATGAGAATAATTTTCCTTCTGACATACCTGTTCTTATCTGGGTTCCTACTGTAAGATGTTACCTACAATTGAGGTGGGCTTTACCACATTAATCACCACAGATGTTCAGGTAAGGGACTCTATGCAGGTCTTGCTTGCGCTCAACTGGCCAGGAAGAACGACGCTGCAACAGGATCCTTCTGCACACGTTTATTGGGAGAGTATTGATTGCATAGGCGAAAGAAGAACAACCCCGAACAAGGAAAATGATGCTGCTTATATACACCTCCATGTGACATGTCAGCTCCTGATTAGCTGCTCACTCATCACCCCACTACTATGCCCCGGGATGGGCAGTGACTTGGCACAAATTTACTCTTGCACCTGCGCACATTACTTGTTTACCAGTTAGGCACAGCGGAGGCTCGTGATGGCAATTGTTCACAGCTCTCCACATGCAGGCAATTTTATTTTGTAGCAAGTTGACATAAAAAACAGTCATAATACCTTGTCTCAAAAACAGGTAATAAAAAAGATTTTCATATTGATTTCTTGAAATTGAGTTGGGTGTGTGGCTATTAAAAAATCCTTTCATGAAAAAGATACCTGATCAGAATGTGATTTGATCTATAATGTCTGTAGTTTTTACCCTGTGTCATGTTAACATCACCTACAGAACCACAAAAGAAAAGAAATTTTAAAAAATAGTCCAAATCAGAAAAATAAATAATTAAGGAAGAGTCCTGGGTAACCATGGATCCAAAAAGACACTGTGGAGGGCAGTTATTAAAATACAGATACAAATGGGAAACCATTTGGAATGGCTAATAAGCTAGAAAAAAAAGTAGACAATGTGGTCAGAAAAGAAAGTGACAACATATTCAAATGCAACCTGCAGATTATGATAAATATCTAGATGTCAGTTATCTTAACTCATAAGAGAGTTTATGGAGAATAAATTACCTGGTTTAAGTTGAAAGGAATTAGGATAAAGCAGAAAGATAATTTTAAAATTACTTTGGTAATCTAAGTAAAGCGTAACCTTTTAATTGTGGTACAAGTAAAAAGTGAAGGCCATACAAAGTTAAAGACAAATAAAGTCTATCTTTTGTACAACACAAAAGAGAATGATATTCAACACACAAAGTTTTATCTAGATTCGTATTCTCTAGTTAGATAAAATGTAACATGGATCAATGATTGTAGAAATGTACGTGTTTTCTTGAAGAAGTTTTGGTTGTAAAATTATAGTAGAGTCAGCAATAATATGAGGACAATAAACAAATGAGGGAACGTAGTCATCATACAAGTATAAAAAACATGTACTTGATGATAATAGCCAAGAGTTCATAAGGCAGTCATGATGACTGAATCATTTTCTGGCCTCATATAGCTATATTTCCATTGGTTAATAGACAATAGAGAATTTAATTTAACTATGATTACCCCCCAAATTTATAACAAAGTATATGAGAAGCAGGAGAGTGGGTAGAACAATCGATGACATTGACGGAATACTGACTCAGAGTTATAGATGCAATGATGGGAATACACTGAGCGATAATAAGTGATACGTTAGTCCCACTGGGTATAAAGGAATTGGTGCTGAGATAAAAAGGAAATATATTGTAATGTTTATCCAATTGAAATGATGAACATGTTAATTTGATTATAATAGCAGGAGTCAGAAAATTCACATGGAAGTTCAAAGCTGATATAAATTAGGAATCTGAGAAACATAGAGCTGTGAATTGAAGGGGTATGATAATGAAACTAGCAAGAGATGAATGGTAGCAGAGAGCATGCTGTTAAAGAGGAACTTAATTGTCCCAAGACTGAGAGGACTCACTAAAATGACTGCAGTCATTCAATTGCCTGTCATTCAAAAATGCACCAACTAAAACAGACAAGTAGGGAAACGGTAATATATGAAGGGACAGATAACACAAAGGAATGAGGACATCAGAAATGGTGCTGGTAATGATGGTAAGGACAGAAAATACAGCACAGAATATTCAGTCTTAATCTTTTACATTTGTGCAGGTTGACCAGTTCTACATTAATGACTTTTTTCCTAATAATTCTTTAAGGTTTTCTGTGTTTGTATAATTAAAGAATAGGCAGCACTGCGTGCTGGTCAAAGATTTTTAAAATGGTGATTAATAGATAAAAACATAATTACATTTATGGGGTACAAACTAATGGGGTTTAAAATGCAGGCACCTTGTAACCAACTTCTTTAAAAAAAAGTCTATAAATGTTATACCCACATGGTTATTATCTGAAACTGACCCTGTGGAGAATTACATTAAAAGATTCTCTTTAAATATGACTTTCCCAAAATGTTGTTCCAAGAAAATAAGATAACTTAATTAGGAGCTTAGCAATTGTCAGCAAGTTTGTATATTGGGGACTAGATGTTTTAAACCGCAATTTCCTCATTTATACATTGAATAGTCATAGAGATGAGAAAAACTGCCTTGTGATCACATATTTCTCCAAGGTTGTCTGTGAGACAGATTGTTACTCCCTTGGGGGATTTGCAGACTGAAGCTCTGCTAATTGCTAAGAAAGAGAAAGTTATATGTGAGAATGCAATCTTCACAAACTGTATAGCTAAGATAAAGCATAGCTTAGGTCTTGAGGAGGTTGCTCAAGAATAATCAATTAAAGCTGTATATAAAATCTCATTTCAAAGTCATCTGTGTTATTTTCAGAATAAGGAGCTGTACACTCTTCTTTCCTACAGCTATTCTTTTTACATACCATGGGAAAATGTGTATATTCTAGTTATGAGAATTGCCATATGACAAAAACCACCATGTTATAGAAAAGTGACTTGATATGAGATTAAAGTGTAACAGAATGGGGAAGCATATGTTTCACATAACCAAAGCTTTGGGTTTCACTGCCAATAATGCCATAAGAAAAAAAAAAATCAATGAAAGTCCTCAGCTAGGCCAAGAGTGAAAGTTCCCATTCACCTTCCAGATAGCCAGCTATTGATCTTTTTATTCCCTTAGAGATCATTGTATCATTACAAAAGATAAGATATATTTCATAATAAACAAAGATAAATTTTGAAGCTGTAAATCTCAAAATTGTGCCCCTGTATGTTCATTCTGATTAATGTGTTTTTAAGAGTAGCTCTTAGGTGCTAAAATTATATAAACCTTGTGATTAGATTACAAATGTAAACATCTTCTCATCCAGAGTGGATTGCATGGCTTCATTTTTTCTTTTACATTGAGAAAATTCTAAGAGAATTAAATTCATAGGTTTCTTAGTGGGCCAAGCTCGGGGACATTCAATTACTTGGTGCAGACTGATCATTAGATTAGATACATCCCAGCATATCACAGAGGGTGAAGAGGTTCCTCCAGAGACAAAGGTGCTTTAAAGCAATTTCACTTCTAATTATATTTCTTGTAAGGTTTTGTTTGTGTCTTGTTTGAAATAGGCTGTAATCTACTAGAGAGAGAAAGAAATCAAAAGATTACAATCATCTTATCTTGTATGAAATGGTCCTGGGTTCAGTCTTATTTGATTAAAATTATTTAGAAAATAATTTTGCTCTGTGTCATTAAAGGATGCTGATGGACAGATACAATAAGATGAATTAATTTGATATAGTATGGCAAGATAACAACCCTAGTAGTTGATTGCAATAAAAATATGCTCATTTCATGCACTTTAGATATACTAGGATGGGGACTCACTATTAGATTGTAACCATTATAAAGTATTTGTGATAAATAAGTATAAATATTTTCAATATATGTAAGCTAAGTTAAACTATGGTACAATTCACAATGTTTCTATTTTTCCCTTATGTTAAACATGAGACATTGGTAAACATATTTATCATCATATACAATGAAACTAATTAAAATTCTGTCTTTGCTGAAATTGAATTACATATACATAGATAGATAGATAGATAGATAGATAGATAATAGATAGAAAGATAGATAGATAGATAGAGATAGAGATATGTATGCTCCTAAACACTTTATGCTTAATTACTGATTTATGCACTAAAATATTCATAAGTGTCAATTATTTCTTGTACACTATCTTTATACTTTAAAATTTAAAAGGACTTGTATCTCTTAAATCATTTTTAAAAGTAATAAAGTGGGTTGTTTAATACTTATTTCCTTGCATGTTTTACTCAAGTAGTAATTAGAAAACTTACTTTTGGCCTTGATACTATTCTCTGTTTCTAAATAAAGAGTCTTAAAAATCAATAGTAGAAATTTTCAAAAATTAGTCTTGCTAAATTTTCAAAAAAAAACATGGACTAGAAAATATATCATATAGACTGTAGCTTGCATGGGAGAATGGATGTGTCACAAGCGACAAGCTCTGGCTTAAGCACAAGTACCATATACACTGGGTGTGTTGGTACCTACCTGTAATCCAAGCATTTGGAAAGTAGAGGCAGGAAAACCAGAAGTTCAAGCTAGTTCTTGACAAGACAGTGATTTTTGAGGCCAGCCTAGGATACTTGAGACACTATGTCAATGAAGGAAGGAAATGAAAAGGTATGTCAAGGGAAGGAGGGAGGGAAGAGGAAGAGGAGGAGGAAAGAAATTAACTTAGCTCTTCCCACAAAACAACGCTATTTTGTGTATTAAAGATCATTAATATTTGAGTGGTTTCCAAATAAGGTACTTACATTTTTCTCTCAAGGCTAAAGATAGCTACTCTTGTTCTACTGAAATCTGACTTCAATTCACCTCAGTTAAGGTTTTTTTTTTTTTTAGCCAATCTCCACTATACATCTAACAGAAATCTAACAGAAAGTTCCCAAGACACTAACGTCTAAAGGTCAATTTTCAGAAGTGCAGGTGATTGAAACTAACCTTGCAAGCACATAACTCAGAGCATTTGCCCTCATAAGATTCTCTACCCTCTGGCCACAGATGCTCATGAGCCTGTGATCAATTTTAAGAAGATACAGGCAAGTGGGAAAGGTTGAGATCAAAAGGAATGGTCTTCTCCAGGGTTAAGCCTCTAATAGTAGTATCTGTAGTCTCCCCTCCCCCAGCCTGAAACCTGCTTGCTCAGGGGTGGAGCTTCCTGCTCATTCGTTCTGCCATGCCCACTGCTGGACCGTGCCTTTTTTGCTGTTTGGAGCCACACAGGTGCTCACCCTGCTACTGGATCCCGAGATTATTTGGCTGGAATTGGGTCCCCTCCCCCTTCCTTCATAACTGCGTGCGGAACAGTAAAATTGAGCTTTGATCAGAATGCCTGTCTTAGCTGCATTTCTTTATCTCACCGCCTAGCCCCTCTTCTCTTACAGGTTTCCAAAATGCCTTTCCAGGCTAGAAACCATGTTGTGATCTGCTGGCCGTACACAACAAGTATCCAATAACTAGTGATCAGTCCTGAGACTATAAGCACGTAGGTAATATAAGGACTAAAATGTTACATTTATGTATTGACAAATACATATGCATACATTTAGGAACATATATTCACATGATATGTAAATGAAGAATTAAAAGAAAATGGACCATGAAATACTTGGTTTTGTGTGTGTGTGTGTATGTCCATAGGAAGAGTAGCCTATGATTTTCTGTTGTGCTGGGCATTACTCTGGATTTTGTATGAGCATAATATTGACTTTATCAAGACAATTTAGAAGTGAGCTTCATCCCTAGATCTGCAACAAAACACATGCTTCAGCCTTCCCTGCCCTCCTGCCCTCATTTACTATGGATATGCCCACAGATATTCCCCTCTTAACCTTCCTTCCCTAACTCTTTGCTTCATTCCAGCCCATAACCTCAACAAGCACTCTCTGCTAACTCCAAGGCCACTACTGCCATGGAAGCAGATAGGGTGGGATCTTAACAGCACCTTCTGCCTCTTTGCTTCCAATCTCCCAAGTCTTGTCCCAAACTCTGTACCAAAACATGTTCTCCCTTCTCCCTTTTCTCTCTGACTCTATTGACAATGGATCACAGAGATCTCCTCATATCCCAGTATCCCATCCTCCAATATTCATTGAGCAGACTAGGGAAACAGGTAAACTAACTGAAGACCTTTTCTACTTCCTCCCCTCCTCTAAACCCAACCCCTCAGCCTCACCTCTATCTCTGCAATAGATAACCTGCTTCAGCATTCCTTTCTCATCTGTCCACATCTTCTGTGGATATTTTGCCCTCCTAAAACCCCTCCCCTCAATTGTTTTTCCCCAACTCCAATAGGAGCTCCTTTCTAAAACACAGACCACACTGGCCAAGGGAGATGATAGGCTGTTTATAGATCTTCCCTTATCCTTCTATTTTTCTACATCCTGTCCCTCAGACAAATTCAACTACTATAGCAGACCCTTTATTTTAACATCTCTTTACTGTAAATAAAGTAAAGAAGATATGGAAAGATGGGAAAATCTCCCATGATCATGCATCAGTAGGATTAACATAGTAAAAATGGTCATACTACCAAATAAAATCTACTGATTCAATGTAATCTTTGTCAAAATTCTAACACAATTCAGCACCAACAGAATGAACAATTCTCAGGCTTCTATGGGAAAAAAAGAGAAAGAAAGAAAGAAAGAAAGAAAGAAAGAAAGAAAGAAAGAAAGAAAGAAAGAGAGAGAGAGAGAGAGAGAAAGAGAGAGAGAGAGAAAGAAAGAAAGAAAGAAAGAAAGAAAGAAAGAAAGAAAGAAAGAAAGAAAGAAAGGAAGGAAGGAAGGAAGGAAGGAAGGAGGGAAGAAGGAAAGAAAGAAAGAAAGAAAGAAAGAAAGAAAGAAAGAAAGAAAGAAAGAAAGGAAGGAAGGAAGGAAGGAAGAAAGAGGAAAGATCAAAAGAAGGAAAGAAAAAAAGAAAGAAATATCCATCCATTTGCCTATGAATTTCATAAATTCATTGTTATTAATAGCTGAGTAGTACACCATTGTGTAAATGTACCACATTTTCTGTATCCATTCCTCTGTTGAGGGACATCTGGGTTCTTTCCAGCTTCTGGCTATTATAAATAAGACTGCTGTGAATATAGTAGAACATGTGTTCTTATTACATGTTGGAACATCTTCTGGGTATATGCCCAGGAGTGGTATTGCTGGGTACTCAAGTGGTACAATGTCCAGGTTTCTGAAGAACCAAAAAACTGATTTCCAGAGTGGTTGTACCAGCTTACAATCCCTCTAACAATGGAGGAATTTTCCTCTTTCTCCACATCCTTGCCAGAATCTGCTGTCACCTGAGTTTTTTATCTTAGTCATTCTGATTGGTATGAGGTGGAATCTCACTGATAAGTGGATATTAGCCCAGAAGCCCAGAAGCTCTGAATACCCAAGATACAATTCACAAGTCACTTGAAACTCAAGAAAAAGGAAGACCATAGTGTAGATACTTCTATCCATCATAGAAAGGGGGAACAAAACACCCATTGAAGGAGTTACAAAGATAAAGTGTGGAGTAGAGACTGAAGAAATGACCATCTAGAGACTGACTCACCTGGGGATCCATCCCTTTTACAATCACCAAACCCAGACACTGTTATGGATGCTAACAAGTGCTTGCTGACAGGAAACTGATATAGCTCTCTCCTGAGAGGCTCTGCCAGTGCCTCACAAATACAGAGGTGGATGCCCACAACCGTTCACTGGACTGAGCATAGGATCCCCAAGGAGCTGAAGGGTTTGCATCCCCATAGGAGGAGCAATAATATGAACTAGCCAGTACCCCCAGAGCTCCCAGGGACTAAACCACCATCCAAATATCACACATCGTGGGACTCACGGTTCCAGCTGCATATGCAGCAGAAGATGGCCTAGTGGGACATCAATGGGAGGAGAGGCCCTTTGTCCTATGAAGGTTGTATGCCCCAGTGTGGGGGAATGCCAGGACCAGAAACAGGAGTGGGTGGGTTGGTGGGGGGGGGGGCAGGGGATGGGTCTTTCACAAGGGAAACTGGGAAAGGGGATAACATTTGAAATGTAAATAAAGAAAATATCCAATAAAAAACAGAAGAAAGAAAGAAAGAGAGAGAGAGAGAGAGAGAGAGAGAGAGAGAGAGAGAGAGAGAAAGAAAGAAAGAAAGAAAGAAAGAAAGAAAGAAAGAAAGAAAGAAAGAAAGAAAGAAAGGGAGGAAGAAAGGAAGAAAGGAAGAAAGCAAGCAAGCAGGATAGTTAATCCTGACTTTAAAAGAACTGCTGGGGCTTTCTCCATTCCCAAAGTAAAGTTTGGACTACATAGGTATCATAATAAATGTCAATTGCTATTGTAGTAAAAATAGACATATTGCTCAATGAAAATCAAATTGAAGCCACATACATAATTCCATACATGTGTGGATTTGTGACTTTTAATAAAGCCAGAAAAACCCACTGAAAAAAAAATATCTTCAACAAATGGTGCTGCTTAAACCAGACAGCTGCCTACCTGTGGCACAATGAAAATAGGTGAATATAAACCCAGACACACTGAACCTAACTTAAAAAAAAAATCGAATCCAATCGCGCGGAACTTGAGACTGCGGTACATAGGAAAGCAGGCTACCCGGGCCTGATCTGGGGCACAAGTCCCTTCCGCTCCACTCGAGCCCCAGGCTACCTTGCCAGCAGAGTCTTGCCCAACACCCGCAAGGGCCCACACGGGACTCCCCACGGGATCCTAAGACCTCTGGTGAGTGGAACACAGCACCTGCCCCAATCCAATCGCACGGAAACTAAGACTGCGGTACATAGGGAAGCAGGCTACCCGGGCCTGATCTGGGGTACAAGTCCCTTCCGCTCTACTCGAGACTCGACCCCCCGGGCTACCTTGCCAGCGGAGTCTTGCCCAACACCCGCAAGGGCCCACACGGGACTCCCCACGGGACCCTAAGACCTCTGGTGAGTGGAACACAGCTCCTGCCCCAATCCAATCGCGCTGAACCTGAGACTGCAGTACATAGGGAAGCAGGCTACCCGGGCCTGATCTGGGGCACAAGTCCCTTCTGCTCGACTCCAGCCCCGGGCTACCTTGCCAGCAGAGTCTTGCCCAACACCCGCAAGGGCCCACACGGGACTCCCCACGGGATCCTAAGACCTCTGGTGAGTGGAACACAGCGCCTGCCCCAATCCAATCAAGCGGAACCTGAGACTGCAGTACATAGGGAAGCAGGCTACCCGGGCCTGATCTGGGGCACAAGTCCCTTCCGCTCGACTCGAGCCCCTGGCTACCTTGCCAGCTGAGTCACCTGACACCCGCAAGGGCCCACACAGGATTCCACACGTGATCCTAAGACCTCTAGTGAGTGGAACACAACTTCTGCCAGGAGTCTGGTTCGAACACCAGATATCTGGGTACCTGCCTTGCAAGAAGAGAGCTTGCCTGCAGAGAATACTCTGCCCACTGAAACTAAGGAGAGTGCTACCCTCCAGGTCTGCTTATAGAGGCTAACAGAGTCACCTGAAGAACAAGCTCTTAACAGTGACAACTAAAACAGCTAGCTTCAGAGATTACCAGATGGCGAAAGGCAAACGTAAGAATCCTACTAACAGAAATCAAGACCACTCACTATCATCAGAACGCAGCACTCCCACCCCACCTAGTCCTGGGCACCCCAACACAACCGAAAATCTAGACCCAGATTTAAAAACATTTCTCATGATGATGATAGAGGACATCAAGAAGGATTTTCATAAGTCACTTAAAGAATTACAGGAGAGCACTGCTAAAGAGTTACAGGCCCTTAAAGAAAAGCAGGAAAACACAGCCAAACAGGTAGAAATCATTAAAGAAAAATAGGAAAACACATCCAAACAGGTGATGGAAATGAACAAAACCATACTAGAACTAAAAGGGGAAGTAGACACAATAAAGAAAACCCAAAGCGAGGCAACGCTGGAGATAGAAACCCTAGGAAAGAGATCTGGAACCATAGATGCGAGCATCAGCAACAGAATACAAGAGATGGAAGAGAGAATCTCAGGTGCAGAAGATTCCATAGAGAACATCGACACAACAGTCAAAGAAAATACAAAATGCAAAAGGATCCTAACTCAAAACATCCAGGTAATCCAGGACACAATGAGAAGACCAAACCTACGGATAATAGGAATTGATGAGAAGGAAGATTTTCAACTTAAAGGGCCAGCTAATATCTTCAACAAAATAATAGAAGAAAACTTCCCAAACATAAAAAAAGAGATGCCCATGATCATACAAGAAGCCTACAGAACTCCAAATAGACTGGACCAGAAAAGAAATTCCTCCCGACACATAATAATCAGAACAACAAATGCACTAAATAAAGATAGAATATTAAAAGCAGTAAGGGAGAAAGGTCAAGTAACATATAAAGGGAGGCCTATCAGAATTACACCAGACTTTTCACCAGAGACTATGAAAGCCAGAAGAGCCTGGACAGATGTTATACAGACACTAAGAGAACACAAATGCCAGCCCAGGCTACTATACCCGGCCAAACTCTCAATTACCATAGATGGAGAAACCAAAGTATTCCACGACAAAAACAAATTCACACAATATCTTTCCACGAATCCAGCCCTTCAAAGGATAATAACAGAAAAGAAGCAATACAAGGACGGAAATCACCCCCTAGAACAACCAAGAAAGTAATCATTCAACAAACCAAAAAGAAGACAGCCACAAGAACAGAATGCCAACTCTAACAACAAAAATAAAAGGGAGCAACAATTACTTTTCCTTAATATCTCTTAATATCAATGGACTCAATTCCCCAATAAAAAGACATAGACTAACAGACTGGCTACACAAACAGGACCCAACATTCTGCTGCTTACAGGAAACCCATCTCAGGGAAAAAGACAGACACTACCTCAGAGTGAAAGGCTGGAAAACAATTTTCCAAGCAAATGGACTGAAGAAACAAGCTGGAGTAGCCATTTTAATATCGGATAAAATCGACTTCCAACCCAAAGTTATCAAAAAAGACAAGGAGGGACACTTCATACTCATCAAAGGTAAAATCCTCCAAGAGGAACTCTCAATTCTGAATGTCTACGCACCAAATACAAGGGCAGCCACATTCATTAGAGACACTTTAGTAAAGCTCAAAGCATACATTGCACCTCACACAATAATAGTGGGAGACTTCAACACACCACTTTCTTCAAAGGACAGATCGTGGAAACAGAAACTAAACAGGGACACAGTGAAACTAACAGAAGTTATGAAACAAATGGACTTGACAGATATCTACAGAACATTTTATCCTAAAACAAAAGGATATACCTTCTTCTCAGCACCTCACGGGACCTTCTCCAAAATTGACCATATAATTGGTCACAAAACAGGCCTCAATAGATACAAAAATATTGAAATTGTCCCATGTATCCTATCAGACCACCATGGCCTAAGACTGATCTTCAATAACAACATAAATAATGGAAAGCCAACATTCACGTGGAAACTGAATAACACTCTTCTCAATGATACCTTGGTCAAGGAAGGAATAAAGAAAGAAATTAAAGACTTTTTAGAGTTTAATGAAAATGAAGCCACAACGTACCCAAACCTATGGGACACAATGAAAGCATTTCTAAGAGGGAAACTCATAGCTCTGAGTGCCTCCAAGAAGAAACGGGAGACAGCACATACTAGCAGCTTGACAACACATCTAAAAGCCCTAGAAAAAAAGGAAGCAAATTCACCCAAGAGGAGTAGACGGCAGGAAATAATCAAACTCAGGGGTGAAATCAACCAAGTGGAAACAAGAAGAACTATTCAAAGAATTAACCAAACGAGGAGTTGGTTCTTTGAGAAAATCAACAAGATAGATAAACCCTTAGCTAGACTCACTAAAGGGCACAGGGACAAAATCCTAATTAACAAAATCAGAAATGAAAAGGGAGACATAACAACAGATCCTGAAGAAATCCAAAACACTATCAGATCCTTCTACAAAAGGCTATACTCAACAAAACTGGAAAACCTGGACGAAATGGACAAATTTCTGGACAGATACCAGGTACCAAAGTTGAATCAGGATCAAGTTGACCATCTAAACAGTCCCATATCACCTAAAGAAATAGAAGCAGTTATTAATAGTCTCCCAACCAAAAAAAGCCCAGGACCAGATGGGTTTAGTGCAGAGTTCTATCAGACCTACAAAGAAGATCTAATTCCAATTCTGCACAAACTATTTCACAAAATAGAAGTAGAAGGTACTCTACCCAACTCATTTTATGAAGCCACTATTACTCTGATACCTAAACCACAGAAAGACCCAACAAAGATAGAGAACTTCAGACCAATTTCTCTTATGAATATCGATGCAAAAATCCTCAATAAAATTCTCGCTAACCGAATCCAAGAACACATTAAAGCAATCATCCATCCTGACCAAGTAGGTTTTATTACAGGGATGCAGGGATGGTATAATATAATATAATTGATGGATACGAAAATCCATCAATGTAATCCATTATATAAACAAACTCAAAGACAAAAACCACATGATCATCTCGTTAGATGCAGAAAAAGCATTTGACAAGATCCAACACCCATTCATGATAAAAGTTTTGGAAAGATCAGGAATTCAAGGCCCATACCTAAACATGATAAAAGCAATCTACAGCAAACCAGTAGCCAACATCAAAGTAAATGGAGAGAAGCTGGAAGCAATCCCACTAAAATCAGGGACTAGACAAGGCTGCCCACTTTCTCCCTACCTTTTCAACATAGTACTTGAAGTATTAGCCAGAGCAATTCGACAACAAAAGGAGATCAAGGGGATACAAATTGGAAAAGAGGAAGTCAAAATATCACTTTTTGCAGATGATATGATAGTATATATAAGTGACCCTAAAAATTCTACCAGAGAACTCCTAAACCTGATAAGCAGCTTCGGTGAAGTAGCTGGATATAAAATAAACTCAAACAAGTCAATGGCCTTTCTCTATACAAAGAATAAACAGGCTGAGAAAGAAATTAGGGAAACAACACCCTTCTCAATAGTCACAAATAATATAAAATATCTTGGCGTGACTCTAACTAAGGAAGTGAAAGATCTGTATGATAAAAACTTCAAATCTCTGAAGAAAGAAATTAAGGAAGATCTCAGAAGATGGAAAGATCTCCCATGCTCATGGATTGGCAGGATCAACATTGTAAAAATGGCTATCTTGCCAAAAGCAATCTACAGATTCAATGCAATCCCCATCAAAATTCCAACTCAATTCTTCAACGAATTGGAAGGAGCAATTTGCAAATTTGTCTGGAATAACAAAAAACCTAGGATAGCAAAAAGTCTTCTCAAGGATAAAAGAACTTCTGGCGGAATCACCATGCCAGACCTAAAGCTTTACTACAGAGCAATTGTGATAAAAACTGCATGGTACTGGTATAGAGACAGACAAGTAGACCAATGGAATAGAATTGAAGACCCAGAAATGAACCCACACACCTATGGTCACTTGATCTTCGACAAGGGAGCTAAAACCATCCAGTGGAAGAAAGACAGCATTTTCAACAATTGGTGCTGGCACAACTGGTTGTTATCGTGTAGAAGAATGCGAATCGATCCATACTTATCTCCTTGTACTAAGGTCAAATCTAAGTGGATCAAGGAACTTCACATAAAACCAGAGACACTGAAACTTATAGAGGAGAAAGTGGGGAAAAGCCTTGAAGATATGGGCACAGGGGAAAAATTCCTGAACAGAACAGCAATGGCTTGTGCTGTAAGATCGAGAATTGACAAATGGGACCTAATGAAACTCCAAAGTTTCTGCAAGGCAAAAGACACCGTCAATAAGACAAAAAGACCACCAACAGATTGGGAAAGGATCTTTACCTATCCTAAATCAGATAGGGGACTAATATCCAACATATATAAAGAACTCAAGAAGGTGGACTTCAGAAAATCAAATAACCCCATTAAAAAATGGGGCTCAGAACTGAACAAAGAATTCTCACCTGAGGAATACCGAATGGCAGAGAAGCACTTGAAAAAATGTTCAACATTCTTAATCATCAGGGAAATGCAAATCAAAACAACCCTGAGATTCCACCTCACACCAGTCAGAATGGCTAAGATAAAAAATTCAGGTGACAGCAGATGCTGGCATGGATGTGGAGAAAGAGGAACACTCCTCCATTGTTGGTGGGAGTGCAGGCTTGTACAACCACTCTGGAAATCAGTCTGGCGGTTCCTCAGAAAACTGGACATAGTACTACCGGAGGATCCAGCAATACCTCTCCTGGGCATATATCCAGAAGATGCCCCAACTGGTAAGAAGGACACATGCTCCACTATGTTCATAGCAGCCTTATTTATAATAGCCAGAAGCTGGAAAGAACCTAGATGCCCCTCAACAGAGGAATGGATACAGAAAATGTGGTACATCTACACAATGGAGTACTACTCAGCTATTAAAAAGAATGAATTTATGAAATTCCTAGCCAAATGTATGGACCTGGAGGGCATCATTCTGAGTGAGGTAACACATTCACAAAGAAACTCACACAATATGTATTCACTGATAAGTGGATATTAGCCCCAAACCTAGGATACCCAAGATATAAGATATAATTTGCTAAACACATGAAACTCAAGAAGAATGAAGACTGAAGTGTGGACACTATGCCCCTCCTTAGATTTGGGAACAAAACACCCATGGAAGGAGTTACAGAGACAAAGTTTGGAGCTGAGATGAAAGGATGGACCATGTAGAGACTGCCTTATCCAGGGATCCACCCCATAATCAGTATCCAAACGCTGACATCATTGCATACACTAGTAAGATTTTATCGAAAGGACCCAGATGTAGCTGTCTCTTGTGAGACTGTGCCGGGGCCTAGCAAACACAGAAGTGGATGCTCACAGTCAGCTAATGGATGGATCATAGGGCTCCCAATGGAGGAGCTAGAGAAAGTAGCCAAGGAGCTAAAGGGATCTGCAACCCTATAGGTGGAACAACATTATGAACTAACCAGTACCCCGGAGCTCTTGACTCTAGCTGCATATATATCAAAAGATGGCCTAGTCGGCCATCACTGGAAAGAGAGGCCCATTGGACTTGCAAACTTTATATGCCCCAGTACAGGGGAACACCAGGGCCAAAAAGGGGGAGTGGGTGGGCAGGGGAGTGGGGGTGGGTGGATATGGGGGACTTTTGGTATAGCATTGGAAATGTAAATGAGTTAAATACCTAATAAAAACTGGAAAAAAAAGATATTAAAAAAAATCGGGTAATAGTCTTTGGCACATTATTAAAAGAGAGAATTTTTCTGAACAGAACACCTACAGTGTCTTTTGGGTATATTCTCAAGAGTAATATAGCTAGATCTTGAAGTAGAGCCATTTATGTCTTCTGAGAAACTGGAAATTTCATTTCCAAAATAGTTTTACAAGTTTGCAGTCCTAACAGCTATGGAGGAGTGTTCTCATTGCTCCATGTCTTCAAGAGCACGTGCTATCAGTTCAGCTTTTGATCTTAGCCATTCGGGCAGGTGTAAAATGGATCTTGGAGTCATGTTGATTTCGAGTTCCTTCATGACAAAGGATTTTGAACATTTCATTAAGTACTTCATGGCCATTTGAGATTCCTCTCTTAAGAATTCTCTGTTTAGCACTGTACCCCATTTTAATTGGGTTATTGGGACTGGTGGTTAACAAAATCTTGAGTTCTATACAGATTTTGGATATTAACTAGCCCTCTATCAGATATAGGGTTGGTAATGATCCTTTCCCAATCTGTAAACTGTGGTCCTGTCTTACTGTCAGTGTCCTTTGTCTTCAGAAGATTTTCAGTTTCATGAGATACCATTTATCAATTTTTGACTTTAGAGCCTGAAACATTGGTTTTCTGTTCAGGATGCTGTCACCTGTACAAATGAATTCAAGGCTATTTCCCATTTTCTGTTCTATATATTTAGTGTATCTTTTTTTATGTTGAGGTCTTTGATCCACTTGGACTTGAGTTTTGTGCAGGGTCATAGATACCTTCTCTTTTTATTGTTTACATACTGACATCCAGTTAGACCAAGCATGGTTTGTTGAAGATGCTTTCATTTTTTCACTGTCTAGGTTTTCCTCAAACGATTTTTCAGACTCTAATGAAATGATCGTGTGATTTTTTTTTTCGTTTAGTTTGTTTATATGGTGTATTTCTTTGATAGATTTTTGTACATTGAACAATACTAGGATGCCTGGGATGAAACCTATATAATTATGGTGAATGATTTTTTTTCAATGTGTTCCCAAGTTCAGTTTGCCAGTATTTTATTGCCATGGTTGCTCTCATACTCAATCCACACAAAGACCCAAGAAAGAAAGGGAACTTCATAGCAATTTCCCTTATGAATATCGATGCTAATATACTCAATAAAATACTTGCAAGCTGAATCGAAGACCACATCAAAACTATCATCCTCCATTATCAATTAGGCTTCATCCCAGTGATGCAGGTATCATTCAATATATGGAAATCCACCAATGTAATCCACTATATAAACAAAGAAAAATCCACATGATCATCTTAATATATTTTAAAAACCATTTGACAAAGTTCAATACCCCTTCATGTTAAAAGTCTTGGAAAGATCAGGAATTCAATGCACATACTTAAATATAATAAAAGCAATATATAACAAACCAATAGCCAACATCAAACTAAATGGAGAGAAACATGAAACAATCCCACTAATATCAGGGACAAGACAAGGCTGCCCACCCTCTCCTTACCTATTCAATGTAGTGTTTGAAGTTCTAGCTATAGCAATTAGAGAACAAAAAAGGAGATCAATGGAATACAAATTGAAAAGGATGAATTCAAGATATCACTATTTGCAGATGATATGGGCTGAGAAAGAAATTAGGAAAGAGACACCCTTCAAAATAGTAACAAGTAATAGTAAGATATCTTGGTGTAACTCTAACAAAGTAAGCAGAAGATCTGTATGACAAGAACTTCAAGTCTCTGAAGAAAGAAATCAAGGAAGATCCAGAAAATGGAAAAATCTTGCATGGTCATGGGTTGGCAGGATTAACATAGTAAAAATCACTAACTTACCAAAAGCAACCCACAGATTCAATGTAATCCCCTTCACAATTGCAACTCAATTCTTCACAGAGATAGAGAGCAATCCTCAAATTTATCTGGAATAACAAAAATCCCAGTCTAACAAAAGCTAATCTCAATATTAAGAGAACTCCTGGTGGCCTTTTTGTCTTATTGACGGTGTCTTTTGCTTTGCAGAAGCTTTGCAATTTTATGAGGTCCCATTTATCGATTCTTGATCTTACAGCACAAGCCATTGCTGTTCTATTCAGGAATTGGGAAAGGATCTTTACCTATCCCAAATCGGATAGGGGACTAATATCCAATATATATAAAGAACTCAAGAAGGTGGAACCCAGAAAATCAAATAACCCCATTAAAAAATGGGGCTCAGAGCTGAACAAAGAATTCTCACCTGAGGAATACCGAATGGCAGAGAAACACCTGAAAAAATGTTCAACATCCTTAATCATCAGGGAAATGCAAATCAAAACAACACTGAGATTCCACTTCACTCCAGTCAGAATGGCTAAGATCAAAAACTCAGGTGACAGCAGATGTTGGCGAGGATGTGGAGAAAGGGGAACACTCCTCCATTGTTGGTGGGATTGCAAGCTTGTACAACCACTCTGGAAATCAGTCTGGCGGTTCCTCAGAAAATTGGACATAGTACTACCGGAGGATCCCGCAATACCTCTCCTGGGCATATATCCAGAAGATGTCCCAACCGATAAGAAGGACACATGCTCCACTATGTTCATAGCAGCCTTATTTATAATAGCCAGAAGGTGGAAAGAACCCAGATGCCCCTCAACAGAGGAATGGATACAGAAAATGTGGTACATTTACACAATGGAATACTACTCAGCTATTAAAAAAATGAATTTATGAAATTCCTAGGCAAATGGATGGCCTGGATGGTATCATCCTGAGTGAAGTAACCCAATCACAAAGGAACTCGCACAACATGTACTCACTGATAAGTGGATAATAGCCCAGAAACTTAGGATACCCAAGATATAAGATACAACTTGCCAAACGCATGAAATTCAAGAAGAACGAAGACCAAAGTGTGGACTCTTTACCCTTTCTTAGAAATGGGAACAAAACACCCATGGAAGGAGTTACAGAGACAAAATTTGGAGCTGTGACGAAAGGATGGACCATCTAGAGACTGCCATATGCAGGGATCCATCCCATAATCAGCTTCCAAATGCTAACACCATTGCATACACTAGCAAGATTTCGCTGAAAGGACCCAGTTATAGCTCTCTCTTGTGAGACTATGCTGGGGCCTAGCAAACACAGAAGTGGATGATCACAGTCAGCTATTGGATGGGTCACACGGCCCCTAGTAGAGGAGCTAGAGAAATTACCCAAGGAGCTATAGGGAACTGCAACCCTATAGGTGGAACAACAATATGAACTAACCAGTACCTGGGAGCTCTTGTCTTTAGCTGCATATGTATCAAAAGATGGCCTAGTCGGCCATCACTGGAAAGAGAGGCCCATTGGACTTGCAAACTTTATATGCCCCAGTACAGGGGAACGCCAGGGCCAAAAAGGGGGAGTGGGTGGGTAGGGGATTGGGGGTGGGGGTGGGTATGGGGGACCTTTGGGATAGCATTGAAAATGTAAATGTGGAAAATACCTAATTAAAAAAAAAAAAAAGAGAACTCCTGGGTATATCACCATCCCTGACCTCAACTTCTGTACTACAGTGAAATAGTTATAAAAACAGCTTTTTTTCCCCAATTTTTTTATTAGATATTTTTTCATTTACATTTCTAATGCTATCCTGAAAGTCCACTATACCCTCCCCTTGCTCTGCTCCCCTACCCACTCACTCCCACTTCTTGGCCCTGGAGTTCCCCTGTACTGGAGCATAATGTTTGCAAGACCAAGGGGCCTCTCTTCCCAATGATGGCCGACTAGGCCATCTTCTGCTACATATGCAGCTAGACACATGAACTCTGGGGTACTGATTGGCTCATATTGTTTTTCCACCTATAGGGTTGCAGAGCCCTTCAACTCCTTCGCTACTTTCTCTAGCTCCTACATTGGGGGCCCTGTGTTCCATCCTATAGATGACTGTGACCATCCATTTCTGTATTTGCCAGGCACTGGCAAAGCCTCACAGGAGACAGCTATATCAGGGTCCTTTCAGCAAATTCTTGCTGGCATATGCAATAGTGTCTGCGTTTGGGGCCGATTATGGGATGGATCCCCAGGTGGGGCAGTCTCTGGATGGTCCATCCTTTCATCTTAGCTCCAAACTTTGTCTCTGCAACTCCTTCCATGGATATTTTATTCCCTATTCTAGGGAGGAATGCAGTATCCATGTATTGGTATTCCTTCTTGATTTTCTTGTGTTTTGGAAATTGTATCTTGAGTATTCTAGGTTTCTGGGCTATTATCCACTTATTAGTGAGTGCATATCAAGTGACTTTTTTTGTGATTGGGTTACCTCACTCAGGATGATATCCTCCAGATATATCCTTTTGCCCAAGAATTTCATAAATGCATTGTTTTTAATAGCTGAGTAGTTCTCCATTGTGTAAATGTATGCAACTAGATAATGTCATCCTGTGTGAGGTAACCCAGGCACAAAAGGACATACATGTTGTATACTCACTGATAAGTGAATATTAGCCCAAAATCTCAGAATACATGGAGGGAGCTAGGACTCCAAATACATATTTAGCAGATGATGTTCTTATCTTACATCAATGGGAGGAGAGGGAGGCTTGATGCCCCAGAGTAGGGGTGGGATGGTTTGTATATGCTTGGCCTAGGGAGTGGCACTATTATAAGGTGTGGCCCGGTTGTAGTAGATGTGTCCATGTGATGTGGATTATAAGACTCTCAGCCTAGCTGCCTGGAAGTGAGTAATCTGCTAGCCAGCCTCCAGATGAAGATGTAGAACTCTCACTTCTTCCTGTTCCATGCCTACCTGTATGCTGCCATGTTTCTGCCTTGATGATCCTGGATTGAACCTCTGAACCTGTTAACGAACCCCAATTAAATATTGTCCTTATAAGACTTGCCTTGGTCATGGCATCTATTCACAGCAGTAAAACCCTAACTAAAAGTTGATACCAGGGACTAAGGTATTGCTGTGATAGGCCTGACCATGCTTTTGTTTGGAGGGATGTAGGATTATAAGATTTTGGAAAGCAGAGGAAAGCTGTAAATTGAGCTTAATGAGATATCTTAGTAGGAATTTGGATGAATTTGTTGCTGAATATGTTTTGAAGTGTACAAACCTAACCCAAGAGGTTTCAGTGAAAAAGAAATTTCAGAATGTAGCTTAGATACTATCTTTGTGGGATTTTGGTGAAGAATGTGGCCGCTTTTTGCCCTTGTCTGAATATTCTACCTGAGTCTAAGGCAAAGAGATTTATATTAATTACATTGACAAAGGAAGTACCAAAAGAAAAAAGAAAAACACAACAGCAGAGACGTTGTTCTCTAGTTAAGTCTCATGAAGAGTGTTTTGAACAAGCATAGCAAGATTAGAAAGGAAAAATATAAAATAGCTTTCAAATATTAAAGGGGCAGTGAACTGGAATTGAATCCTATGCTCTAAGAGATAACATATTAAGAGATTTGGGGGCAAGATTCTACCCAGCTATATTTAGGTCCAGGAATAGTGGTACACACCTTTAATCCCAGGAGACAAAGGCAACAGATCTCTAAATTCAATGCCAGCCTGGTACAAAGAAGGTTTTAGGTGAAGAAAAGCTTAAATCCAGGCATGGTGGTATATGCTTCTAATCCCAACATTATAGGATTCAGAGCCATGTAGATCTCTGGGTTCAAGGTCAATCTACAGAGAACATTCCAGAAAAGCAAAGCTTAGGCAGTGAGTCAGAAAACAGAAAGCTGGCAATAGAATTAGGGATGGAGGGCATGTCTCAGAAAGCAGCAGAACATAGCAGCTTCAGCCATGTGACTCTGCCTTTAGAGTGATAAATAGAAGGGACTACTGGGACAATTGGTGCTGGTTAACTGGAGATAAGAAATTAACTGTGAATAAGAAGAGACCGGCTTCACTGAGGTGAAATCTTCTGGGAATTGTTTTCTGAGAGCAAAAAGAAGCTGTGTTCCAGAGATAGGCAATGTTGTACCTTGTGCTGCATTTATACTTGGTAAAGTGTAAGAGTCACCCAGGTGGTACTTGTTTTGAGGACATGAAGGTCTCATGAAGAACAGCTGAGGTTTTTCAGTGGAAGAAGCCATGGAAGGCCATTGGTTAAGGTACAGCCCCAGTTGTAGTTGACAACTCAGGACTGAAAGAAACATGTAAAGGCTTGGCGCCATAAAGAGAGCCTATTAGAGGCTATTGGTAAAGCCTAGTTGCAGTGGAAGACCCCAGTGTATTGTAGATGCCAGTATCATGGGCTGATCATTAAGCAGCAGTAGTGGAGTGGATCTACTTGAGCTTAGAGTGCTACAGAGGGTAGAACAGAAGTGATGTCAGCCCTTAGGAGGATCCCAGAAGATCATTTGTGGATCTCAAATATTTAAACATGAAGCTGTACCATTGAAGTTGCCTTGGAGACCCCAAGATGTTTGAGATGACAGAGCCATGGGCTATCTGCTGAGGAAAGCTGTTAACAGGGAGTGGAACCAGCCCAGGAGAAAGAAGAGACCTTGAACTTTTTTTTTCAGATATTTTCTTCGTTTACATTTCAAATGCTATCCCCAAAGCCCCCTATATCCTTCCCCTGCCCTGCTCCCCAACCCACCCACTCTTGCGTCCTGGTCCTGCTATAGACTATGGGGACTTTGGAAATTAGACTAAATGTCTTTGCATTATGCAATGTTTAGGTATGGCCTCCATAGACTCTTGTTTTTTAACAAGCCTATGAGGGCCAGGGAATGGAATATGATGCTTTATATATGCTCAGCCTAGGGAGTGGCACAAGTAGAAGGTGTGGCCTTGTTGGAGTAGGTGTGTCACTGTGGGTGTGGGTAATAAGACTCTCACACTAGCTGCCTGCAAGTCTGTATTCTGCTAGTGGCCTTCAAATGAAGATGTAGAACTCCTTTTGTTCCTTTTGTACCATGCCTGCCTGGATGCTGCTGTGTTCTCGACTTGATGATACTTCACTGAAACTTTGAACCTGTAAGCCAGCTCCAATTAAATGTTGTCCTTATAAAAGTTACCTTAGTCATGGCATCTGTTCACAGCAGAAAAACTCTAAGACAAGGGGGGGTGCTAGAAGGATGAGGCAGGAGTGGGTGAGTGGGCGGAAAAGCACCCTCATAGAGGGAAAGGAGAGCATGGTTAGGGGGATGGGATGGAGGATTTGTGGAGGGGTAGCCAGGAAGGGGGATATCATTTGAAATGTAAATGAATACAATGATTAATTTTTAAAAAAGAAAAATATTTGTGGTCCTTTGAGCTGGAAAATTTCACCTTCTATTTCTATTTCTATTTCTATTTCTATTATGCTTAGGTTAAGTCTTTTCATGTTATCCCAGATTTTCAGGATGTTTTGTGTCAGGAATATTTTTAGATTTAACAATTTTTTGACTGATATCTACATTTCTTCCATTTTACCTTTGGTTCCTGACATTCTCTTCTCTCTCTTGTACTCTGGTGCTTTTATCTGTTGTTCTTTTTTCCTTCCCTGGGTTTTCTTTCTTTCTTTTTTTTTTCAATTTTTTATTAGATATTTTCTTCATTTACATTTCAAATGCTATCCTGAAAGTTCCCTATACCCCCGCCCCCCCGCCCTGATCCCAAAGCCACCCACTCCTGCTTCCTGACCCTGGCGTTCCCCTGTACTGGGGCATATAAAATTTGCAAGAGCAAGGGACCTCTCTTCCCAATGATGACTGACTAGGCCATTTTCTGCTACATATGCAGCTAGAGACACGAGCTCTGAGGCTACTGGTTAGTTCATATTGTTGTTCCACCTATAGGGTTTCAGACCCCTTCAGCTCCTTGGGTACTTTCTCTAGCTCCTCCATTGGGGGCCCTGTGTTCCATCCAATAGATGAGTGTGAGCATCCACTTCTGTATTTATCAGGCCCTGGCATAGCCTCACAAGAGACAGCTATTGCCCTGGGTTTTCTATCTCCTGAGTTCCCTCAATTTGTATTTTCTTTATTGCTTCTATTTCCATTCTCTGGTCTTGAACAATAGTATTTTTTTTTTCATGGATTTAGTTATATTTTCCTATATTTCTTTCCGGGATTCATTTGCTTTGTCTTTAAAGGCTTCTGCCTTTTCAATTGTATTTTCTTGTATTTCTTTCAAGGATTTAGTTATTTCTTTTTTAAAGACATGTATCATCTTTATAAGTTTGAATATTCCTGAGGTCATTCTCTTGTGCATTGGTTATGTTAGGATATTCAGGGCATGCATTAGTAGGATAGCTGTGTTCTGAAGGTATCATATTGCTCTAGGTTTTGTTGATTGTGTTCTTTCATGAGCCTTTACCCATCCGATTCTCTTGGGATATTCCTGTTGTAGTAGCTGCTGTGAGAGGACATCTCTTCAGTGATCTCGGTGTGGCAGGGTTCTGGTGCATGATCATCTTTAGGTTGGAAAGTATAATCACTCACCCGAGGACACTCAGGGAAGAGTATGATGTTGGGGGAAGACAGGTAAAGATGTGTCTGAGAAAATGGTCAGCTGCTCAGATCCACTGGGCATGCCCCAGGAGGACACAGTGGGCAAAATAAAAGAGCACAGGGAGGGAATCTAATCCGTATGGATCAGCAAGTCTGATGAAAGTGGGCAGAGGGGTGGCAGGACAAGTTGAGAAAATATTTGTACCAACTCCACATCTGACAGCAGATTAATATTCAAAATATTTAAATAAATTAAGAAAGTACACATCACAAAACCAAACAATCCAGTTAGAAAATGGGATACATATCTAAGCAGAGATTTCTTTTTTGATGAAACTCAAATATGACAGAATTTTCCCCTAATGAATAAAGATTTCAGGAGAACAATCAGTGGGCGAGGAGTAGGCGGGACTTCTGGGTTGGTGAGAGAAAGAGGGGAAGGAGGAGAAAGACACTTTATTTTGGAAGGCAAAGACGATGGAGACAAAATGCAGGTAAGGGAGACCCGCTGTTCAGGTGGCAGATCCATTGGTATCTGCTACCGGAAGATTTATAACTTAGAATGGCTTACACATTAGGATACTAGTAACTGCACCCAGTGATTGTGTTGATTTTTTTATTCTAAACTAAGATTGTGTGGTGTTTCCCTTCACAAGGTGACTCAACTGAGTTGCAGAGAAAAGGGATTTTGGAAGTGTTGGGCTGGCATAGCAGTGGCCCACTATGGAAACTTAGTAAGCCAGGTGGAAAGATTTCAGAGCTCTGGGTCAGAGAATCTGCTGGGCTGAGAACAGGCCGGCCTGTTCACTGGTAGTGTGAGTGCCTTTTTAATATTTCATGCTACAACTCAAATGGCTGGGGAAAACTTCAAGAAATATTCAACACCTTAGCCATCAGGGAAATGCAAATAAAAATACTGAGATTCCATTTTATACCTGTTGGAATGGCTAAGATGAATCAACAAGAAACAAGACAGCTCATGTAGGTAAGCATGTGGAATAAGGGGAGCATTCATGCATTGCTGGTGGAAGTATTAACTTGTATAGTCCCTATGAAAATCTGTGTGGCAGTTCCTCACAAAGTTGGGAATCATCTAAATCAAGAACTACCTATGCCTTTCTTGAGTATATACCCAAAGGATGCTTCATCCTACAAAAAGTACATGTGTTCATGGTCATTGATGCTTTATTCATAATAGCCAAAAACTGAAAACAACCTAGACTTCCCTCAATAGAAAAATGAATAACGAAAAGGTAGTACGTTTACATAGTTGAGGATTACTCAGCCATTTCAAAAGTGACTTGAAATGAAATTTGCAGGCAAGTGGATGGACTTAGAAAAAAAATCATGCCAAGTGAGGAAACTAAGATAAACATGGAATGTACTCACTTAAAAGTGGGTATTAGCTGATATGTAATGGATTCTCATACTACAATCCACAGACCCAGATGGAGATGGAGGCAGGGGAGAACAGGGAGATGACTGGAACTGGGGGCCTTTGAAGGTAACGTGGAAATCTAATGTGGAAATTCCATGGAATCATTCTGAAATAGGTAACTATGACCAAGAAAGATAAATATGATATGTACTCATTTATATGTGGATGTTAATATAATTAATCACAATTTAACTTTAAAAGCTGTTATTGGAGGCATATGGCACAAGTTCCATTTGGCATATACATGCCTGTACTGGTCAAAGACTAACTTTGAGGAGTAATTTTTTTTTTCACATTTTTTTGTGACTTCTGAGAATTGGACTCAGGTTGTCGGGTTGAACAGCAAGTGTCTTTACTTACTAGGCCACCTCACCAAACCAAACCTTTTCAACCCTTCTATCCAAGTTGTAATCCTTTGGTATATTTTGAAATTCTACATACTTACAACAGAAAAGAATCTTTAAATGTAACAGTATTCAAAATAAGAAAGAGAATCCCAGTGCCTCCTTCTTCAGCACCTTCTTGGAACCTTCCCATGGGCAGTATGGTCTTAGCTAAAAATCTTTCTCCTTTGTTTCTAGAGGTCTTCTAGTAACCAACCCACTGCCTCTAGAGCCTTGGTATACTGTCCCATCATTTTTTGACACAAGACTTTAAAAAGCTCTATTTCCACGTTTCTATGTGTCTTGATTATTTTCCAAGATAAAAAAGAAAAGCACATTTTAACCAACCCATGCCAGAGAGTTAAGTTTCTTCTGTTTCAGTTTCCTGTGTATCACCTTTCAAGGGAGCACTACCTCATCTATGATGTGCTTATATTATTGTTTATAAATTTTGCATCTCTGTAAAATATCTTTTAAATCGTTTTTCTCTGTACTTGAGGAAAAGAAAAATTATCTCCATCTTTTTTGCCAAAAATAAGGCAGAGTAATAAAAATTAGAGAGCAGCATTTTTTCATCCCACAGCTTTTAAATAAATTCTTTTTGTTCTCTAGTAAATTTTCTCTTTTAGCTCTTAACTCAAGACTACTTATGTTAGAAGTTTAATAAGCATGAAACCATTTTTGAGGTAGTTTCAACTACCTTTTGTGAACAAACAATTGTATTTGACATGTCCCTCTGACTTGTAGCATAAAGCTTGTTGTCAGCTTGATCAAAGCTTCAACCTCAACATCCCACTGAATGTGAATGGTGGTAATCAGGATAGATAGTCAAGGAGAGAGACTTGGTTCATTGCAGTATTTTCAGTTTATAAATCAAGGAAGAAATTCTTAACACATTTTAAAGTAAATGTGTTTGAAAATTCTGTTTTGCAATCATAAAACTTGCAGGCTCTAACAATTCACATATGTTTACATATGTACTTGTGATATTTATATTAATTTTTGATGAAGAACATTTTATATCGTTTTACTTCTTGGCTTAACTTTTTTTCAAAAAAACCTGAAAATGTTTAACAGTATAATGTGAGCTTTTATATTAAGGTAGACTAAGTTGGCTGACTTCTGACAGAAACATAGCAAAATGCAAGAGACATCTGACAGAAAACCACCAAGGAGAAATTTGCCTGGGATCATCTCCAGGGGAACCCTCAGTTCTTTTAGTTTGGCTGGATGCCCAAAGAGTTTTAGGAAACACAGGAGCCACAGGAGCTTCTGAGACAGTGAATCATAGTCACCATCCCAAAATACATTTTTAATTATATCAACAGTCTCTTTCTGCAACAACAAAATGGAAAACTCCATTTCAGACCCTTTGACAGCAAGGAGAGAAATGTTACTTGAAAAAGTGATTGCAGTACTGATTGCAACTATGACCACCGAGTAAAGCCTTCCCTATTTTCAATTGCAATCTTCATGTATTTTCTCCCAAAAAAAGTTTGAAAAAATAACTGTACATCAAGACAAATAGCTATACAACAAGAAAAATTAGCTATGAAAGAACAAAAGGCTTGAGAGACAAAAGACAGAGGAAATAAGAGAACAGAAAGTGCTTGATTATGAACCTATGATATTTAACGAAACTGAGGATCACAATAGACAGCCCATTGACCCTACAGTGCCCCTTCTTAATGAAACTGGGGAAAGGTTACCATTCTTGTTAGCTTCCCCAGTTACCACAGAACAAATACTGGTAATGGTAAAAGTTCAAAAAATGAACAGCTGGTCTGAAATCCTGTTAAAATATGAGATCTTTAACATTTTAAAGAATCAATGATAACTTATGGAATTCACTCACCCTATGTGAGACAGATTTAAATACTCTAAGATTGAAAAGATTTAACACCAGCTATACTGAAAGTTGGTTCTCAATTACAATAGCTGACATGGTAACAAGAAGAAGCTGGAATTATGAAAAATTGTAATAGGTCTAAAAGTATTAATATGATAAAAGATAAATTTTTAGTTAAAAATCAATATGCTGATTTACAAAAGCAATTGCATTAGGTAAAGAGGCTCACAGTTAAGCACAAAGTTAAGACAGATTAAATGTGGGGATCAAAAGGTCAAATGGGAAGATAAAGCCTATGTGTCAGATATAGCCACAAACCTATAGGTAAGGTATCTATTATAACAGGGAGCTCAGATTAATATTTCTTCAACCTCATAAGTTTAACTGAAACTGTATATTGACATCTCCTGTAATATGGTTTGATAGTTTCTATATTTAAATCAATAAGAAGACCAGCTCACTGTCATGGAGCTAGACATAGAATGCAAGTGGTCAGCTTTCTAGTTGAAAAGTTAAAACAATACTAGCTCTTGATTTGTGTGGATTCATAACTACCTAATTATATCTTGATAATCAGGAAGTGGGAATAAGAACTTGCAGAAGTAGACTGAGTAATAATTTATTGGCTTTCAACTTATTGAATGCCAGTGAAGCAGCAACACTATCTGCTGAAAGATACTACATTATAGAGAAGAAGAAGAAGAAGAAGAAGAAGAAGAAGAAGAAGAAGAAGAAGAAGAAGAAGAAGAAGAAGAAGAAGAAGAAGAAGAAAGAGAGGGGGGAGGAAGGAAGGAAGGAAGGAAGGAAGGAAGAAGGAAAATCTATTAAATTAGATAAACTTGTGTATTTAAAAGACCTTTTAACATCAGAACATAAGTCAGGAAAGGTATTACATTGGAAAAAAGGTTTTGTCCATACTTCCACTGGAAATGAAAAACTATGGGTTCCACTCAAAAAGATAAAGATCCCATCTGAATAAGAGAAACTTCCACATGAAAGACACAACTCCAGGAAGAAAGACTGTAGGCCAGATGACGCAGACAAACAGCAAAACAGATGGCTCAGAAAGCTCACACTCACACACACACACACACACACACACACACACACACACACACACAAAGCTTTCATGGGAACATTTCAAGATACTTGTAGAAAGGACAGATTGTTCATCAGAATGGCTGTATAGAAAACCTTGAGTTTGAATGAGCAATTCTCAAATTCATCTACAATAATAAAAATACCAGGATAGTGAAAACTATACTCAACAATAAGAGATATTCTGGTCTCAAGCTGTACTACAGAGCAATTGTGATTAAAAAAAAAAACAAACAAACTGCATGGTATTGGTATATAAACAGGCAGGTAGATCAATGACCTCAACATAAAATCAGATACACCAAATCTCATAGAAGAGAAAGTAGGAAAGAGCCTTAAGCACATATGTGTAGGGAACAATTTCCTGAACAAAACACCATGTCTCATTCTCTAAGATCAATTATCGACAAATGGGATCTCATAAAATTAAAAAGCTTCTATAAGGAAAAAAACGCTGTCAATAGTACAAAATGGCAACCTACAGATTGGGAAAAGATATTTACCAACCTTACATCCAGTAGAGGGATAATATTGAAAATATACAAGGGATTCAAAGGTTAGACCCCAGAGAACTAAATAACTGTATTAAAAATGGGGTAAAGAGCTAAACAAAGAATTCTCAACTGAGAAATATCTAATATCTGAAAAGCACCTAAAGAAATGTTCAATATCCTTAGTCATCAGAGAAATGCAAATCAAAATGACCCTGAGATTCCACCTCACACCATCCAGAATGACTAAGATAATAAACTCAAGTGACAGCAGATGCTTGTGAAAATGTGGAAAAGGGGAACACTCCTCCACTGCTAGAGGGGTTGCAAGCTGATACAACCACTCTGAAAATCAGTCTGTCCATTCCTCAGAAAATTGGAATTATTTCAACCTGAGAACCCAGCTATACCACTCCTGGGCAAAAGATGCTCCAATGTATAATAAAGACATGCTCCACTATGTTCATAACAGCCTTATTTACAATAGTCAGAAGCTGGAAACAACCTAGATGTCCCTCAACAGAGGAATGGATACATAAAATGAGGAACATTTAGGCAATGGAGTACTACTCAGATATTATAAATAATGTCTCCATGAAATTCACAGGCAAATGGATGAAACTAGAAAATATCCTGAGTGAGGTAAACCAGCCACAAAAGAACACATGAGATATGACCTCTCTGGTAAGTGGATATTAGCCCCCAAAGATCACAATATCCATAATACAACTTCCTTCAAGAAGAAAGAAGACCAAAGTATGGATGTTTCAGTCCAACTTAGAATGTGGAAGAAAATAATCACAGATGGTAGAGGGAGGGTTCTGGAAGAGAGAGGGAGTAGGAGGGAAAAGGGGGATAGAATCAGGTGTGGGAAAAGATGGGGGAGTAGTGCAGTGTCAGGAAATTGAATGGAAGTGTGTAGCAGTGTGGGATGAGGAACTGCGAGAAGCCACTATACAGTCCCAGATTCTAGGGAAGCAAAAGGTTTCCAGGACTCAACAGGGATGACATTAGCTGAAACACCCAACAAGGGGGAGATAGAACTTGTAGAGACCATGTCCAGTGGATATGCATAGTGCCAGTTGAGTGATGGGGCCACCCACCCATCTCAAAAATTTGCACTCAGAATTGTTCCTGCCTAAAGGAAATGCAGAGACAAAGAGTGGAGCAGGGGCTGAAGGAAAAAACAACCAGAGACTGTCCCACTTAAGGATCCAATCCATCTGCAGACACCAAATCCAGGCACTATTGCTGATTCCAAGAAGTGCTTGCTGACAGGAGCCTGGAATAGCTGTCCCTGAGAGAATCTGCCAGATCCTGATCAATATATATGAGGATGCTAGCAGCTAACCATTGGACTGATCACAGGGACCCTAATGGATTAGTTAAAGGAAGGACTGAAGGAACTGAAGGGGATTGCAACCCCATAGGAAGAACAACAATATTAACTAACTGGACCCACTCTCCTGCCCAGAGCTTTCAGGGACAAAACCACCAATCAAAGAGTACACATGGAGGGATCTATGGCTCCAGCTGCATATGTAGCAGAGGACTACCTTATCTGTCATGAATGGGAGGAGAGACCCTTGGCCCCAGCATAAGGAGAAGTTAGGATGGTGAGGTAGGAGTGGGCAAGTGAGTGGAGGAACACCGTCATAGAGGCAGCAGGAAGGGAAGGGGATAGGGAGTTTGAGGAGAGCAAACCGGGAAGGTGAACAACATTTGAAATATAAAAAAATAAAATAACCAATATAAAATTTAAAAAAAAGGAAAAAGAACAAAAGAAAAAAGAAAAGAAACAAAGAAACTTCCAGTCCTAGGCCTAGGAACAGTTGGAACAGGAAAGGAAATGCAGTGGGATCAACGTAGGTTGTGTATTCACACAGCTTGGATGTGCATCTCATCTCATTTCTTTGAGAAAATAAATACATTTACAGTAAATCCTTTCTAAAATTTGATTAATAGCCCTTTAACAAAGTTTTCAATTTGATTTAAATTTATTTTTTCCTTAAAATGTTCTGGTTAATCTATCTTTTAGTATGTGACATTATAAGAAATGTGTAATTCAGGAAGTAGTAAAATATTCAAGAAAACACATACTTAAAAATATTGTTAATCCAGTACAACGTAGAAACAGTTTAATATGAAAAATGTGGTAAGAGAATGACAAAAGAATTCTTCTACCATATCAGTGGGAATAGGAAGCAAATCACCCTTTCTGAAAATCTGATTGACCATTATACCCAGTGGGTGTTAGTTTGTCTCTTATTGCTGTGATTAATACTATGAGAAAAAGCCAAGTAATGGAGGAAAAGATTTGTTTGACTTGCACTTCTCTTGGGGGTACCAAGCTCCTTGTGCTTGCAGATAAGCAGTGAGGAAACTCAGAATGTTAAACATGCAGGTCTGTCTATCCAAAGAGAGGGACATATAACCTGTTTTCAGGTTGGAAGGCTGCGATTGCTGGTGGTTAATAGCCTAGGTGACTTCTGTGCTACCTCTGTGTGATAGACCATACCCACTCCTCCCCTAGGCCTGTAAGGTAGTACATATAGTTTATCTATAGAACCCATCCTTATGGAATAAATAATATGTACATTGAAAAGTACATTTTTGATGTAATTATGCCTTATCGTATATAAAAGGTTGGGTTACAAACAACAGGATACATTCCCCCAAATTGTACTGTGCTTAAATATAATGTGCTTGGTGTCATACTTGAGAAATTTGAAACAGTGCTGACTACTGAATCACATTAAACCTGACTTCTTACTTGCTTTACATAGATAGTTACTCAGAGAGCCCTAGTATTTGCAAAACATACACACACGCTCATGCGCGAACACACACACACACACACACACACACACACACACACACATACACTTCTATGTCACAGTCCATCATAGCAGAAAGTCAGGGAAAGAATTCAAACAAGAACGTAAAGGCAAAAACTGAATCTAAAGCCATGGAGGAGAGCTGTTTAGAGTTATTCATCATGGTTGATCAGCCTTCTTTCTTACACAATCCAGGATTCAGGTGCCCAAAGATCACACCATGTACAATAGACTGGGCCCATCGGTATCAATCACTAATAAATCAACTACCCCACAAATTTGCCTAAGGCCAATCTGGTGGAAATTTTTCTTTTACTTGATGATTCTCTTTCCTGATGACCCTAATTTAGGTAAAATTGACTAAAAAATTAAGCATTATGATTAACCCCTGGTCCACTATTAAATTAATAAACTTTCCCTTCTGATTTATCCTCAGTAGTTCACGTTGCTATTACAATATGAAATGCAGTATAACTTTTAAAGCTCACTCTTTTAAAAGTTAGCACTTAAAAATTGAAGTGTTCTCTTAGAATACTATGTCCCTTTAAAAGTCCAAACTCTCAATTGTATGCTTCTGTAAGTACTTTTACCTCCGATAGAGAAGAACCAAAGCCTGGTCACAATCAGTGTAAAACTTTAAAACTCTGATAGTGTAATTAGGTCAATGTCTGACTCCTGAGACTTAGAATGTTCTGGACCTCAAGGGTCTTTGGCACTCCCCATCTCCAGCTGTGTGGTACACACAAACCTGTCTCAGAGGTTCAGAATTGTGCCACTCCATATCCACTGTTACCTTTGATAGTATGCCACTGTACTGGACATCTATAATATGATGTGTTCTCCACCAAAACTGAGGTTGTATCATTAGCAATGGACCTATTTCAAAGCTAAGCATCATCTTCTCTCCATGACCCTTTACTGAGGTGTACACCACAACTGAGTCTGAACCATTACTAAGGGTTTCTTCTGGCCTTTTACAGTGCCAAACCTCAGCAATTCTCCATGCTCACTTCAATCCTACAGATTCCATGCTTCCAAAATCAGTAACACATGGGAAACCTTTGTTCAAGAGAAATGTTGGTTTCCAGCTTGAGGCACAACCATAACAATCTTTGGATGGCTTCTTACTGACCACCTGGAAACATTCTTTAGAACAGTACTGCTCAACCTTCCTAATGCTGAGACTCTTTTAATAGAGCTCCTCATGTAAAATTATTTTGTTGCTACTTCATAACTATTTCAAGTTGTAATGGTTTTGCTACTATTGTGAGTTATAATGTAAATACTTGATGTCGAGGCAATCTAACTTATGAACCCTATGAATAGGTGATTCTATCCCACAGGTTGGGAAATGTTATTCTAGATTTTACTCACTGACACTGGTCTCTTCTTAGTCACAGCTAAACAGCATCAGTTGCCAAAGAAAGTAAAGATGTCACTTCACTGGCTCTCCTCTCTTTCACATCACAGCTGATTGTTCAGCTCCAGCTGAACCAATCCCACAACTATTCAATTCAAAATATTGGAAAAATTGTAACCTCCCCCCCTCAGCCTGAAATCTGGCTGATCAGGTTTGACTGTTATCACCAGGAGAGCATGGGGTGGAGCCTGCCACCCTATCGTTCTGCCACTCCCACTGCTGCTCCTGCCGCCTAGCTGTTCCAGAGCATTCATGTGGTCACCTGCAGCTGGACTCCGAAGATGATTTGGTGGGAATGGGCCCCTCCCCCTTCTTCATAACCCCGTGTCTCTGAATAGTAAAATTGAGCTTTGGTCAGAACTTTGTCTTAGCTCCGTTCTTTCTCTCGTCCATCTAGTTCCCTCTCTTTTAGCCCGAGTCTGCCGCTTCAGCCATACCCCATTCCTCACAAGCCACTGGATGGCATGCAACAGTTTGGCACCTGAACAGGGACCTGAAGAATGGCAGAAGGATTCTGAGAGAACACTGTCTGTGTGGAGCTCCACGGGAAAAGCAAAGGGTCTTTCGTATTGGGCACCGGAACAACAAACAGGTACACATGCTAGCGCTAGCTTAAAATTTCATTTTTTAAAGTGTTGCTGAGGGTGCAGTAGGATATGAACTAAGCTTGAATCAGTGCTAACCCAACGCTGGTTCTGCTTTGGTCAGCAGTGAATTAATCGGAACTAGAAACTGGAATCAGGTGGTCGTCCCCAGCTTTCAAGAGCTGTCTTAGGTGAGAGAAAGTAGGGTTTGAAGTTATGGATCGTCCTCAAGGAAGAAGAAACAGTAGATTACAGAACTGGGGAGAAAGTTGGTAAGGCCTTGAAAATCACTCAGTCAGATAATTTCACCTTAGGCTTCTGGGCACTCATAAAAGATGCTATTGAAAAGGTGATCTCTCGGGGATCGGACTGTACCCAGGCAGAGCTTGTAGAATCTCAGGAAGAGCGCCTATCGGAGAGGGCCTTCTCAGAAAAGGGTCCTCTTAATTCTAAAGTTGATAAATGTGGAAACTCTGATATTTTATTAATTCCAGGCAAAGATCACTCAGATAGAGGAGCTGCCAATGATTTTGATGAGAATTGGCCTTCTTGCGAGTCTCCCGCTCCACCTATGGTCCCCACCTCGGGAGATGCTACTCATAGGGACACGCGACTAAGCAAATTAGAGTTTGAAACTAGGCTTCAGAAGCTGACTAATAAGCTTCAGGAGCTAAAAAGGATGTCAGAAGCGGGGAAGAGTTACTCTTCTGAAGTTTACCAGGTGCCGCTAGAAAGAGCTGTGAGTCAGGCTCCTGGGAGAGGACAGAATACGTCTGATATGCTTGCCTTTCCTGTGGTCGAGGTAGTTGATCAGCAAGATACTAGATTCAGACATTACCAGACCTTGGATTTCAAGTTGATAAAGGAGTTAAAAACAGCTGTTGTGCAATATGGTCCTTCAGCCCCTTTCACTCAAGCATTACTGGATACAGTCATGGAGTCACACTTAACCCCCATAGATTGGAAGATTCCTTGTAAGGCTACCCTGTCAGGAGATTTTTTGCTTTGGGATTCTGAATGGTGAGATGCCAGTAAGAAAACTGCCAATTTAAATGCTCAGACCGGTAATTTAGACTGGGATAGCAACATGCTTTTAGGAGAGGGTCCATATGAGGCACAGACAAATCAGATTGATTTTCCCGTTGCAGTGTACATGCAGATTGCAGCGGCTGTGCGCCATGCTTGGGGACTGTTACCAGTTAGAGGGGATATTGGTGGGAGTTTAGCTAGCATTTTGCAGAGTTCTGATGAGCCTTACCAAAACTTTGTGGACAGGCTGTTGATAGCAGCTAGTAGAATCCTTGGAAAGTTGGACACGAGAAGTACTTTCATTATGCAATTGGCTTATGAGAATGCTAACACAATGTGTCGAGCTGCGATTCAACCACACAAAGGACAGACAGATTTGGCGGGATATGTCCGTCTTTGCGCAGATATCGGGCTGTCTTGTGCAACTTCGCAGGGGACCCACGTACAAGCAATATTCTCTTGGAAACAAGGGAATAATGCATGTTTTAAATGTGGAAGTTTGGATCATTTTAAAAGTAATTGTCCTAAGAAAAAAGGTGCCGAGAGTGGGCAAGCAGGCCGTGCCCCAGGAATTTGTCCCCGGTGCAGAAAGGGCAACCACTGGGCTAGGGTGTTCAAGTCTAAGCCAGGCTGGTGCCAGGAAACGAGGGAAGGGGTCAGCCCCAGACCCCGACTTACTCGAAGAAAACATCTTATTGGACTATAAATCTGCTGCCCAGCCAAAAAGATCAGTTTTTGAGCTTGTCAGGTCAAACCCAGGAAATGCAAGACTGGATGGACCTCTGTTCCACCATCCATGCAGTACTAACCCCAGAAATGAGAGTCCAAACTCTGCCTACCGGAGTCTTTGGACCTCTACCTGTAGAAACTTGTGGATTTCTTTTAGGACGAAGCAGTTCTATTGTAAAAGGCCTGCAGATTTATCCAGGTGTTATAAATAATGATTATGAGGGAGAAATTAAAATCAAAACACCTCATGGTGTTATAACTGTACCTGCTAATCAGAGAATTGCTCAACTTACTTTAATCCCTTTGTATCAGTCACTGTATAGATTCTTTAAAAATGAGAGAGGACAAGGTGGTTTTGACTCCTCTGGTGTGAATTGGGTTCAATCTATTACTAATCAGAGACTTAACCTTAAGTTGACATTTGATGGAAAAAGCTTTGAAGGATTAATAGATACTGGAGCCAATGTAATGATTATAAGAAGGCAGGACTGGCCCTCAAACTGGCCTTTGATTGATTCCTTAACTCACCTTCAAGGAATTGGGTATGCTAGTAACCCAAAATGAAGCTCCAAATTGCTAACCTGGAGAGATGGGGATGGAAAATCAGGAAAAATTCAGCTGTATGTTATATCAAATTTGCCTGTAACTCTATGGGGAAGAGATCTGTTGTCACAGATGGGTGTTATAATGTACAGTTCTAATGAGATGGTGACTAAGGAGACGTTCAGGCCAGGACCTCTGCCTGGTCATGGACTAAAAAAGAAGGGACAAGGAATTAAGACTTTTGAGGACCCTAAACTTCACTGTAACACAAGAGGTTTAAAGTATTATCAATAGTGGCCACTATCTTGCCTGCATCCCATGCCAATAAAATCTAATGGCTTAATGATATTCTGGTGTGGGTGGATCAGTGGTCTTTACCTAAAGAAAAAATAGAAGCCACTTCTTCACTAGTGCAGGAGCATTAGAATCTAAGTCTCCTTGGAATACAACAATTTTCATTATCAAGAAAATATCTGGTAAATGGAGACTGTTACAAGATTTAAAAAAAGTTAATGAGACTATGGTACCTATGGGTCCTTTACAACCTGGGCTTCCCTCCCCAGTAGCAATTCCTAAGGGATATTATAAAATTGTGATAGATCTGAAAGATTGTTTCTTTACTATTCCTTTGCATCCAAAGTATTGTAAAAGATTTGCTTTTAGTGTTCCTTCTACAAATTTTAAGGAACCTATGAAGAGATATCAATGGAAAGTTCTCCCACAGGGCATGGCTAATAGTCCTACATTATGCCAAAGGTTTGTGGCACAGGCCATTCAGCCAGTGAGACAAGAATGGCTGATGATTTACATCATTCATTTCACAGATGAAGTTTTGATGGCTGGAAAAGACCCCCAGGGTTTGCTTTTGTTTTATAGAGATTTACAAAAAGCTTTAGTTGAAAAGGGGTTACAAATAGCTTCTGAAAAGATACAAATTCAGGATCCTTATAATTATTTGGGTTTTAGACTTACTGATCAAGCTGTTTTTCCCCAAAAGTTATTCACAGAGACAACTTAAGGACTTTAAATAATTTTCAAAAATTGTTAGGTGATATTAATTGGCTTCACCCCTATTTAAAGCTTACTACAGGGGAGTTGAAATCTTTATTTGATATTCTTAAAGGGAGTTCTGATCCTACCTTCCCTAGATCCCTAACCTCAGAAGGATTGCTGGCCTTACAGCTAGTGGAAAAAGCTATTGAAGAGCAATTTGTCACTTATATAGATTACTCCTTGCCGTTGCATCTGTTAATTTTTAATACAACTCATGTGCCTACAGGACTGCTATGGCAAAAGTTCCCTATAATGTGGATACAATCGAGGATTTCTCCTAAATGTAATATCTTGCCATATCATGAAGCAGTAGCCCAGATGATTATCACTGGAAAGAAGCAGGCACTAACTTATTTTGGCAAAGAGCCAGATGTTATTGTTCAGCCTTACAGTGTAAGTCAAGACACTTGGCTGAAACAGCATAGTATGTATTGGTTGCTTGCACAAATAGGGTTTAAAGGAACTATAGACAGCCACTACCCTCAAGATAGGTTGATAAAAATTTTAAATGTACATGAGGTGATATTTCCTAAAATGACTTCCTTATAGCCTTTATATAATGCTCTATATAAAGCCGATTTTTAGTGATGGCTCCTCTAAAGGGTGAGCTGGATATCTTTTTAATAATCAACAAATTTTCATAGAGACTCCTGGCCTTTCGGCTCAGTTAGCCAAATTAACAGCAGTACTGAAGGTCTTTCAGTCTGTGCATGAGGCTTTTAATATCTTTACTGATATTTTATATGTTGGACAATCAGTGCCCTTATTGGAGACCTGTGGTACGTTTAACTTTAATACGCCCTCAGGATCCTTGTTTTCAAATTTGCAAAACATCATTCTTGCCCGGAAAAATCCATTTTATATTGGCCACATACGATCTCACTCTGGTCTTCCTGGACCTTTAGCTTAAGACAATGATTGCATTGACAGAGATCTAATAGGAAAAGCCTTAATTTCGGATCTTGTTGCTTTGGCCAAACGTGATCATGAAAAATTTCATCTCTCTCGCCATACCTTAAGGCTCTGACATAAGATCACTAAGGAGCAGGCAAGAATGATTGTAAAACAATGGCGTAAATGTATTATATTATCTCCAGTGCCACATTTAGGAGTCAATCCTAGAGGTCTTATGCCTAATCATATTTGACAAATGGATGTAACTCATTATGCAAAATTTTGAAAATTAAAATATATACATGTTTGTGTCAATACTTGTTCAGGATTTCATTTTGCTTCTCTACATACAGGAGAGGCTTCTAAAAATGAAATTGATCATTGCCTACAAGCCTTTAATGCCATGGGATTGCCTAAACTTACTAAGACAGATAACAGGCCATCCTATTCTATTAAAAAATTTACTTCATTTTGTACAGAATTTGACATCAAACACAAAACTGGAATTCAAACCCATGGGACAAGGAATAGTTGAATGTGCTCATCGCACCTTAAAAAATTGGCTTTTTAAGACAAAACAGGGGCAGTTATATCCCCCAAAGTCACCAAAGGCACATCTTGCCTTTGCTTTATTTGTTCTAAATTTTTTGCAAACTGATTGTAAAGGTCAGTCTGCAGTGGATCGCCACTGGCATCCAGTTACTTCTAATTTTTATGCCATGGTAAAGTGGAGGGACCCACTAACTAATGATTGGAAGGGTCCAGATCCAGTTCTAATCTGGGCAAGGGGTTCGGTCTGTGTTTTTTCACAAGAAGAAGATGGAGCACGATGGCTGCCCAAGAGATTAATTCGTCAACTAGACACAGATCCTGAATCTTCTAGTAAGTATTACTCTGATGAGGGCTAAAAATCCTCTTTAGCCAAGAAGTCAGTTGGGAGCACAGGCTCCCAGAGAAGCTGCAGTCTTCCTGCAACTCTCAGAGCCAGCCAGCCCACTAGGAGGCCAGAGACTGAACTTGAGCCTTGCTAATTTGCAACTGAATAAAGTACCTGGACTCCCCCAAAAGAAGCTTTATATTGTTACTTTTTTATCCTGAGCTTTTGTCCCCATCAGCAAGAACACACTCAGGACAACCGGAATCTTCTGCAGCAAAGCTTTTATTGCTTACTTATCAGGAGGGAAGACCCCCAACCGGGAAAATGGCGCTGCTTATATAGCCCACAGCATGATGTTTCAGCACCTGATGTGGCGTGACAGCTCCTGATTCGTTGCTCGCCCATCACCCCATTACTACGCCGTGAGATGGGCAGTGACTAGGTGTGAGTTCACTCTTGCACTTGCGCATAAGGCTTATTTACTAATTAGGCGCAGTGGAAGCCAGCGCCATCTTATAATGGCGATTGCTCATGGCATGGCTCTCCACACTTTTTAATGTCTGGATTTTGTCTTTCAATCAGGTCAATCAACACCCTTCAGCCTGACTGTGGTGGACGTGCATCCCCACCCCCAAGAGTGTGCAGGTGGCAGCTACTAATTTTCAATCTAAAGGCATTCCAGCACATATTATGGCTTTTGTTCTGATTTGGGATTAAGGTTTGCTATTAGGGCTAGAAAGGCGGAAATTTCAGATATTAGAAGAATGTTGTTTTTATTCTGATAAGACGGGCTTAGTCTCTTAGCTGGTCTCGAGTTTTCCACCCTTGCTGCTATTGCAAGGTCCCCTTGGTTCCTTAGGCTGTGGAAATATTAGGAATGAGGAGGGTGACCTCCAGCTCCTAATATACAAGTGACATACTTCTTGTAGAGGCCTTGCTGAATCTGAGGTTGACAATTCTTCTTTGGGGGTTGCACAGTACTCAGATCTGCGCATGTTGGTTCGTGATAATATGAATACAGTATGGGCACCAGTGTGGGTACAAGGCTAAACACTGCAGGGGAAGGTCCAACTTGACCATTTCTGAGTTCCCTGAGAGACACACCCGGTTTGGATGGAGGTTGGTATCTAGTTCCATTTACAACCAAAAGTATCTTTCTAAGGCTCTGCCTCCCCTCCCCAAAAGATACCATGAGCCATGATTGTGGGTCATGACAGCACCCACAAGAGGAATCCGGTCAATGCTCCCCCAGCCATGGTTAATGCCTGCTCATCCAAGGATGAGAAGATCATTTGATCACCTCAGTTAAGTGTGGCCTTATTAAGTTTAATTCAAAGGGGGGAGAGAGGTTGGAGACCATACCGTGAAAAGGCAAACCCTTCACAGCCTCACATCCTAACAAGTCAAATGACCTTGTGTTAAGGAACCAGTCATCACCCCCTCCTTTCTTGGGTCCCTGCCTGTCACCCAAGGCTGTTGAGGAGGATCCCTGTACTCTCCTTTAGTGTTATCTTACTATAGTGCCTTTTAAAATTGTATTCTGATACAGTTTAGTCTTTGCCAGTGTTCCAACACCCAGGAAAGACCATGTAGCTGACTACTTGGAATTCAGTAGGAATTCAGCAAGGAAGTTACCTATTCAGTAACTAATTAGCATTATAAAAGACGGAGCTGCAGGGCGTGGTGGCACATGCCTTTGATCCAAGCACTCGGGAGGCAGAGGCAGGCGAATTTCTGAGTTCGAGGCCAGCCTGGTCTACAAAGTGACTTCCAGGATAGCCAGGGCTATACAGAGAAACCCTGTCTCAAAAAACCAAAAAACCAAAAAACCAAAAAACCAAAAAACCAAAAAACCAAAAAACCAAAAAACCAAAAAAACCAAAAAACCAAAAAACCAAAAAACCAAAAAACCAAAAAACCAAAAACAAAACAAAAACAAAAAAAAACAAAAAAGACGGAGCCAACAGCTCAGGGCTAGTCTGCAAAATTTTTACTAGGACAGAAAAGACAATCTTAATCAAATAAGGGTTTACCATGAGAAAAGTTAGGGAATCCCACTGAGACAGGTTTCTTCATTAGGCCCTAAGATTTCAGGCAGAACTATAGAGCATAAATAAATTTTATGCCTCAGCCCAGCCTTTCTTTTTTATATTAACAACAGGGAGGAGATGTAACCTTCCTCCCTCAGCCTGAAATCTGACTGATCAGGTTTGACTGTTATCACCAGGAGAGCATCAGGGGTGGAGCCTGCCACCCTATTGTTCTGCCACTCCCACTGCTGCTCCTGCTGCCTAGCATTCATGCAGTCACCTGCAGCTGGACTCCGAAGATGATTTGGCAGGAATGGGCCCCTCCCACTTCTTCATAACCCCATGTCTCTGAATAGTAAAATTGAGCTTTGATCAGAACTTGTCTTAGCTCCCTTCTTTCTCTCGTCTGTCTAGTTCCCTCTCTTTTAGCCCGAGTCTGCCGCTTCAGCCATACCCTGTTCCTCGAGAGCCGCTGGATGGCATGCAACAAAAAATGATTCCCAGAGTTTACTTTTTTTCTGGATCTCCCCAGGCCACATATCCATTATCTGAACATCTATCTGCGGGGCTGTGGGCATAGGGGAAAGGGGGGAGGCAGAGAGCCCATTTTCTGAGAGTTCCTGGGCAGGCAGACATGGGAGGACTGTCAGACACTTTCCACTCCACCCGGGTGGGCATCTGGCTTTGTGAAGCCACAGACCTCACAAGGCAGGGGATGGAGAAGGGGCAGCCCTCAGTACCAGAGGCACCAGGGTGACACTCTCAGCATCAGAGATACAAGAAGAGGGCAGAGGGAGAGAGGTCCCCATGCAGGCTAGTGTCTTTAGTCCAGTCTGTGGCTGGAGCACAGGAAAGCCTTTTGACAGCAGATTAGGCAAGGCTCATTAGGAGAAAGCCTATCCCATTTCCCAAGCACAGCAGGCCTTAATGAACAGAGGCAGTATATGGTTTTACAGCTTTATTGTAGAAAGGCAGGGGGGAAGAGTGAAAGTAGAAAGAGAGAGACCAGCTATGGCCAAGAGGAGAGAAGGGGCAAGGGAAAGAGAGAAAGAGAATAAGAAAGGTGAAAGCTTAAGAGAGTAAGAGAGTGAGGAGAGGCCAAGCAACCCCTGTTATAGTGGGCTGTGTTATCTTGCTGTTGCTAGGGAACTAGGAGGAGTCTAGCCTGAAAGTCAAAAGCTTGGGACTGCTAGCCACAGCTTCTCCTGTGGGGGCTGTGAGGGTGGTAACTTCGACAGGAGCCAGGGGTCCAGGTGTCTTGAAGGAACACCTTCCATCCCATGTAGGTGAAAATTACCACCATCAGGTCCTACCGGGATTCACACTTCAGCTCGACTGGAGACCAAGCTGTGTGTGCATAACCCATTGCCCCACATCTATCAATCTCATCTTACAAACTTCCACAGAGAATAGCATACAAACTTCTCAGCACTTTTCCAGGACAACATTTCAAACACCAAGATAATTCTCCTTCCAAAACACATGTTCACTTCAAACACAGCCACACTATGATCATGGTTCCAATTTCTGTAATTACTTTTAAAAGCAATTGGTGAGGACACAATTTATTTGACTTACATTTCTATGTCACAGTCCGCCACAGAAGGAAATAAGGGAATGGACTGAAGGACAGAAAATGAAGAAGCCACAGAGGAATATTGCTTGCTAGTGGCTTAAATCTGCTTACTCACTCAGCTTCTTTAATATACAACCCAATATCACCTGGCCATAGGTGATGCCACCTGCATTTCCTCCCATATCTATTTGTCGTTAATAAAATTCCCCATAGATTCATCCTACAGTGGCATTTAGTGGAGGCATTTTCTCAACTGGGGCTGCTTTTTCCCAGATTATCTTAGTTTCTGTCATATTGACAAAAGCTTCTTGTATATGCAGGAAACTAAAATAATAAACTGTAACTTTAACAAATAAAGCATAACTTTAATCCAAAACTTCATAATACTGTAAGTTATGTAAATGAAACTATAACTGATTTATTGCTTGTATTGAAAATGTGATTAAACATTCACTCTGTCATACATTGAGGACACTAAAATTAAGTGTACTTCTACAGACAAGAAAGTTTTATCATAATACGTTTTGAAAGCCAGAGCAATACTTTTGAACTAACTGAGTAGTTTACAATTTCAAAATAGTATGTTTGGCCTGGAATCCATTAAGAAGATACTAGAATGCAGAGAGATAAGGAAGATTCTTCTGTGATATTTCTTTCCTCAGAGTGACCTCTGTACCAGCATATCTTTTTCTCCTATTTTCATATCACTGGGATTCTCAAATAAGAAAATAAGCCTTATAGGTTGAAGATCTTTCAGAGTATGAATTAGCCTTACAGATGGATTACCTTCCAGAACTTGTTGCTCATAACTAGCAACAAAATACCATAATACTTAGAATCTAAATCTATATATAGAGAGAATTAATTGATCAGTTGGAACCAGACATTTATATCTAACTTGTTCCTTTGCTGAAACTGGAGGGTGAACCTCTGTTTTTACATGGCTTTTCACCCTGCGAAGATTTTTTATTTTTAGGAAAAAATGGCAGTCATTTTTCTAAATACATAAAGGATACATGAACTGTGAATTTTTTATTAAATTGAGAACATAAAGATATTTTAATAATAATTAACAAATTCTTATTAAAGCTATGAATTTAAAGAAATATTTCAGTAATCATAAACCTGTAGGTTAATGTTAAGGAGAGTGTACTTATTTCTGATTCAGAGAGCTTGAATGAAATAGCTTCAGTCTATACACCAGTGTACACAGTACACAGTGATACTGACTCTAAAATACTCATATTTTTCACAATAGTGTTAGAAAGCAAAGGTATTCTTAGTATATGGCAGAGTTTGTAAATATTCCCAAGATATCAGGGTGGAGGACAATATCACTATCCTACTGAAAGATTAATGTATTATAAAATTTTAGATACCATAAGAAAGAAAATTTAAGGAAAATTGTTTTATGGATTTATACTTAAATCACTCCTAAATTTTATCAGGTTCTGCATTTAAATATATAAACAATAAAGCAATATAAATGTATGTGGTATCAACAAAAATACAAAAGTACATAATGATTCAACCTATACTCCAAAGATGTAAAGCCCCAAACAGCATCATATTGGCAAAATTGTAAGAGAGATAAATAGAATGGAATTGAGTGACCTGAAGTTTCAAAAGCACACATTAAGGTAGCACACCACTTCCAATAATCAATAGAGGTTAAAAGCAATACAGTACCTATTTTCAGAAGGGTGAAACTACACCACTATCTCTAAAGAATAGTAAAAATAAAGAAACATTAAGTTAAATCTTCAGTGTAAAACTTGGAAAAAATGAGACAGAAGAAAAGTCAGGATAAAATATGATGATATGCACAGGGAAGATATAGTACCAAAAGTAAAATAGACAAATGACACTTCAGAAATTGAAATTTCTTAACAGCAATATAAGCCATCAGAATGAAGATCTAGACAACATAAAGAATGAAAGTAAATATTTGAAAGCTGTGCGTGTGAGGAATTTCACTCCAAAGTATCTAACAAGCTCTAAGAGCTCGGTAGCTTAAGAGGTAATGACCTTAAATAGGTTAGACATTGATCTAAAGAATACAAGCAACCAGTAGGTACTTGAAAAAAATTAGGCTGCAAATCACTAAGAAAGGATATCTCTTTATCACTATGCCATGCCACTTCTCTTCACTAAGATGTTTACTACCCCCTAAAAAAAGAAAACTTTGAGGCAAAGATGAAGAGAATAGAGGACTTTTTGCATTTGGTGGGGTGAATGAAATGAATGCAGCCATTATGAAAAAAAACAAGACTGTTCATCTCTATGCAGGACACTCATATGATCTAGTTATCCTAAATCCTTTATATATCCAAGAGAAATGATGTATACATATGGAAAAAGACCATCTGGCCTCTTGCGTTTATTACTACAACATTCAAAATAGTTAAAATATAAAACCAATCTAGATATCTGTCAACATATGGGTATATAAATAACTTGAAATTTAAATATATCATGGAATGTTAGTTATTTAGGAAAAATAAAGAAATTCCATTACTCAAAACTACACGAATAGAATTTGAATCATTATGCTTTGTGAAATAAGCCACACAGAAAAAGACAGGTGTTCCATGGTCTCACTCCTATGTAGAGCTGAAGGAAGCCCATCTTATAGGATCTGAGATTAGAATCACACCACAGGGGATTGGAAGAATACGAGGAAACAAGGAAGGAAGATTCATAAATATTTTTTTGTTTCAATTAGACAGCTCTGATATGCTATTGCATGGTAACAGGTGAAGCCCATTGTTTGTCCTCTATACAGTTGATTTTCATCTTTTCACTAGAAGACTTTCTTAGGTCAATGGTTCAAACAATGGAATCTGTGATGGTCTGAATACACTTGGCCCATAGGGAGTGTTATTGTTAGGATGTGTGGCCTTCTTGGAGGAAGTGTGTGGATGGGTTTTGGGGGTCTTCTTCTATGCTCAGGCTCTACCCATTGTGGAATATAGCTTCCTCCTAGCTGCCCGAGGATGCTCCTTTTCTCCTGGCTACCCTTGGATCAAGATGTATAACTACTGCTCCTCCAGCATCAAGTCTGCCTACATGATTCTTCCCACCATGATGATAATACACTGAACCTCTGATGCTGTAAACCAGTCCCAATTAAATGCTGCCCTTTGTATAAAAGTTCTATTGTTCCTGGTGTCTTTCAGAGCAATAAAACCCTAACTAAAACAGCATCTTTTCATTCTTTGGCCCAATATTCCAAAGACACAAGCCTTTGGCATAAATCTCTACATAAGATTAACTTTCTCAGTTCACAGTGCACATCATAGAACTCTGGCAAATACTTCAATCCCATGATACTGAAAAAAACATGATCAATCCATATGTTTTGTAAAACTACCTTACCACCTGCTCTTATGCATTCAATATAACAATATATGCTCTGTTCAGTTAGTTGGGATATTTGAAACATATTAATCTATGTTATAATTACTTATTATCGGGAGCACCTTGTGGAAATATGTGTTTATATAAAAGGTTTAAAATGAAGCAATCCATCATGTTCTTTTTACCAGTCGAATTGTTTTGTGACTAGTGCCAAATGAAAAACCTGCAAGTGGAAGCCTCATGCAATATGGGAGATGAAGGTGGTAATGGGAAATACAGTCTTTTTTTTTTTAAAGTGGAGAATTCTTTTTTTTAATTAGGTATTTTCCTCATTTATATTTCCAATGCTATCCCAAAAGACCCCCATACCCTCCGCCCAACTCCCTTACCCACCCACTCCCACACTTTGGCCTTGGCATTTATATGCCTGTACTGGGGCAAGTCCAATGGGCCTCTCTTTCCAGTGATGGCCGACTAGGACATCTTTTGATACATATGCAACTAGAGTCAAGAGCTCCGGGGTACTAGTTAGTTCATAATGTTGTTCCACCTATAGGGTTGCAGATCCCTTTAGCTCCTTGGGTACTTTCTCTAGCTTCTCCACTGGGGGCCCTGTGATCCATCCAATAGATGACTGTGAGCATCCACTTATGTGTTTGCTAGGCCCCAGCATAGTCTCACAAGAGACAGCTATATTGGGGTCCTTTCAGCAAAATCGATCTAGTGTATGCAATGGTGTCAGCTTTGGAGGCTGATTATGCGATGGATCCCTGGATATGGCAGTCTCTAGATGGTCCATCCTTTTGTCTCAGCTCCAAATTTTGTCTCTGTAACTCTTTCTATGGGTGTTTTGTTCCCAAATCTAAGAAGGGGCAAAGTGTACACATTGGTCTTCGTTCTTCTTGAGTTTCATGTGTTTTGCAAATTGGAACTTATATCTTGGGTATACTGAGTTTCTGGGCTAATATCCACTTATCAGTGAGTACATATCATTTGAGTTATTTTGTGATTGGGTTACCTCTCTCAGGATAATTCCCTCCAGGTCCAACCATTTGGCTAGGAATTTCATAAATTCATTCTTTTTAAGAGTTGAGTAGTACTCCACTGTGTAAATGTACAACATTTTTGTATCCATTCCTCTGTTGAGGGGCATCTGAGTTCTTTCCAGATTCTGGCTATTATAAATAAGGCTGCTATGAACATAGTGGATCATGTTTCTTTCTTACTAGTTGGAACATCTTCTGGATATATGCCCAGGAGAGGTATTGTGGGATCCTCTGGTAGTACCATGTCCAATTTTCTGAGGAACCGCCAGACTGATTTCCAGAGTGGTTGTACAAGCTTGCAATCCCACCAACAATGAAGGAGTCTTCCTCTTTCTCCACATCCTCGCCAGCATCTGTGTCACCTGAATTTTTGATCTTAGCCATTCTGACTGGTGTGAGGTGGAATCTCAGGGTTGTTTTGATTTGCATTTACCTGATGATTAAGAATGCTGAACATTTTTTCAGGTGTTTCTCAGCAATTTGGTATTCCTCAGGTGAAAATTCTTTGTTTAGTTCTGAGCACCATTTTTTAATGGGGTTATTTGATATTCTGGAGTCCACCATCTTGTGTTCTTTATATATATTAGTTATTAGTCCTCTATCTGATTTAGGATAGGGAAAGATCCTTTCCCAATCTGATGGTGGCCTTTTTGTCTTATTGACGGTGTCTTTTGCCTTACAGAAGCTTTGCAGTTTCATGAGATCCCATTTGACAATTCTAGATCTTACAGCACAAGCCAATGCTGTTCTATTCAGGAATTTTTCCCCTGTGCCAATATCTTCAAGGCTTTTCCCCACCTTCTCTTCTATAAGTTTCAGTGTCTCTGGTTTTATGTGGAAGTCCTTGAGCCACTTAGACTTCACCTTAGTACAAGGAGATAGGAATGGATCAATTTGCATTCTTCTACATGATAACCACCAGTTGTGACAGCACCATTTGTTGAAAATGCTGTCTTTTTTGCACTGGATGGTTTTAGCTCCCTTGAAGAAGATCAAGTGACCATAGGTTTGTGGGTTCATTTCTGGGTCTTCAATTCTATTCCATTGGTCTACTTGTCTGTCACTATACCAGTACCATGCCATTTTTTATCACAATTGCTCTGTAGTAAAACTTTAGGTCAGGCATGGTGATTCCACCAGAGGCTCTTTTATCCTAGAGAAGAGTTTTTGCTATCCTAGGTTTTTTGTTATTCCAGATGAATTTGCAGATTGCTCTTTCTAATTCCTTGAAGAATTGAGTTGGGATTTTGATGGAGATTGCATTGAATCTGTAGATTGCTTTTGGCAAGATAGCCATTTTTACAATGTTGATCCTGCCAATCCATGAGGATGGGAGATCTTTCCATCTTCTGAGATCTTCTTTAATTTCTTTCTTCAGAGACTTGAAGTTCTTATCATACAGATCTTTTACTTCCTTAGTTAGAGTCATGCCAAGGTATTTTATATTATTTGTGACTATTGAGAACGGTGTTGTTTCCCTACTTTCTTTCTCAGCCTATTTAATCTTAGTGTAGAGAAAGGCCATTGACATGTTTGTGTTAATTTTATATCCAGCTACTTCACAGAAGCTGTTTATCAGGTTTAGGAGTTCTCAGGTGGAATTTTTAGGGTCACTTATATATACTATCATATCATCTGCAAAAGTGATATTTTGACTTCTTCTTTTCCAATTTGTATCCCCTTGATCTCCTTTTGTTTTCGAATTGCTCGGGCTAGGACTTCAAGTACAATGTTGAATAGGTAGGGAGAAAGTGGGCAGCCTTGTCTAGCCCCTGATTTTAGTGGGATTGATTCCAGCTTCTCACCATTTACTTTGACGTTGGCTACTGGTTTGCTTGTAGATTGTTTTTATCATGTTTAGGTATGGGCCTTGAATTCCTGATCTTTCCAAGACTTTTATCAAGAATGGGTGATCGATTTTGTCAAATGCTTTCTCCGCATCTAACGAGATGATCATGTGGTTTTTGTCTTCGAGTTTGTAAATATAATGGATTACATTGATGGATTTCCGTATATTAAACCATCCCTGCATCCATGTAATAAAACCTACTTGGTCAGGATGGATGATTGTTTTAATGTGTTCTTGGATTCAGATAGCGAGAATTTTATTGAGTATTTTTGCATTGATATTCATAAGGGAAATTTGTCTGAAATCCTCTATCTTTGTTGGATCTTTATGTGGGTTTAGGTATCAGAGTAATGAATTAGGTAGAGTACCTTCTACTTCTCTTTTGTGGAATAGTTTGTGCAGAACTGGAATTAGATCTACTTTGAAGGTCTGATAGAACTCTGCACTAAACCCATCTGGTCCTGGGCTTTTTTTTTTTTTTTTTTTTTTGGTTGGGAGACTACTAATGACTGCTTCTATTTCTTTAGGGGATATGGGACTGTTTAGATCATTAACTTGATCCTGGTTTAACTTTGGTACCTGGTACCTGTCTAGAAATGTGTCCATTTCATCCAGGTTTTCCAGTTTTGTTGAATATAGCCTTTTGCAGAAGGATCTGATGGTGTTTTGGATTTCTTCAGGATCTGTTGTTATGTCTCCCTTTTCATTTCTGACTTTGTTAATTAGGATACTGTCCCTGTGCCCTTTAGTGAGTCTGGCTAAGAGTTTATCTATCTTGTTGATTTTCTCAAAGAACCAGCTCCTCAATTGGTTGATTCTTTGAATAGTTCTTCTTGTTTCCACTTGGTTGATTTAGCCCTTGAGTTTGATTATTTTCTGCCTTCTATTACTCTTGGGTGAATTTGCTTCCTTTTTTCTAGAGCTTTTAGGTGTGTTGTCAAGCTGCTAGTGTGTGCTCTCCAAAGTTTCTTTTTGGAGGCACTCAGAGCTTTGAGTTTCCCTCTTAGAAATACTTTCATAGTTTCCCAGAATTTTTGGTACGTTGTGGCTTCATTTTCATTAAACCCTAAAAAGTCTTTGATTCTTTCTTTATTCCTTTCTTGACCAAGGTATCATTGAGAAGAGTATTGTTCATTTTCCACGTGAATGTTGGCTTTCCATTATTTATTTTGTTATTTAAGATCAGCCTTAGTTCATGGTGGTCTGATATGATGCTTGGGATGATTTCAATATTTTGTATCTTTTGAGGCCTGTTTTGTGACCAATTATATGGTCAGTTTTGGAGAAGGTACCATGTGGTGCTAAGAAGAAGGTATATCCTTTTGTTTTAGGATAAAATGTTCTGTAGATTTCTGTTAGGTTCATTAGTTTCATCACTTCTGATAGTTTCACTGTGTCCCTGTTTAGTTTCTGTTTCCATGATCTGTCCATAGATGAAAGTGGTGTGTTGAAGTCTCACACTATTATTGTGTGAGGTACAATATGTTCTTTGAGCTTTACTAACGTTTCTTTAATGAATATGGCTGACCTTGCATTTGGAGCATAGATATTCAGAATTGCGTGTTCCTCTTGGAGGATTTTAACTTTGATGAGTATGAAGTGTGCCTCCTTCTCTTTTTTGATATCTTTTGGTTGGAAGTCGATTTTATTCTATATTAGAATGGCTACTCCAGCTTGTTTCTTCAGACCATTTGCTTGGAAAATTGTTTTCCAGCCTTTCACTCTGAGGTAGTGTCTGTCTTTTTCCCTGAGATGGGTTTCCTGTTAGCAGCAGAATGTTGGGTCCTGGTTTTTTAGCCAGTCTGTTAGTCTATATTTTTTTATTGGAGAATTGAGTCCATTGATATTAAGAGATATTAAGAAAAAATAAATGTTGCTTCCTATTATTTTTGTTGTTAGAGTTGGCATTCTGTCCTTGTGGCTGTCTTCTTTTTGGTTTGTTGAGGGATTACTTTCTTCCTTTTTCTAGGGCGTGGTTTCTGTCCGTGTATTGTTTTTTTTCTGTTATTATCCTTTGAAGGGCTGTATTCATGGAAAGATAAGGAGTGAATTTGGTTTTGTCATGGAATACTTTGGTTTCTCCATCTATGGTAATTGGGAGTTTGGACAGGTATAGTAGCCTGTGCTGGATTTTTGTTCTCTTAGTGGCTGTATAACATCTGTCCAGGCTCTTCTGGCTTTCATAGTCTCTGGTAAAAAGTCTGGTGTAATTCTGATAGGCCTGCCTTTATATGTTAATTGACCTTTTTCCCTTACTGCTTTTAATATTCTATCTTTATTTAGTGCATTTATTGTTCTGATTACTATGTGTTGGGAGGAATTTCTTTTCTGGTCCAGTCTATTTGGAGTTCTGTAGGCTTCTTGTATCTTCATGGACATGCCATTCTTTAGGTTTGGACAGTTTTCTTCTATAATTTTGTTTAGATATTTGCTGGCCCTTTAAGTTGAAAATCTTCATTCTCATCTACTCCTATTATCCGTAGGTTTGGTCTTCTCATTGTGTCCTGGATTTCCTGGATATTTTGAGTTAGGATCTTTTTGCATTTTGTATTTTCTTTGACTGCTGTGCCGATGTTCTCTATGGAATCTTTTGCACCTGAGATTCTCTCTTCCATTTCTTGTATTCTGTTGCTGATGCTTGAATCTATGTTTCCAGATTTCTTTCCTATGTTTTCTCTCTTCAGCATTGCCTCACTTTTGGTTTTCTTTATTGTGTCTACTTCCCTTTTTAGCTCTTGGATGCTTTTATTCAATTCCATCACCTGTTTGGTTGTGTTTTCCTGCAATTCTTTAAGGTATTTTTGTGCTTCCTTTTTAAGGTTCTCCCTGTTTAGCAGTGTTCTCCTGTATTTCTTTAAGTGAGTTATTAAAGTCCTTCTTGATGTCCTCTACCATCATCATGAGATATGCTTTTAAATCAGGGACTATCTTTTCGGGTGTGTTGGGGTGCCCAGGACTGGGTGTGGTGGGAGAGCTGTGTTCTTATGCTGGCGAGTAATCTTGGTTTCTGTTAGTAAGATTCTTACTTTTGCCTTTCACCATCCTGTGATTTCTGGAGTTAGTTGTTGTAGTTATTTCTGGTTAGAGCTTGTTCCTCGGGTGTTTATGTTAGCCTCTATCAGCAGACCTGGAAGACTAGATCTCTCCTGAGTTTCAGTGTTCAGAGTACTCTCTGCAGGCAATCTCTCTTCTTGCAGGGAAGGTTCCCAGATAGCTGGTGTTCAAACCTGCCTCCTGGCAAAAGTTGGTATCCACTCAAAGAGGTCTTAAGATCTTGAATAGGATCCTGTGGGTACCTTGCGGTTGTCCGCAGACTCCACACCCAAGCTACCCCAGTGCTGGCAGGCATCAGAAGGGACTTGTGCCCCTGATCAGGCCAGGTTTTCTGCTTCCCTAATTAATCCAGTCTCAGGTCCCGTGCTATTCAGAAAATATAGTCTTTAGAGTCCTGTTGAAGAGTTTAGTTTATTACTGTAAACATCAAGGACAGGGTAGTAGTTGTTTTTCTGTTGATAAAACATTGTGACTTTAGGCAGCTTAATTTAGAGACATTTTTAAATACTCTTATGGTTCCTGTGAGATGCGAGAGTTAGTAGAAGGTATAGTTGTAAGCAGAAAGGCATGGTGGTAGAAGCAGTGAGATCACATCACCAACTGAAAGCATGAAACATGAGGAGAAAACTAGAAATGAAGCCAGGCTTTAAGTCATTGATAATGATGCACTCTTGCCATAAGGCTTCATGTCAACATAACCTTACCAAACAGAGCCACCAGATATTCAAATATCAGAGAACATTAGGCATGATTTCATTCAAAGCATCCCACGACACGAGAGTAAGGTGAGCATGAAAATCAAATAAACTTCCTGGACTTAAAAAATTTCTCCTTGACAAGTCCCTTCCGCTCGACTCAAGCCCTGGGCTACCTTGCCAGCAGAGTCTTGCCCAACACCCGCAAGGGCCCACACGGGACCCCCCACGGGATCCTAAGACCTCTGGTGAGTGGAACACAGCGCCTGCCCCAATCCAATCTCGCGGAACCTGAGTCTGCGGTACATAGGGAAGCAGGCTACCAGGGCCTGATCTGGGGCACAAGTCCCTTCCTCTCGACTCGAGCCCCGGGCTACCTTGCCAGCAGAGTCTTGCCCAACACCCGCAAGGGCCCACACGGGACTCCCCACGGGACCCTAAGACCTCTGGTGAGTGGAACACAGCGCCTGCCCCAATCCAATCGCGCGGAACCTGAGACTGCGGTACATAGGGAAGCAGGCTACCCAGGCCTGATCTGGGGCACAAGTCCCTTCCTCTCAACTCGAGCCCCGGGCTACCTTGCCAGCAGAGTCTTGCCCAACACCCGCAAGGGCCCACACGGGACTCCCCATGGGATCCGAAGACCTCTGGTGAGTGGAACACAGCGCCTGCCCCAATCAAATCGCGCAGAACCTGAGTCTGCAGTACATAGGGAAGCAGGCTACCCGGGCTTGATCTGGGGCACAAACCCCTTCCCCTCCACTCGAGCCCCGTGCTACCTTGCCAGCAGAGTCGCCTGACACCCACAAGGGCCCACACAGGATTCCACACAAGATCCTAAGACCTCTAGTGAGTGGAACACAACTTCTGCCAGGAGTCTGATTCGAACACCAGATATCTGGGTACCTGCCCTACAAGAAGAGAGCTTGCCTGCAGAGAATACTATGCCCACTAAAACTAAGGAGAGTGCTACCCTCCAGGTCTGATTATAGAGGCTAACAGAGTCACCTGAAGAACAAGCTCTGAACAGAGACAACTATAACAGCTAGCTTAAGAGATTACCAGATGGCGAAAGGCAAACGTAAGAATTCTACTAACAGAAATCAAGACCACCCACCATCATCAGAACGCAGCACTCCCACCCCACCTAGTCCTGGGCACCCCAACACAACCGAAAATCTAGACCCAGATTTAAAAACATTTCTCATGATGATGATAGAGGACATCAAGAAGGACTTTCATAAGTCACTTAAAGAATTACAGGAGAGCACTGCTAAAGAGTTACAGGCCCTTAAAGAAAAGCAGGAAAACACAGCCAAACAGGTAGAAATCATTAAAGAAAAACAGGAAAACACATCCAAACAGGTGATGGAAATGAACAAAACCATACTAGAAGTAAAAGGGGAAGTAGACACAATAAAGAAAAACCAAAGTTAGGCAACGCTGAGATAGAAACCCTAGGAAAGAGATCTGGAACCATAGATGCGAGCATCAGCAACAGAATACAAGAAATGGAAGAGAGAATCTCAGGTGCAGAAGATTCCATAGAGAACATCAACACAACAGTCAAAGAAAATAAAAAATGCAAAAGGATCCTAACTCAAAACATCCAGGAAATCCAGGACACAATGAGAAGACCAAACCTACGGATAATAGGAATTGATGAGAATGAAGATTTTCAACTTAAAGGGCCAGCTAATATCTTCAACAAAATAATAGAAGAAAACTTCCCAAACATAAAAAAAGAGATGCCCATGATCATACAAGAAGCCTACAGAACTCCAAATAGACTGGACCAGAAAAGAAAGTCCTCCCGAAACATAATAATCAGAACAACAAATGCACTAAATAAAGATAGAATATTAAAAGCAGTAAGGGAGAAAGGTCAAGTAACATATAAAGGAAGGCCTATCAGAATTACACCAGACTTTTCACCAGAGACTATGAAAGCCAGAAGAGCCTGGACAGATGTTATACAGACACTAAGAGAACACAAATGCCAGCCCAGGCTACTTGTATTAGTCAGGGTTCTCTAGAGTCACAGAACTTATGGATAGTCTCTAGATAGTAAGGAATTTATTGATGACTTACAGTCAGCAGCCCAATTCCCAACAATGATTCAGTCGCAGCTGTGAATGGAAGTCCAAGGATCTAGCAGTTACTCAGTCTCACGCAGCAAGCAGGCGAAGGAGCAGGAGCAAGAGCTAGAGCTAGAGCTAGACTCCCTTCTTCCAATGTCCATATATTGTCTCCAGCAGAAGGTGTAGCCCAGATTAAAGGTGTGTTCCACCACACCTTTAATCCCAGATGAAAGGTGTAGCCCAGATTAAAGGTGTGTTCCTTAAACTCGGAGATTCAATCTTCTGGAATCCATAGCCACTATGGCTCAAGATCTTCAAACCAAGATCCAGATAAGGATCTCCAAGCCTCCAGATAAGGGTCACTGGTGAGCCTTCCAATTCCGGATTGTAGTTCATTCCAAATATTGTCAAGTTGACAACCAGGAATAGCCACTACAATCCACCCCTTGTCAACTTGACACAAATAATATCTCATGTTCACATGAAACAATAACAAGGTTGTAAATACGCCTAACATGATATAACTATCCCTCGTACAATCGCAAACGCATTAGTAAATTTACAATGGGCATTCATATTACTTTATAATCCTCGTTTCTGCAACTGGTTACGTGGCCTTAATTGGTATTTATAACTACCTTCCTCTACTACCCATTCTGTATTTCCTTCTCCTTCAGCCAGCACCTCAGCAGGTCTTGGCTCTTTTCCTGGAGGATTGACCCATACCTTCATTCCTGATGGGTCTGTGTCCTTCGTCATCCTGCTTGGATTAGGCTGTTGTAGTTTCCCATTGACTTTAATCACAGGACATGGTAGTACTAAGAGACGCCCTAAGGGATCTCCTACACTCCAGACATAATCTTGCTTACCACCATTGTGAAGAGGTAATCCAATTTTCCCATGGTAATCTGGATCTATCACCCCTCCTAACACTGTTATTCCTTTTTTAGCCTGTTTGTTTAAGGGCATTAGAAGCCCAAAATGACCAGGGGTAAGTCTGAGCTTCCAGTTCAATGGAATGTTTGTTGTAGCTCCTGGTAGGAGCACTCCCCTCTCTGGAGCCAAAACTTCTAGGCCAGCAGAACCTAGAGTTATGGGGACAGGAAGCAAAAATTTTCCTAGAGGGTCACTAGGAGTGATAGTAAGTGGAACTATTCCCTTTTCCACCCCTTGATTCCTGGACCCATGAATCCTGGCTATGGGTGAAACTGTACCATATATGGAGCGCTGATTCAAAGCATATACTGCCTTCTGAAGAACTCTACCCCAGCCTTCCAAGCTGTTACCACCTAATTGGCGCTGTAACTGCGTCTTCAAAAGGCCATTCCATCTTTCTATCAGACCAGCTGCTTCAGGATGGTGGGGAATGTGGTAAGACCAGTGAATTCCATGATCGTGGGCCCACTGTCGTACTTCTCTGGCTGTGAAGTGAGTTCCTTGGTCAGAAGCAATACTGTGTGGAATACCATGACGATAGATAAGGCATTCTGTCAGTCCATGAATGGTGGTTTTAGCAGAGGCATTACGTGCAGGAAAGGCAAATCCATAACCAGAATAAGTATCTACTCCAGTAAGAACAAAACGCTGTCCTTTCCACGAAGGAAGTGGTCCAATGTAGTCAACCTGCCACCAGGTTGCTGGCTGGTCACCTCGAGGAATGGTGCCATATCTGGGGCTCAGTGTCGGTTTCTGCTGTTGGCAGATCTGGCAATCAGCAGCAGCTGTAGCCAGGTCAGCTTTGGTGAGTGGAAGCCCATGTTGCTGAGCCCAAGCATAACCTCCATCTCGACCACCATGGCCACTTTGTTCATGTGCCCATTGAGCAATGACAGGGATGGCTGGGGAGAGAGGCTGACTGTCCACAGAACGGGTCATCTTATCCACTTGATTATTGAACTCCTCCTCGGCTGAAGTCACCTTTTGGTGAGCATTTACATGGGACACAAATATCTTCACATCCTTTGCCCATTTGGAGAGATCTATCCACATACTTCTTCCCCAGATGTCTTTCTCACCAATTTTCCAATTGTGATCTTTCCAAGTCCCTGACCATCCAGCCAATCCATTGGCTACAGCCCATGAGTCAGTGAATAATCGTACATCTGGCCATTTGTTCTTACAAACAAACTGTAATACCATGTGTACTGCCCGAAGTTCTGCCCACTGTGAAGATTTTCCTTCACCTGTGTCTTTCAGGGTTGTCCCAGAAAGGGGTTGTAATGCTGCAGCTGTCCACTTCTGGGTGGTGCCTGCATAACGTGCAGAGCCATCAGTAAACCAGGCTCTAGTCTTCTCTTCTTCGGTCAGTCGATCATAGGGAACACCCCATGAGGCTATAGGTGCATGCTTGGCAGCAGATGGCATTGTAACAGGAGTAGAAACCATAGGCATTTGAGCAACTTCTTCATGTAACTTGCTTGTGCCTTCAGGACCTGCTCTGGCCCGATCACGTATATACCACTTCCATTTGATAATAGACTGCTGCTGTGCGCGTCCCACTTTATGACTTGCAGGGTCTGATAGTACCCAGCTCATGATGGGTAGTTCAGGTCTCATAGTAACGTGATGTCCTATTGTCAAACGTTCAGTTTCCACTAAGGCCCAATAGCAGGCCAAGAGCTGTTTTTCAAAGGGAGAATAGTTGTCTGCAGATGATGGTAGAACTTTGCTCCAAAATCCCAAAGGTCTTTTCTGTGATTCACCTACAGGGGCCTGCCAGAGGCTCCAAACAGCATCTCTATCAGCCACAGACACCTCAAGAACCATCGGGTCTGCTGGGTCATATGGTCCAAGTGGTAGAGCAGCCTGCACAGCAGCCTGGACCTGTTGAAGGGCCTTCTCCTGTTCCAGGCCCCACACAAAGCTAGCAGCTTTCCGAGTCACTTGGTAAATAGGCCTAAGTAACACACCCAAGTGAGGGATGTGTTGTCTCCAGAATCCAAATAGGCCCACTAAACGTTGTGCTTCTTTCTTGGTTGTAGGAGGGGCCAGGTGCAATAACTTATCTTTCACCTTAGAAGGAATATCTCTGCATGCCCCACACCACTGGACTCCTAAGAATTTCACTGAGGTAGATGGTCCTTGAATTTTGGTTGGATTTATTTCCCATCCTCTGATACGCATATGTGTTACCAATGAGTCCAAAGTGGTTGCTACTTCCTGCTCACTTGGTCCAATCAGCATAATGTCATCAATATAGTGCACCAATGTGATATTTTGTGGAAGATCCAAACGATCAAGATCCCTTCTAACTAAATTATGACACAGGGCAGGAGAGTTAATATATCCTTGAGGCAAAACTGTGAAGGTATACTGTTGGCCTTGCCAACTGAAAGCAAATTGCTTCTGGTGGTTCTTATGGACAGGTACTGAGAAGAAGGCATTTGCCAGATCAATAGCCGCATACCAGGTGCCAGGAGATGTGTTAATTTGCTCAAGTAACGAAACTACATCTGGTACAGCAGCTGCAATTGGAGTTACTACCTGATTTAGTTTTCGATAATCAACTGTCATTCTCCATGATCCATCTGTTTTCTGCACTGGCCAGATAGGAGAGTTAAACGGAGATGTGGTGGGAACCACCACCCCCGCATCTTTCAAGTCCTTGATAGTGGCAGTAATTTCTGCGATTCCTCCAGGAATACGATACTGTTTTTGATTCACTATTTTCTTTGGCAGAGGCAACTCTAAAGGCTTCCATTTGGCCTTTCCAACCATAATAGCCCTCACTTTACAGTTCAGGGAACCAATATGAGAATTCTGCCAATTTCTGAGTATATCTATCCCAATTATACATTCTGGAACTGGGGATATCACCACAGGATGTGTCCGGGGACCTACTGGACCTACTGTGAGTCGGACATCAGTCAAAACTCCATTAATCACCTGCCCTCCATAAGCCCCTACTTTAACTGGAGGGCCACAATGTTTCTTGGGATCCCCTGGGATCAGTGTCAACTCAGAACCAGTATCTAGCAGACCCCGAAAAGTCTGATTATTTCCTTTTCCCCAGTGTACAGTTACCCTTGTAAAAGGCCTTAGGTCCCTCTGGGGAAGAACTGGAGAAAGGGTAACAGCAAAACCTTTGAGTGTCTTATCAAGATCCTTCCTCAGTGGAACCTGGCCACCCCTTCATTCAAGGGGTTCTGGATCTGCAAACTGTCTCAAGTCTGGAAATTGATTCACTGGCCGAGATTGCTGTTTACCACGATCTAATGTAGCCTTTCTTTCATTTGGCTGTTTACCACGATCTAATGTAGCCTTTCTTTCATTTGTTTGAGAATTTTTCTGCTTATACAGATCAAACAAATATGCAGTAGGCTTCCTATGTATTTCATTCCTGGAAACACCATGATTGGTTAGCCAGTACCAAAGGTCCAACCGAGTCATGCCATTATAAATTTCACCTCTCCTGTGCTGACCATTACTGGGTATGTTATTATAAACATTCTTTTGTCTCCGCTGTCCATTATAATAACTAGAATCACCTTGTCTCCGGCGATTCAATGCTGCCACCTGGCCCTTGTTACCTCGGAATCCAACTAAACCCAGTGAATTTAATTCATCTAATTGAGCAGAAGCATCCCCAATGCTAAGATCTGGCACAAGGAAAAGGGAAAGAACAAAACCCTTCAAATGTGCTGGTGCCCCTCTTACCAATTTGCGTCTTATAGAGCTGGTGAAAGGCATATCTTCTGGACCTTCCCATTGTGGACAATTATGCTTTACACAATATATCCACTCTAGCATTGCAATTTCCCTAAGTCTTAAAATCCCTTCATCAACACTAAGCCACGGAATATCAGGCATCTCCAAGTCATTTCCAGTAGGCCATCTTTTGATAAACACCTCAGCCAACCATTCAAACAAACTTTTGACACCTTTTTTAACTATGCGAGCTTCCGTATTAAACCTAGAATCTCTACTCAGAGGACCCATGTCAATAAACTCAGCCTGCTCTAGTTTTATGTTCCTTCCACCCTTATCCCACACCCTTAAAATCCATTCCCACACATATTCACCAGGTTTCTGCTGGAATGAATTAGCAAACTCATTAAGCTCCTTAGTAGTGTAGCGAATTTCCTCATGGACTACACTTTCTACCTCCCCTCTAGGAGCCTGTTTTGCTTTGAGTCTGGTTACAGGTCTAGAAGAAACTATTGGTGGGCCTTGAGAAACATCAGTAGTGAAAGTCATTGCTGGTTTATCAGACTCTGCAAAATTAATTTCCTCATGTGGGGAAGGCATTATTTCAAAAGGTGGGGCTGAGGGTACTACTTCCTCGGGTGGGGCAAACCCTTGAGAATCTGAAGATTCAAAATTCTCAGCTTCAACATGGTCTTCCCACACATCCCCATCCCATGTTGTAGGATCCCATTCTTTGCCAATTAGAGCCCTTACTTTAACTGTCGACACACTCTGAGGCTGAGACTTGAATTTTCGCTGTAGTTCAGCCAACCTTACAATGAGAGTTTCTGTTTGATTTTCTGCAACTTGAGCTCTATTGCTACAAGAGAGAAGATTCTCCTCAAGGACACACTTAGCAACTTTTAGATCATTTACTTGTGTCTGGAGCCTTTCTATTTTATCACACAACTCCTTCCTTTCATTCATCATTTTTTCCACAGATACTAAGAGCAGCCAGCCAGTAAAATCATTTTCCGATTTCTTCCCCATCTTGTAGAAAGCTTTGTGCACTGAATCACCTAATTCATTAAGAAAATCAAGGTCATTAGCTTCTTTAAGTACGGAATATAGTTTCAACCATGGGTCTTCAAAATTCTCTGAGCTCCCAGGAGGGAGAGAATCTGGAGAGTTTTCAATATTTGAAAGTGCTGGTGGATCAACAAGCCAATTCCAGTATTTTAAAAGATTCATCCTTGTACTTCTGTTACTCTAGAACCACTCCTGGTACCAACTTCTGTATTAGTCAGGGTTCTCTAGAGTCACAGAACTTATGGATAGTCTCTAGATAGTAAGGAATTTATTGATGACTTACAGTCGGCAGCCCAATTCCCAACAATGATTCAGTCGCAGCTGTGAATGGAAGTCCAAGGATCTAGCAGTTACTCAGTCTCACGCAGCAAGCAGGCAAAGGAGCAGGAGCAAGAGCTAGAGCTAGAGCTAGACTCCCTTCTTCCAATGTCCATATATTGTCTCCAGCAGAAGGTGTAGCCCAGATTAAAGGTGTGTTCCACCACACCTTTAATCCCAGATGAAAGGTGTAGCCCAGATTAAAGGTGTGTTCCTTAAACTCGGAGATTCAATCTTCTGGAATCCATAGCCACTATGGCTCAAGATCTTCAAACCAAGATCCAGATAAGGATCTCCAAGCCTCCAGATAAGGGTCACTGGTGAGCCTTCCAATTCCGGATTGTAGTTCATTCCAAATATTGTCAAGTTGACAACCAGGAATAGCCACTACACTACTATACCCCGCCAAACTCTCAATTACCATAGATGGAGAAACCAAAGTATTCCACGACAAAAACAAATTCACACAATATCTTTCCACAAATCCAGCCCTTCAAAGGATAATAACAGAAAAGAAGCAATACAAGGACGGAAATCACGCCCTAGAACAACCAAGGAAGTAATCATTCAACAAACCAAAAAGAAGACAGCCACAAGAACAGAATGCCAACTCTAACAACAAAAATAAAAGGAAGCAACAATTACTTTTCCTTAATATCTCTTAATATCAATGGACTCAATTCCCCAATAAAAAGACATAGACTAACAGACTGGCTACACTAACAGGACCCAACATTCTGCTGCTTACAGGAAACCCATCTCAGAGAAAAAGACAGACACTACCTCAGAGTGAAAGGCTGGAAAACAATTTTCCAAGCAAATGGACTGAAGAAACAAGCTGGAGTAGCCATTTTAATATCGGATAAAATCGACTTCCAACCCAAAGTTATCAAAAAAGACAAGGAGGGACACTTCATACTCATCAAAGGTAAAATCCTCCAAGAGGAACTCTCAATTCTGAATATCTACGCACCAAATGCAAGGGCAGCCACATTCATTAGAGACACTTTAGTAAAGCTCAAAGCATACATTGCACCTCACACAATAATAGTGGGAGACTTCAACACACCACTTTCTTCAAAGGACAGATCATGGAAACAGAAACTAAACAGGGACACAGTGAAACTAACAGAAGTTATGAAACAAATGGACCTGACAGATATCTACAGAACATTTTATCCTAAAACAAAAGGATATACCTTCTTCTCAGCACCTCACGGGACCTTCTCCAAAATTGACCATATAATTGGTCACAAAACAGGCCTCAATAGATACAAAAATATTGAAATTGTCCCATGTATCCTATCAGACCACCATGGCCTAAGACTGATCTTCAATAACAACATAAATAATGGAAAGCCAACATTCACGTGGAAACTGAATAACACTCTTCTCAATGATACCTTGGTCAAGGAAGGAATAAAGAAAGAAATTAAAGACTTTTTAGAGTTTAATGAAAATGAAGCCACAACGTACCCAAACCTATGGGACACAATGAAAGCATTTCTAAGAGGGAAACTCATAGCTCTGAGTGCCTCCAAGAAGAAATGGGAGACAGCACATACTAGCAGCTTGACAACACATCTAAAAGCCCTAGAAAAAAAGGAAGCAAATTCACCCAAGAGGAGTAGACGGCAGGAAATAATCAAACTCAGGGGTGAAATCAACCAAGTGGAAACAAAAAGAACTATTCAAAGAATTAACCAAACGAGGAGTTGGTTCTTTGAGAAAATCAACAAGATAGATAAACCCTTAGCTAGACTCACTAAAGGGCACAGGGACAAAATCCTAATTAACAAAATCAGAAATGAAAAGGGAGACATAACAACAGATCCTGAAGAAATCCAAAACACCATCAGATCCTTCTACAAAAGGCTATACTCAACAAAACTGGAAAACCTGGACGAAATGGACAAATTTCTGGACAGATACCAGGTACCAAAGTTGAATCAGGATCAAGTTGACCATCTAAACAGTCCCATATCACCTAAAGAAATAGAAGCAGTTATTAATAGTCTCCCAACCAAAAAAAAGCCCAGGACCAGATGGGTTTAGTGCAGAGTTCTATCAGACCTTCAAAGAAGATCTAATTCCAGTTCTGCACAAACTATTTCACAAAATAGAAGTAGAAGGTACTCTACCCAACTCATTTTATGAGGCCACTATTACTCTGATACCTAAACCACAGAAAGACCCAACAAAGATAGAGAACTTCAGACCAATTTCTCTTATGAATATCGATGCAAAAATCCTCAATAAAATTCTCGCTAACCGAATCCAAGAACACATTAAAGCAATCATCCATCCTGACCAAGTAGGTTTTATTCCAGGGATACAGGGATGGTTTAATATACGAAAATCCATCAATGTAATCCATTATATAAACAAACTCAAAGACAAAAACCACATGATCATCTCGTTAGATGCAGAAAAAGCATTTGACAAGATCCAACACCCATTCATGATAAAAGTTTTGGAAAGATCAGGAATTGAAGGCCCATACCTAAACATGATAAAAGCAATCTACAGCAAACCAGTAGCCAACATCAAAGTAAATGGAGAGAAGCTGGAAGCAATCCCACTAAAATCAGGGACTAGACAAGGCTGCACACTTTCTCCCTACCTTTTCAACATAGTACTTGAAGTATTAGCCAGAGCAATTCGACAACAAAAGGAGATCAAGGGGATACAAATTGGAAAAGAGGAAGTCAAAATATCACTTTTTGCAGATGATATGATAGTATATATAAGTGACCCTAAAAATTCTACCAGAGAACTCCTAAACCTGATAAACAGCTTCGGTGAAGTAGCTGGATATAAAATAAACTCAAACAAGTCAATGGCCTTTCTCTATACAAAGAATAAACAGGCTGAGAAAGAAATTAGGGAAACAACACCCTTCTCAATAGTCACAAATAATATAAAATATCTTGGCGTGACTTTAACTAAGGAAGTGAAAGATCTGTATGATAAAAACTTCAAATCTCTGAAGAAAGAAATTAAGGAAGAACTCAGAAGATGGAAAGATCTCCCATGCTCATGGATTGGCAGGATCAACATTGTAAAAATGGCTATCTTGCCAAAAGCAATCTACAGATTCAATGCAATCCCCATCAAAATTCCAACTCAATTCTTCAACGAATTGGAAGGAGCGATTTGCAAATTTGTCTGGAATAACAAAAAACCTAGGATAGCAAAAAGTCTTCTCAAGGATAAAAGAACTTCTGGCGGAATCACCATGCCAGACCTAAAGTTTTACTACAGAGCAATTGTGATAAAAACTGCATGGTACTGGTATAGAGACAGACAAGTAGACCAATGGAATAGAATTGAAGACCCAGAAATGAACCCACACACCTATGGTCACTTGATCTTCGACAAGGGAGCTAAAACCATCCAGTGGAAGAAAGACAGCATTTTCAACAATTGGTGCTGGCACAACTGGTTGTTATCATGTAGAAGAATGCGAATTGATCCATATTTATCTCCTTGTACTAAGGTCAAATCTAAGTGGATCAAGGAACTTCACATAAAACCAGAGACACTGAAACTTATAGAGGAGAAAGTGGGGAAAAGCCTTGAAGATATGGGCACAGGGGAAAAATTCCTGAACAGAACAGCAATGGCTTGTGCTGTAAGATCGAGAATCGACAAATGGGACCTAATGAAACTCCAAAGTTTCTGCAAGGCAAAAGACACCGTCAATAAGACAAAAAGACCACCAACAGATTGGGAAAGGATCTTTACCTATCCTAAATCAGATAGGGGACTAATATCCAACATATATAAAGAACTCAAGAAGGTGGACTTCAGAAAATCAAATAACCCCATTAAAAAATGGGGCTCAGAACTGAACAAAGAATTCTCACCTGAGGAATACCGAATGTCAGAGAAGCACCTGAAAAAATGTTCAACATCCTTAATCATCAGGTAAATGCAAATCAAAACAACCCTGAGATTCCACCTCACACCAGTCAGAATGGCTAAGATCAAAAATTCAGGTGACAGCAGATGCTGGCGTGGATGTGGAGAAAGAGGAACACTCCTCCATTGTTGGTGGGAGTGCAGGCTTGTACAACCACTCTGGAAACCAGTCTGGAGGTTCCTCAGAAAATTGGACATAGTACTACCGGAGGATCCCGCAATACCTCTCCTGGGCATATATCCAGAAGATGCCCCAACTGGTAAGAAGGACACATGCTCCACTATGTTCATAGCAGCCTTATTTATAATAGCCAGAAGCTGGAAAGAACCTAGATGCCCCTCAACAGAGGAATGGATACAGAAAATGTGGTACATCTACACAATGGAGTACTACTCAGCTATTAAAAAGAATGAATTTATGAAATTCCTAGCCAAATGGATGGACCTGGAGGGCATCATCCTGAGTGAGGTAACACATTCACAAAGAAACTCACACAATATGTACTCACTGATAAGTGGATATTAGCCCCAAATCTAGGATACCCAAGATATAAGATATAATTTGCTAAACACATGAAACTCAAGAAGAATGAAGACTGAAGTGTGGACACTATGCCCCTCCTTAGATTTGGGAACAAAACACCCATGGAAGGAGTTACAGAGACAAAGTTTGGAGCTGAGATGAAAGGATGGACCATGCAGAGACTGTCATATCCAGGGATCCACCCCATAATCAGCATCCAAACGCTGACACCATTGCATACACTAGCAAGATTTTATTGAAAGGACCCAGATGTAGCTGTCTCTTGTGAGACTATGCCAGGGCCTAGCAAACACAGAAGTGGATGCTCACAGTCAGCTAATGGATGGATCATAGGGCTCCCAATGGAGGAGCTAGAGAAAGTAGCCAAGGAGCTAAAGGGATCTGCAACCCTATAGGTGGAACAACATTATGAACTAACCAGTACCCTGGAGCTCTTGACTCTAGCTGCATATATATCAAAAGATGGCCTAGTCGGCCATCACTGGAAAGAGAGGCCCATTGGACTTGCAAACTTTATATGCCCCAGTACAGGGGAACACCAGGGCCAAAAAGGGGGGAGTGGGTGGGCAGGGGAGTGGGGGTGGGTGGATATGGGGGACTTTTGGTATAGCATTGGAAATGTAAATGAGCTAAATACCTAATAAAAAATGGAAAAATAAATAAAATAAAATGAAAGAAAAAAAAATTTCTTACACGCGTTTCGGCCGGCCAGGAAGAAAGCAACAAACCGGAATCTTCTGCGGCAAAGCTTTATTGCTTACATCTTCAGAAGCAAGAGAGCAAGAGCGCAAGAGAGCAAGAGAGCAAGAAAAAGAACAAGAAAGCAAGAGCAAGAGAGAGAAAAAGCAAGAACAAGAGAGAGAAAAAGCAAGAACAAGAGAGAGAAAAAGAATGGCAAAACCCCGTCCCTTTTAAGGAGAATTATCCTCCGCCTAGGACGTATTACTCCCTGATTGGCTGCAGCCCATCGGCCCAGTTGTCATCACGGGAAAGGCAGAACACATGGCGGGAAAACGGCCCCTGCATGTGTGCAGATTATTTGTTTACCACTTAGAACACAGCTGTCAGCGCCATCTTATAATGGCAAATGTGAGGGCGGCTCCCAACAAAAATTTCTCCTTGATTTTTAAAGACATAATAAAAAAAAAAAAATGCACAATGAGGAAGGTGGAAGAAAATGAGATAGAAGAAGGATTCTATGGCAGGTACTCTACAGGTCATGAGCAAGATGCTATGTTTCTTCTGGTTTTGTATTACATTTACCCACTTTCTCGCTAACTCTCCTAGCCTTGTTTGTGACAGTTTTAAGTAGCCTATCTGGTCATCTTTGATCTTTGCTAACACTGTGTTCACTGACAAGGTTGTGACATTGGTGGCTCCCCTTGCCTTCTTTGCTGATCATCATTTGTAGTGACTTCATAGAGAGAAATGCACCAGCTTCTGGTGGCATTCTGGCAGCTTCTGGCACCTTCTGCAGACTCAACCTGATTGGCAGAGCCTCCCTGGTTTTTTTTTCTGGATCAAACTGCCATTGCTGACTCATGAGTTGTGTTAGCAAGCAGATTGAGCTAGCACTGCTGATTCATGTGAACTGACCTGCTGCTATACTGACAGTAAAGACTGAATTTACCCATAAGAACTATTTATGAACAGGTTCAAATCCTCCTTCTGCCCTATTTGTCTTTCCTTGCCACTACTTCTGGTGAGTGATAGGCTAGAAGGGAGGATAAAGCATTTGAGAATCCTTATCAAAGTAGGTTGTAAAAAACTTAAGCCTACAAACAATCACTCTACCAACTGAGCCATATACCTGGCCCTGGTAAATTATTAAAAGCACTAAACCCCTGCTAAGTCCTTCCATAAATATTAGTATGCAAATGATTGTGCTGGTTCTTAATTTTCTTTAATTTTTTTCAGGCATGTATGTTCTTCCTTTAATATTTCTATCCACTAATCCACTAATTCTAAGGGGAATTGCATCACGTATATTAATTATTTATTCTGATTTACACATTGGAACTTTTTGAAATGACAAACTTAACAGTTAATTCAACCAAAACCACAAAAAGTAATGGGGGGAGAAATTAAAAATTATGATGTATTTTAATGTATAATAAACACTATATAACAAACCTACATTTATTATCCCATATAATCTGCATATAAAAGTGCCATAATGTGAAAATTTTTCTCATCCAATGGAAGATGAAAAGCAAACACTATCTAAAATTTCTTATGCAAATGGCCTTTTTGTTTGTTAGACTGTAAACCTTGCAATTGGCTGATTAGCCTAAAGCCTCCATTTAAAGCTACTTGATAAAAATGCCTTCCCCGCATTTGAATTTGTCTTTCAAATTCTATTTTGAGATTCAGTCTTTTGCATAAGCAGAATGTATGCTGCTGACAATAGCTCAAACAGTGATTATTTAATTTCAGTAAAGCAGTAAATTTCAAAAATTTCAGATTCAAAACCTATGCCAAACAACTGAATCTAAACCAAAATAAAAACACCATTTTTTGTTACTTCTACTCTATGTGGATGTTCATGCATGCCATCTTTGTAAGCATAAGGAGAATCACCTTCTATACTATTAAGAAGTTTTGAAAGAGTTTCCTTGGTAATTTCATGTTATTGGTTGCTTTGATGTTGAATATCTACATTGTTCAATGTAGATAAAATATTGGTATATTCTTTCTCACCTTTTGAATCACTGATAATTATGCATGGTGAATATTGATAAATTGATGAACAAATCTACAAATGTAGTATACTTTTTCAGGAATTCAGTGAGATTTGATCTGAGGAGTGAATAGCATGTAGAGATATAACCTCAAACTCATGTTTCCTAAATATACTTGAAAGAATAAATAGCATGCAAAACCAATTAAGTAAATTTACTCTGCTTTCCAGTTATATAAATTATTTTTCCTTCATATATTCGACAATGACTAATTCCTAAATGCTTAGGTACCAACAATATGTTGTTAATTTTCCAACATCCACAGAATCAAATTAGAAGACTCATAAAAATTCTCCAAGCTATAATTGAAACATTTGGAATTCGTGAAATGAAATTGTGATGTCTCAATAAATTTGATGTACATTCAGGCTGCCTTTCAGTGACGTTTGAAGTGATGCTAGGAATTGTTTGAATGAAACAATTTTGTTGTTAATGGGACAATCTGCCTTGAGGCAAGCAGAATTAAGCAACATTTCATGTCTGTCCTCTATAAAAGAGTTTATGTAGGAATAAAAAATGCTACTCCCAGTAAAATATTGTCAGCTTACTTAATTCATATAAAATCACAATTGTGTAATAGTAGATATCAGTTGACTGTCTCATAAAAGCTATATGAAACTTTACTCTTGATCAGAGTTACTAAAGAAAATATCTATATGGTTATATTTTAGATAAATATTATTATACTGGTACTAGTGAGAAATCTTACTCAGTATAGTTCAAAAATGATATTATTGGGTGTTATGTTATAGCTATTTATGTAGCCAAAATATCATTTTACGTTCTATAGTTTTTAAACAACCAAAACAAAAAATTTCATAATATTCAAAGATGTATTTGATTGATAACAGTTAAAGGACTTATTATAATCAGATTTTTAAGGCATTTTTATTAGAAATTTTCTTCATTTACATTATAAATGCTATTCCCAAAGTCCCCTATATTCGCCCCCCCGCCTTTCTCCCCAACTCACTCACCCCCGCTTCCTGGCCCTAGCATTTCCCTGTAATGTAATCTTTGCAATACCAAGGGCCTCTCCTCCCATTGATAGCCAACTAGGCCACCCTCTGCTATATATGCAACTAGAGACACAGCTCTCGGGGGGGGGGGGGTGGCAGGGGAAGGTACTAGTTAGATCATACTGTTGTTCCTCCTATACGGTTGCAGACCTCTTTAGCTCCTTGGGTACTTTCTCTAGCTCCTTCATTAGGGGCCCTGTATTCCATCCAATAGATGACTGTGAGCATCCACTTCTGTATTTGCCAGGCATTGGCATAGCCTCACAAGAGAGAGCTATGTCAGGGTCCTTTCAGCAAAATCTTTCTGGCATATGCAATAGTGTCTGGGTTTGGTGGTTGTATATGGGATGGATCCCCTGGTGAGGCAGTCTCTGGATGGTCTTTCCTTCCGTCTCAGCTCGGAACTTTGTCTATGTAACTTGTTCCATGGGTATTTTGTTCCCCATTCTAAGAAGGAGCAAATAATCCACATTTTGGTCTTCCTTCTTCTTGAGTTTCATGTGTTTTGCAAATTGTATCTTGTATATTCTAAGCTTCTGGGCTAATATCCACTTATCAGTGAGTGCATACCTAGTGACTTCTTTTGTGATTGGGTTACCTTACTCAGGATGATATCCTCCAGATGCATCCATTTGCCTAAGAATTTCATGAATTCATTATTTTTAATTGCTGAATAATACTCCATTGTGTAAATGTACCACATTTTCTGTATTCATTCCTCTGTTGAGTGACATCTGGGTTCTTTCCAGCTTCTGACTATTATAAAGAAGGCTGCTATGAACATAGTGGAGCATGTGTCCTTAATACAAGTTGGAACATCTTCTGGGTATATGAATCTTCCATTAGTACTATGTCTAATTTTCTGAGGAACCTCCAGACTGATTTCCAGAGTGGTTGTACCAGCTTGCAATCCCACCAACAATGGAGGAGTTTTCCTCTTTCTCCACATCCTTGCCAGCATCTGCTGTCACCTGAATTTTTTATCTTAGCCATTCTGACTGGTGTGAGGTGGAATCTCAGGGTTGTTTTGATTTGCATTTCCCTGATGATTAAGGATGTTGAACATCCTTTTCAGGTGCTTCTCAGCCATTTGGTATTCCTCAGTTGAGAATTCTTGATCTTTGACAAGGGCGCTAAAACCATCCATCAGGAAAAAGACAGCATTTTCAACAAATGGTGTTGGCACAACTGACGGTTATCATGGGGAAGAATGTGAATTGATCCATTCTTATCTCCTTGTACAAAGCTCAAGTCTAACTGGATCAAGGAACTCCACATAAAACCAGAGACACTAAATTTTATAGAGGAGAAAGTGGGAAAAGCCTCTAAGATATGGGCACAGGGGGGAAATTCCTGACCAGAATAACAATGGCTTTTACTGTGAGACTGAGAATTGACAAATGGGACCTCATAAAATTGCAAATCCTCTGCAAGGCAAAAGACACTGTCAATAAGAAAAAAATGCTACCAACAGATTGGGAACGGATATTTACAAATCCTAAATCAGATAGGGGACTAATATGCAATATCTATAAAGAACTCAAGAAAATGGACTCCATAAAATCAAATAACCTTATTAAGAAATGGGGTACAGAGCTGTAATCTGATTTTTAATCTATTTTTGAAAGATCTGGTGGTCAAAATTGATTTAACAAATGACATGTCTTAGCCTAAGCTCATTTATGTAGCTAATTTCTCCCAATTAAAACATTTTCTCCTGGAGTGAGTAGAGTCCTAAAATTCTGAGGGCCCAGAAAGTTACAAGATAATTTAGGTTATAAAAGTGTGAATAGTGTTGATGAAAGGAAAATTTCTAATGCAGCAGAGTGCAAGTTGGGTAAAGAAATCAAGAGATTCAACCTCTGTGATCCAGCATCCACAATAGGGTGGGTTTTTCAGATACAAGTACCTCTGAATCACCTACATTCTTTGAATAACCTCATGAACTCATTGCCCCCTCCCAAGCTATACTTGGTGGAATCATTTCCTTAGTTATCAACAGCGTTCTGTCACAGAGTAATACAGGTTCTCCAAATGATTGAGAAACAGTATAACAACATCTCTCACTTCATTTCTCTGAAAGATACAGTCTCTGTTACTTGTTTTAGAACGTTCTGAATTTGAACAGTAAGTTCGATCTGCAGTAGTTCTAGGAAGGGTCCTTGAGCTTTGGTTTGTGTCATATCCTGGATGGGAGGCTCTTTTACCCTATAAATAATTGCTAGGGTTCTTTTTCCTGAAAAATTTGCCAACATATGTATTCAAAATGAAGAATATTTCCATGTGAATTTTCTTTGTTTTTATAGAAAAACAACATTCATTACCGCCAAAACTGTTCAAGTCATGAAATATTGTGTTTTCTGCATACTTTTCCTACGTGACTAAAGTAGGAGTGGAAATAAGAGAATAATGAGTTGCCATTAATATTTCTACTATATGATTAAGGAAAGAGTCAGCAATAAAACTGTATCTATAATAAAAGGACAAAAATTCACGCAGACTGCATAACTCCAAATTTAGGACACATCGAAAACCTGGTTCAAGATTCTTTTCTTTTCTTTCTTTTCTTTTCTTTTCTTTTCTTTTCTTTTCTTTTCTTTTCTCTGCTCTTCTCTTCTCTTCTCTTCTCTTCTCTTCTCTTCTCTTTCTTTCTTTCTTTTACAATTCTAATTATAAAAGTGTATTCATCTCAAGAAACTTCTCTTTCAGCATCCCATGTGCTGGGTATATGTTCATACATACTTCTAAATGCACACACCAATGTCTGAGCATTTTTTTTTCGTAAAAAACATTTCAACTCAAAAGTTGAATATGCATAACTATTGACTATATGTTCCAGTGCCAGTGAATGGAATATAAGACAGTAATCAAGTTTTCCAACAAATACAGTGTGATGCCTTACTGTCTTCACTTGACACAAAATTTTAAAATTAATTTATTCTATAAGTATCACAAAACATTGTATTGAGTACTCTGCTAAGCATTATGAATGTTATAATAATAATAAAAAAGAACTAGGTCTTATGCAGTAAATCTATTTAGTCTGTGTAATAACTAAGACATCAACTTAACGACCACTATGTCAATAAATGTTAAGTTCATCAAAGCTTTATATCAGAAACAGAGTCTAAGTCTCCATCCATGTTCCTGTAGCTCGATATAATATAGCTGAGAAAATTTATTTCATGTAAAGTTTGCAGAGCAAGAATTCAACAATTAAGATAGAATATATTCATAAAATTGAGATTGTGAACATCTTGAGCAAACATTCTTAGTGAAAAACAGAAGATGGCATGAAAAGAAAACAAAGAAGCTTGATACTATATTCTAATGCCTTGACTTAATAAAACTACCAAGACCTACTGCCTCACTTCTTCATCGGGTTGGTCATTCCCATTATTTTAATTTTGTGTCTATTAAAATTTATAGATAAATGGATTGTTAGATAGATAATAGATAAATAGATAAAGAAAATATTATGTCCTAATCCCTGTACTTTAGAATGAGGCACTCTTTGTGGAATGAGTCATGATAGAGGCAAATAAGCTGTCTTAGACTAGAGTAAGCCCTGCTTCTGCTATGACAGATGCCTTTGTAAAATAAATTTATGATGACAAAGTCCTAGAGACCTGCTGCTAACAAATTCAAAACTAATTAATATGTACCTGTGATGGTTTGTATATACTTGGACCAGGGAGTGGCACCATTTGGAGGTGTGGCTTTGTTTGAATAGGTGTGACCTAGTTGGAGTAGGTGTGCCACTGTGGGTATGCACATAAGATCCTCACCCTAGTTCCCTGAAAGTCAGTTTTCCACTAGCAGCCTTTGGATGAAGATGTAGAACTCTCAGCTCTGTCTGCTCCATTCCTGCCTGGATACTGCCATGCTCTCACCTTGAATGATAATAGACTGAACCTCTGACAGAACCTGTAAGCCATCCCCAATTAAATGTTGTTTTTATAAGACTTGCCTTGGTCATGGTGTCTGTTCACAGCAGGAAAACCCTAACTAAGACAGTACCTAAGCATAAAGTAATGCCAGTGACTACGAGTAAATAATCAGAAGTGGCCAAAGGCTAAGGCAGATCTCCCTATGAGTTCTAGAGCAAAATATCCCCTGAAGACTGAATATTTCCTTCTATATACTCAATATCCTGTAATATGTTGTTGTTCCACTCTGTTTTAAAGGACAAATCCTTACAGAGTCACTGAAAACACATACCAATCTCAATTCCAAATCATAAAACTTGTTTTATTATTATTTTCCATTATAGTATTAACAAATAAAATATGGAGAGTAAATTCACTGAAGGACATTTCTTTCAAAATATCCCAAGGCCCACAGACCCTTGAACTGTAATGGATTTGAATTTATACTCCTTGAGTACTAGATATCATAGTATCCAATGGTACCATGAACACTTCAAAAGGTAGAAAACCATCAAAGAATCAACAGTCCTATCAAGCAACTATACCACATATGAATCTCTTCAACAAATGTAACATGATAACCTCAAGGATTCAATAGTGTCCTGGATACTTTGACAGTGACCAAGAGTTCTTCAACTGGATATAAAATCTGCTCAACAAGGGGGAAAACATGGCTGGAACTGGAAATCTCGGTGACTATTCAAGAGTAGTGAAGTCATGGATCATGGAGAACCTATAACCACCACTTTATTAAACTAGAAAATCTTAAACAATGATTCAAACCATTTCTTTGTACCCAAAGATACATTCTCTCTCAACATTCATTAAGGAAACTTGACCTTACCACAAGGAAACCATTAGAGAAAACTACAACTAATCAAAACACAAGAGTTGTAAAGCCAATGGATACAGTTTGCAGAACAACTCCCATATTCAATGCTCAGGGAACATTGTGGAATACTGGGTAGAATATTATAAGTGCTAGAGGATAAATGAATTTGTTGTGAGATTTTGTCAATTGTTAATATTAGAAGCTCCAGCTGCAGGGTCTTAGTAAATAGGAAGTGAACAAGGAACAATAGAAATGACAAAGGGAGTTGGGAAAGCCCATGAGGTATCATCCCTACACAAAGAAGTACAGGAAAAAAAGCAACCCTAAAATGTAGAAAATAGTCTTCAACAGGAAATATCATGCCACTTGATAATCAATAACAGTGGTCATCCCTGAAAACATACATGCTAGTAATAGTACATAGACTGAGCAAATTATATTTAGGAATATATCAATATCTATTTCAATATTTACTTATCAATGAGCAATCAATCATGTATATTATCTATATTTATATACAATATATACTACACATACATGAATGTAACAAATTTTTAAAAAATAGTGCACGTGAATTTGAAAGAGAGCAAGGGGTTATGTGGGAGGTTTTGAAGGAAGGAAATGGAAGGGAGAAATGTTGTAATTGTATTACAATCTCAGAAATAAATTTTTTAAAATCTCATGTCAAGTGAGAAAAGGAAATTTCCTCTATTATAACTACACGTTAAAAACTGAAAATTATTTTCAATCAAAGCAACAGGATAAATTCTGACATTGGCATTTTGTTCCCTCATATGCATGTGTATATGTACATATGCCATTAAATATGAAAGAGAAAATAGCAATAAATTCAGTTAGCATACTGTTAGCACATCAAGTTTCATTGCATAATGGACATTGCTTGCAAGAATATGCAATTATCAAGCAAGCCCAGTAATTACAAAATCAATCACTTGAAAAACAGCATAATCTAGACCTAGATAATAAAGACACAAACTGCTGAAACACTTTTTAATTTTTGTCATTCAAAACTTGATGCCCTTTTCAAAGTAACATTATTGTTTCCCAGAAACTGATTACAAATTATGCAGTGTGAGTGCATCTCACTACAAGCTCAGCCCTCCTGCAGAATACTTTTGATACACCTGAAATGACAGATAGCATTACAGAGGAAATTTTTTATTTTTGTTTAAACTTTAAAGCCTCAGATAAAACTAGATGATGGGCAATTGATTAATGAGACTAATTATACTCAACATTATTTATTTTAAAAAAAGTGTATGAGCAATGCATGTTTTCCTCTTTTCTATGTTAGATATATGGCTTTTTGTAAGAATAAATGCATGTCAACATTTAATCACAATTTTCTATATGTCATCATCATTTTTAGTTACTGAGCTTTTAGCTACTGCTCAGTTTCTAATAAATGTAAATTATAGTTCCTGGATAGCTCCTATTCTCTGAAAAATTACATAAATAATTTTCATATTGATTCATTATTATCCAAAATTAAATTGTTTTTTCAAAACAAATAATAAGAATGATGTGATGGTGAACTTTAAATTTTATTTCACATGTTCTAGTCAACATATTTTTAGTCAATTGCTATACACAAACAACTTTACTAATGAAAGATGTCTTTATCTTTTATTCAATGCCAGCAATTGGAGATAGATTTTTGTATTGTGTATTGTCATGTTTTTCTTGGTGTATGAAGTTCAAAGTGTCCTCTAAAATTACTCCAAAGAACAAATTTGTATGGGTAAGATAGCATTTGTATAGGCAGCTGCACATAGTCACACCAAGTACCTGTATTCTGAAAACAGAGAAAAAAAGGCTTGTTATTGAAAATGAGAACCACCAGTTAATCATGAATTTCTGGTAACTTTCTTCCTAAAATTACATTATTAGTGCTATGTTTGAATAAACAAACAAAAGCATAGAAAGCTTTAGAGCGTATAACCTAGATTTGAGTCGTGAGATTAAAGGGAGTTAAAAATAGTGTATTCCTCCAGGAAAATTAGAATCCTGGCTATAGTCTTCCAATTTAATTCATGATTATGCTGTGGAAGACCGAAAAAGCCAAGTCCCTCACAAGAATTAGACAGGATGACATACTAGTTTTCAAGTTTGCTTGTAGTTAGAGGTCAAAGTTGACTTCCTTGAGTTTACCTTGGGCAGCAAACTCTTCACAAATAATTCAGAGTGCAAATGTGCTGTACAAACTACTGTGTTACAATGGGACATTTTAGAATGAAATGCACTAAACAGTCTAACAAAAATCCCCTTTTTAAAAAAAGCTGATGATTTCTCTTAATGATACTTTCTAATCTAGTTACACACTATTATTAAGCTTCGCAACCTTCACCCAAGGGAAAATATTTTTAGAAAGTAGTGTCTGCGTGTCTCCAAGAACTAATATCTAAGTTTCTGTATATACCAGTTTGTATTTCTAATTATTGAGAAAATTGTTTATATGTTTACTATCTCATGCTAGCATCGTGTGATCTTCAGTTCCTCACACTTGCCTTCCTGACTTTCTCATATTAATTCATCATACCTTTTATATGGTCTTGAACATCAGAGATCCTCAACATATATATTTTATTTGTAGACATCAACTCTTATTCTAAAGGAAGAGTTTTCCATGTATCTGTAGCTAGGACTAATATATGAGGCTCCTTTTCATGAAATACTTTCTTATTTTCATAAACATCAAAGCATATATTGAGGTCATTCAACTGGACCAGGTGGGCTAACTGAGAATTAATCTTGATCACAGAGCACATTGGACTTAACGCCCTTGCACAGAGGGTCTTTAATGTAGTTTCCTGCTTTGTTTTGCACACTCTTAGCTTTTAATTGTATAACAAATATGTTGTCCAGTTGCTTTTAGAGATTTCCTTCTGCAAAGAAATATGAGATAGTTGATTACTGAAATAATATCCTCAAGATCTGATGTGAAAATGTTCTGTTTCAGGTGTTAATAGCATTTGACTAGTGGCCCATGTGAATAAAATATTACTATTGTAGGACTTTGCTATGAAATTATGTATGTTTATTCTGGACTCAGTAAAATGTACAAATATTTATAAAATTCAGTGTTCCAAACTAAACCTGATGAGTACTTCCTTTACACTTCAATCTTAATTAACTAATCTATAATCACTTATGATAAAACATCCCAATGTTTCATTTTGTGAAACATCATATTGAAAAGTACATGCATCATTAAAATAATGTTTTCTTTTAAAACACACACACATATTATATTATATAGAATTTGTAGCCTGAAGACTGGTAATCCTGAAAAGATCTCTTTCTAATATATGGCAAGCATTTGCAAAATTTGTTAAGACTTATGTGAAATATTATATGTATGATATGACTTTAGCATATAACAAAACTTATAATTGTTGCATAATATAGATTATAAACCTGTAGTCTCTTGTCATTTACTCCTGTAGCACTATACATAAAGTAGTCTTTAAAGTACAAAACAATGCCTAAAATTTTGGTGCCACCTAATCAGAGCAGATTTGAGTTTCAGAGCAGGTATAGAATATAAATCCCCAGCCCCTGACTTGCAAGGCTTTTTCCCCTCAGATCATCATCTGCAGTTACCAAACAGTTATAAAATGTAATCTGCTTGGCCAGAACAGATACCAAATAGTCAAATATCTGAAATTATGGAGACATTCTCATTTAAATGATTAAATGTAATTTCCACATATATTGCCTGCATTTGCTTTTAGCAAGTCAGTGGTTTCCAGTGAAAGAAGAAAGTTATCTCATTCCACTACATAAAAAAAAAAGGAAGGAACAGCCATCCAGAGACTGTTACATCTGGGGATCCATCCCATATACAGTCACCAAACACAGACACTAATGTAGATGCCAAGTGTGCATGCTGACAGGAGCATGATATATCTGTCTTCTGAGGCTCTGTCAGAGCCTGACAAATACTGAGGTGAATTGTCACAGCCAACCATTAGACTGAGCACAGGGTCCCCAATGGAGGGGTTAGGAAAAGGAGCTGAATGGGTGTGCAATTCAATAGGAAGAACAATAATATCAACCAACCAGATGCCCCAAAGATTCCAGAGATTAAACCACCAACGAAAGAGTACACAGAGGGACCCATGACTCCAGCCACATATGTAGCAGAGGATGTCCTTGTCGGGCATCAACGAGAGGAGAGGCCCTTTGTTCTGTGAAGGCTCGATGCCCCAGTATAGGGGATGCCAAGTCAGGGAGGCAGGAGTGGGTGGGAGGGTGTTGGAACACCCTCATAGAAGCAGGGGGAGAGGAGTTGTATAGGGACTTTCGGGGGGACTGGGAAAGGGGATAACATTTGAAATGTAGATAAAGAAAATATCCAACAAAAATTATAAAAGAAAGAAAAAAGTAAAGGAAAACTTAATTGCTGGTTTCTCTGTGTGTGTTTGTGTGTGTGTGTGTGTGTGTGTGTGTGTGAGAGAGAGAGAGAGAGAGAGAGAGAGAGACAGAGACAGAGACAGAGAGAGAGAGAGAGAGAGAGGGAGAGAGAGAGAGAGAGATTGTAGTATGAATCAGAGTATTTTTTCCAAATTGTAAGGAAGGAAATGGAACTATGAACAATGTTAGCAGCTTTAGCCCTACAAAGGGGTAAATAATAGTAAACTCAGAGACTGATTTATGTTATTGTATTTTACAGAGTCAGAAATAGATTCTCATGAAAGGGAAGCAGTTCTAATATGATATGTGCAATGAGACTTTGGTCTAGTATTCTTTTTGGTCCATTTTTCATTGTGGCAAAATCTACAGAAAATAACTTACTACTTATTTTTATATACTTTTTATTAGGTATTTTCCTCATTTACATTTCCAATGCTATCCCAAAAGTGCCCCATACCCTCCCACCCACTCCCATACCCACCCACTCCCACTTTTTGGCCCTGGCGTTCCCCTGTACTGGGGCATATAAAGTTTGCAAGTCCAATGGGCCTCTCTTTCCAGTGATGGCCGACTAGGCCATCTTTTGATACATACGCAGCTAGAGTCAAGAGCTCCGGGGTACTGGTTAGTTCATAATGTTGTTCTACCTATAGGGTTGCAGATCTCTTTAGCTCCTTGGGTACTTTCTCTAGCTCCTCCATTGGGGGCCCTGTGATCCATCCAATAGCTCACTGTGAGCATCCACTTCTGTGTTTGCTAGGCCATGGCCTAGTCTCACAAGAGACAGCTATATCTGGGTCCTTTCACCAAAATCTTGCTAGTGTATGCAATGGTGTCAGGGTTTGGAAGCTGATTATGGGATGGAACCCTGGATATGGCAGGCTCTAGATGGTCTATCCTTTTGACACAGCTCCAAACTTTGTCTCTGTAACTCCTTCCATGTTGTACTCCTCAAATGCATTTACACACAACACACACACACACACACAGAGAGAGATAAAACACAATTTGCTGTGTTCAATATAGTATTGCTTGTATCACTTGGAACTATAGTCAATTGGGGCATCATCTCAAGGCAAGACTAATTCTCTCCTTCTTGGCTATTGTTCCTTTCCTCTAGTTCTTTGTCTAAGGAGAGAGATCTGTGAGAATTTCACCTTTTGTGGTAAAAAGTCTATTGGTGTCATATTTCATACTTTATTTAATCAACTATATTGTGAAGGTATCACAGATGTTTCCCTGTCATTTCTTTCTTTCTTTTTTTATTGGATAATTTCTGTGTATACATTTCAAATGTTATCCCTTTCTTGGTTTCAATAAAATTCTCACAAGCCAAATCCAAGAACACATCAAAATAATCATTCATCATGATCAAGTAGGCTTCATTCCAGGGATGTAGGGATGATTCAGTATATTGAAAACCATCAACTGAATATACTATATAAACCAAATCAAAGAAAAAGTGCATGATTATCTCGTTAGATGCTGAGAAACATTTAACAAAATCCAACACCCTTTCATGATTAAAGTCTTGGAAAGATCAGGAATTCAAGGTCCATCCCTAAACATAGTAAAAGCATTATACAGCAAACCAGGAGCCAGAATCAAACTAAATGGAGAGAAACTTGAAGTAATCCCACTAAAACCAGTGACTAGACAAGGCTGCCCACTCTTTCCATACCTATTCAATATAGTACTTAAAGTCCTAGCCTGAGGAATTAGACAACAAAAGGAGGACAAAGGGATACAGATTGGAAAGGAAGAAGTCAAGATATCACTATTTGCAGATGATATGATAGTATACTTAAGTGACCACAAAAATTTCACCAGAGAATTCCTAAACTTAACAAACAGCATCAACAAAGTAGCTGGATATAAAATTAACTGAAACCAATCAGTAGCCTTCCTCTTCTCAAAGGATAACCAGGCTGAGAAAGAAATTTTGGAAATGATGGACACCCTTTACAATAGTCACAAATAATATAAAACAACTGGGTGTGATACTAACCAAGCAAGGGAAAGATCTGTATGACAAAAACTTTAAGTCCCTGAATAGAAAAAACAAAGATCTCAGAAGATGGAAAAATCTCCCTGTCATTTCTTTTTTTTTTTTTTCTTTTTTCCCTAAAGGACACAATCTCATGGCAAACTTGCTGCTTCTCTTGTATTTACAATCCTTCTGCATCCTCTTCTCTGATGTTCCTTGAGCTTCAGGTTCAGCAGTTGTGTTGTAGATTTATCCATTGGGCCTGATAACTGACCATCAATTTTTTTTCCCCATTCTGATTAATAGTGGTTTTCTGTAATGATACATTTCTACTGTATGTAGAAGCTTCTATGTTGAAGGATGAGAGTTATTCTTATATGTTAGTATAAGAATAACTATTTAGAATATAGTTAAGAATTACTTATGCTGGTTTAGTAAAGTATCAGTAGTGAGTTCTCTACCATGACCTCCCTGAGTACTGGCTACTTTTCAGTACCAGGCATGACTTTCTCATGCTGACTGGACCTTCAGTTCAATTAAACACTTATTGGTTACCCAGGTATGAGTAATACTTTGGCATTTTTAGGGATATTGTGTAGTTATTGTTTTGATTCACAAATATCAATGTTAGGCAATATTATTGGCTATTTCCCTTCTTTGGTAGGTTGTGTAGCCCCTCTGTACTTTGAAAGCTAATCTTTAGGAAGAAGTATTTCAGCACAGATCCAGCCCAAATCTTGAGTCCATTTTCTAAACTGCACAGTGTCTTCAGCAACTGTCATTTACCTTTAACTTCTCAGAGGCAACCATGGACATATCAGTAGCCTATGTTGATTTTAAGGTCTCTTGGTCTCCTCTGAGCAACAACTTATAAACAACTTAATCAGAGGGTTCTGGCATCTGGTATTGAGTGTTTTGTTTTTGTTTTTGCTGTTTCTTTTGCTTTATCTTGATTTATTAAGATAGTTTGTGGCTCTGTGGGTAGAGAGAAAATAATAAATAAATAAATAAATAAATAAATAATCTAAAATTATTTTATGTCAGTTCTCCTTAACTTCCTATCATATTCCAATATTCTCAAATACTGGTAATTGACTATTGTGTATTTTTCTTTTGCAATGATCTTTATATATCTTAATCCACCTATACATCCTCAACATATATTACATCAATCTATATATCATGATCATACTTTCTGTTCTGACAACTTATCCTATTCTTTATTACAGTAGGAATGAAGACTAAATAGCCAACTATGCAAGATAGACAAAGCATTTATATATAAAAAATGAGCTGTTTAAATATAGGTTGTAATGGTAATTGTATTGGAAGTCATGAGAAGTGTATAATTAGACTGCCAGTGAGTATCCAGTGCCCTTGTCTCCCACTGAAATTTCTTCTCAAGATACTCAATTAAATTATGCTATGAAACTTCTGGTGTAATATTTCATATTACTTCTGAAACAAACTAGCAATCTCTAAATGGTGTAATCCAAACAGAGTTCTCAATTTCATTACACAGAACAACAGAACAAACAAATTTGGTCTAATTCTCATCATGTAGTTGGTCACACTTTTCCTATCTGTCTGAAATTTTCACTGATGAAATAGTTTTTATAACTCATGTTTGAATGCTGCTTTGAAACATTTTGTTCCTTTTCACATTGATTTACACACACACACACACACACACACACACACACTTCTATTTTTATAGGAACCATGTCTATAGCTCTAAAATCTAATTATTGCATACTGGAAATACTCTTTTTAAAATAGAATTAATATTTGTTGACATGATAGCACTATAAAACCACTGGACAATAGATTAAGTTAAATGGTGTCTTCTTATGAGGTTTTCACATCTTTGATACTAGAATAGGTTATTTACAAAAGCAGAGTTATGATAATTGGCATTGATACAACCAGAAGAATAACCTTGCAAAGAATGTTTGGAGAACTTCTTAAATCACTAATCACCTTGGAAACTGCAGCAGAACAATATACCTTAGCCAAACCTCTGGTACAGGTACATTTTTTTTTCTTTCAAGAAAAGAAAATGTCATCACATTAGAGCTAGGTGCAATGGTACATGTTAACAGGCCTAGTTACTCATAAAGTTATGTGTAAGTAATGCAAGTTATATGTCAGAGTGGCCAACTGATTAAGCCCACCATATCTCAAAACAATAACTAAGAACAACCAAGCAGAACACAAAGAAAAGAAATCCAGAATGCTTTACAAAATGCTAATAAATCTATATGGACTGAATTGAGTTGACAATCCTGAATATTTGAGCTTAATTTTAATTGATATTGTAGTAAACTATTATTCAGGGCTTACATCTTTTTATAATTCATATTTGATTTGCCAAATATAACTACTGATCCTTTGTTTTCTTCAGTGGTTTGTTAGAAATCTGCAATATATTCCATGTAAGGATACTATCATTCCCTGAAATATTAAAGGAGGCAGACAACTTAGTAAATAAAGTATTGTTTCAGTTGGTATTTAATAAGGGGGGTACAGAGATAAACAAAGAATTCTCAACTGAGGATTACCGAAGGGCTGAGAAGCACCTGAAAAAAATGTTCAACATCGTTAATCAGCAGGAAAATGCAAATAAAAACAACCTTGAGATTCCACCTTACACCAGTCAGAATTTCTAAGATCAAAAATTCAGGTGACAAGAGATGCTGGCAAGGATGTAGAGAAAGAGAAACACTCCTCCATTGTTGGTGGGATTGCAAGCTTGTACAACCACTCTGGAAATCAGTCTGGTGGCTCCTCAGAAAATTGGACATAGTACTACCGGAGGATCCTGCAATACCTCTCCTTGGCATATACCCAGAAGATGTTCCAACTTGTAATAAGGACACATGCTCCACTATGTTCACAGCAGCCTTATTTATAATAGCCAGAAGCTGGAAAGACCTTAGATGTCCCTCAATAGAGGAATGGATACAGAAAATGTGCTACATTTATACAACGAAGTACTACTCAGCTATTAAAAACAATGAATTTATAAAATTCTTGGGCAAATGGATGTATCTGGAGGATATTATCCTTAGTGAGGTAACCAATCACAAAAGATGTCACGTGATATGCACTCACTGATAAGTGGATATTAGCCCAGAAACTTAGAATACCCAAGAACACTTTGCAAAACACAAGAAAATCAAGAAGAAGGAAGACCAAAGTGTGGATACTTCATTCTTTCTTAGATTGGAAAACAAAATACCCATGGAAGGAGTTTCTGAGACAAAGTTTAGAGCTAAGATGAAAGATGGAGCATCAAGCGACTACCTCACCCGGGTAACCATCACATAATCAGCCACCAAACGCAGACACTATTGCATATGCCAGCAAGATTTTGCAGAAAGGACCCTGATATAGCTGTCTCAAGTGAGACTATGCCAGTGCCTGGCAAATACAGAAGTGGATGGTCACAGTCATCTATAGAATGCAACACAGTGCCTCCAATGGAGGAGCTAGAGAAAGTACCCAAGGAGCTGAAGGGGTCTGCAACCCTATAGGTAGAACAACAATATGAACTAACCAGTACCCCTAGAGCTCCTGTCTCTAGCTGCATATGGAGCAGAAGATGGCATAGTCAGCCACCAATGGGCAGAGAGTCCCCTTGGTCCTGCAAACTTTATATGCCCCAGTACAGAGGAATGCCAGGGCCAAGAAGTGGTAGTGGGTGGGTATGGGAGCAGGGCGTGGGGGCAGGGTATAGGGAACTTTCGGGATAACATTTGAAATGTAAATAAAGAAAATATCTAATAAAAAAGAAAAAGAAAAAGAAAAAAGAGAAAAAAATATGTTGAGATTCAGACAGGGCCAACATTATATAAACTCCAAGATATGAGGCAACTCCAAGGATGAGGGCAATTTTATTGCAGATACAAGAGAGAGTACAGTGAGAGGCATCTAGAAGTGTTCAGAGCAGGAAGAGAAAGCATTGATAAAAAATGGTCAGTAGAGTGAACAGAGCCTTGAAAGAATCTGGCTAGGGTAAGAGAGGAAGGGAAAAGAGAGAAGGAGATCAAGAGAGAAAACATAACCAAAATGCTAGGGTTATATAAAAAGGAGAAGCTGAGGGGAGAAAATCCCATGGGTTGGAGAAGTTTGGGGTAGAGGCAGGATAACAGCATTCACTATGTTAAAGGTGTTTACCACACTGAGAGAGGCTGCAGACAGTCATGGCTTTAGTTAGTCATTTGTACTGAATTCTTTTTAGACCTGACAAATACTAATTGGAGGAAAGGATCACAAAAAATGTGCAGGGTATGCTTGAAGAAAAGCCAGTTGTTCCTTTTGAAACAAAATAGGTCCAGTAATCAAGTTTGGGGAGACCATGATCCTCTGAGCTCAATGCAAAATGGAGGACACCCTTTACCAGCAGGGCTTCCCTTTCTTTGACCTTGTCTGGGGAGCCCAATCCTTGTTACTATATACCTGAGATAAGGCAATTAGCTCCTGGCTAACCCCCCCCCCCCCGCCGCGAAGCACACCCCTGATTACCCCACAACCACACCCCATAAGCAGCTGCCAAGCTAGTACCTAGGATTCCTTGAATGCTTCTTAATACAAATGAGTCATTCAAAGCACTTTAAACACTAGCCAATGATTTTCATTCATATTGAAAATTCCTTTCCACTCTCCAAGGTCAATAAATAACCCTGGAGCATCCCAAATGAAGAGTATGTGCAAAAGCTAGGATTATCTAAGAGAATTGTTTCACTGAAGATTGAAGATCAGAAGAGGCCTTAGTCTAAAAGAGCTGTAACACTTAAATTCTCAGAGAAGGCCCCTACTCCTCTCACTCCCCACTTCCTCCCCCAACGCCATCCTCTCACCTCCACACCACCAACCCCTTCATTCTCACCTCCACACACCCAACCGTACACTCCCACATCCCACACCCCTGTTTATAATTATTAAATCAATGTAAGCTCAGATAACAAAAATGTATTTCTTTCAAAATAGAGGAAAATAAACATTCAAATAATACAACCAAATGAATAGTTTGCTAATGGTATGCTTTGTTTTGTTTAAGTATAAAAAGAAGTTTATTTAGGACATGGATGAAGGAGTAGAGGCAGAGGAGGTAGGGGACAGAGAAGGACAGAAAGAGAAAGAAGGAAGGAAGAGAAAAAGACAGGAAGAGGACAGCAGGGGAAGAGAGAGAGGAAAGATGGAAGGAGAAAGTAAGGAGACACACACATACACAGAGAGAGAGACAGACAGACAGACAGACAGACACAAAGACACAAAGACACAAAGACACAAAGACACAGAAACACAGAGAAAGTGTGAGAGCACAAGCAAGCTAATGGTATGTTTAAGTGTTTCCATGATCGTAACATGATCATATGGCCATGTTATTAAAGAAGAGAGATCCTCCTCCACTAACAGCTGTTAGCTGCCAATAGCTAGAATTAGGGCCTCATGAGCCTTCAATAATGATGGAATTTTTGCTGATTTGATTGTGTGTAGGTTTTGTGCAGGTACTCCGCTACCATAAACTCTCTACACTCTTCTACATCTATCTTTTATTTTTATACAACAGCATATCATTGAGGCTGTCCATCACTATCCTTGACAGTTCTCTTTCTCTCTCTCTCTCTCTCTCTCTCTCTCTCTCTCTCTCTCTCTCTCTCTCTCTCTCCCTCCCTCCCTCCCTCTCTCTAACCTTCTGACTCCTCTCCTTCCTCTTTTCTTCCCTTCCTCCTCCCTCCCTTCCTTTATTTTTCTTTTTACTTTTTTAAAAAAAATTTAAATTTTTAAAATTTTATTTTCTCTTTGCCCATACTCGTTCCTCTTACTGTTATGGCTCCCAAAGTGCCCATAAGTTAACCTGTATTTGATTCTCCATTTTCAGTCATTGTTAACCAAAGTACCCACATTTTCACCTAATGTTTTCTCTTGGCTTATGCTATTATTTGTAAAGGATGATAGCAATGCTGGTAGTAATATAATTAAATAATCAGAAATATAAGTTAATTGACTATTTCTGTATTTTATACTTGGAAGAGATACTCTGATACACAGTAGTTTGTATACTTTCAAAATAATGCAAATTAGTTATATCTGAATAGCTGATCAACTTTGTGCATGGTGGCAGATATAAATGCATTTTTACCAAAATTACTTAAAATAGAATTTCAATGATAATTTGACCATCTAGCCCTAAAATCTAATACAGTTACATTTTATTACTTTTGCAAGATTGTATTTCATCCATATCATAAGGCCATGCAACTAGTCTAACCACTTTGGAAAGCATTCTGGAGAATTCACAAAAGTCATGAAATAGAACATCTATGGGCTTTAGCTCCATTATTCCTGGACATATACTGAAAAGCTGTTATATCCTACTACAGAGACCCTTGCACATCCATGTATATTGATACTGTGTTCACAGTAGATAGAAAATGTGTGGAAGAAATTTAATACAGCAATGTGGCTTCACTGGCAAGGATTCACATCCAAAGTTATGATCTAGCCAGAATACAGACACACCCTGGATTAATACTGGATTAATATATGATCTGGCTGAAATTCAGACATGCCCTTAGTACATCCCTTTAATACCTATGATTAGTTTGTACAAGAGTAGATAAAATGACAAAGCAGAGAATGATTTAAGAGAGTGAGTCATAGATAGGATACATCCAACTGACATGAGAACTACAGAGGAAGAGAGGCTACTGAAGGCCAGAGAGAGAGAGAGAGAGAGAGAGAGAGAGAGAGAGAGAGAGAGAGAGGTGGGATCTAGTGAGTCATGTATATGTCTGGCGTTTTTACTGGGACAGTTTTATAGAAACAAGTTACTAAGAGAACAAGAGAGACACAGATCAAGACAGAACTAGCTAGAGAAGGGGGAGCCAGGAAATTAGAATGTGTTGCCAAACTTAGTATGAGGCCTGTTAGAACAATGCATTCAGATGCCAAGAAAAGCTGAATTGAATTACCAGTCAGACTGGATGACTAGATTGTATGGAGGCTAGAATCTTACAGTCAGAACAGACAATTATATTGTATGGAGGCTAGAATCTTATAGGTTTAGCCCTATGGATAGTTAGAATAGAGGAGAAAGTGTTCTGAACTCAGCTCAAGCTGTGCATTTGGACAGCTTGGGTGCAGGTCTTATCTCAACACTTCATCTAAGGAAATAAAAGCGACATTTACAAAAATGGAACCAACCAATCAAAAACTCAGAAGTCAATAATTTGTTCATTAGCAAGTAATAAGTATAACATGGTATGCACCATGGAATTCTTTTTAACTATAAAGAGAAATAAAACAAAATTTATAGGTAGTTAGGTTGTATTAGTTAAATATCTATTGCAGTCCTGACCAAGGAAATTTATAGAGGGTAGAGTTTATTTGGCTTTAGATTTTCAGAGGATTTAGAATCTTTCCTGGAAGGGAAGCATGGAAGCAAATAGTAGATATGGTGGATATAGCAGGAAGCTGAGGGCTATCATCTTGAATCACAAATTCCAGAGAGAATGAATTAGGAGGAGTTAGAGACCGGACTGAAGGAGCTGAAAGGGTTTGCATCCCCATAGGAAGAACAGCAATATCAACCAACCAGAACCTCCAGAGCTCCCTGAGACTAAACCACCAACCAAAGAGTACACACGGGGGACCCATGACTCCAGCCACATATGTAGCAGAGGATTGCCTTGTTGGGCATCAACGGGAGAAGAGGTCCTTGGTCCTGTGATGGCTCTATGCCCTAGTGTAGGGGGGATGCCAGGGAGGGAAGGGAGGGGTGGGTGGCTGGGTGGCTGGGTGGTTGGGGGGAGCACCCTCATAGAAGCAGGGGGAAGGTAGATAGGACATGGGGTTTCTGGAGGGGAAACCAAGAAAGGGGATAACATTTGAAATGTAAATAAAGAAAATATCCAATAAAAGAAAAAAAGAAAGGAAAAGAAATGCTTCACTCGTCTTTGAACTCTCAACACCTGTCCTGGTAACACATTTTCTCCAGAAAATCTTTACCTCACTCACCTACCCAAACAGTCCAACCGTTTGGTTACCAAGTATGTACACGCCCAAGACTATGGAGGCCATAGTATTAAACTCTTTGCATGGATGGAACTGAAAAACATATAGAGTGAAGTAGCCCACACAGGAAAAGAAAAGCGTTGCCTGTTCTCATTCATATATAGATCTTGGCATTGAATTCTCAGATTTTTCTGTTTTTCTTGAGTTACATTAGAAGCCGGAACAGTAGAAAGGGATATTGAGGGGAGAATGTGAGAAAACTTTCTTAAAAGAGGGGGAAGTAGGGAAACACTGGTGGTAGAAAAAGAAAAGAAAAAGAAAGAGGAGGGAGATTTAAGTAGGGAAAGTAATAAGAGGATAGAATGGAAGTAGGGGCAAATAAAAGGATAATTTCCACTAAGGATACTTAAAAGCAATATGGAAACCTGTTAATTTTATTGTAATCATGTATATTTGAATATACATATATAAAGTAATATATTAATTCACATGAATTCATTTATAATATTAATATATAAGTATATAGGAATATATAATATATAATTTACTAATTGAAATATATACATATATACACATACGCATATATATTTTACATTCTTTCTGCTGGCCCTCAGGGCTTCAGTCCTTTTCCCTCACACAATACCAATTCGGGTTCCCCTCTCCCCCCTATTACCCCACACCCCATCCACTTTCCCTCCCAGGTCCGTCCCTCCCTTCCCACTTGTGATTGCTTTCTTCTCTCTCCCAAATGGTACTAAGGTGCCCTCACTTGGGCACTTCAGCTTATTGAGCTTTTTGAGTTCTGTGGACTGTATCTTGAGTATTCTGTACTTTTATTTATTTATTTATTTAGGCTAATATCCACTTATTAGTGAGTACATACCATGCATGTCCTTTTGTGTCTGAGTTACCTCACTCAGGTATAATATTCATTTATAATATCCATATATAAGTATATAGGAATATATAATATATAATTAACTAATTAAATAATCTTATTCTATATAAATACAGTGTAAAAGATTTTAACAGAGTTATCCTACACAATGGATATGCTCCTTACCAGATTCTCTCTAAAGCATTCATTATTTTAAATGGTATTCTATTTAGACCTTTTCTTCTCCATGTCCTCCAATCCATCCAATGACCTCCTCCACTGCTTCTCGAACTGTTTTTTTCAATTATCACATTGTATATGTGTATTTATAATTTTTATATATGTGCATATATAAATAAATTATACATGTGCACATATAAATTATATATATGTATGTATGTATGTATGTGTATACACACACACACACACACACACACACACACATGGAATTGCAAGGGTGGAGGGCATATATGAGGAGAGGGGGAGATGAGTGACTTTGGGGAGCATGATGTGAAATTTTCAAAGAACCAATAAAAACTAAAACCAAAATAAAAAAGATGTGAGCCCTTAGATATTGCTCTTGTAACAGAGCTTCCTCTCTGCTGTTTTGCTTATTCCTAACATGATGGTCATATACTCTACCTTTTAGAAACCATGAATCCCAAGTTAAATATTTTCCTTTATAAGTTGCCTTGGTCATTGTGTCTTATCCCAGCCATATAAAAATAAATAAGACACCACTTTATGGCTTGGTGTGTTACATAACACTCAGCTCATAAGGGTCAGATAAAATGATATGGTAATTTAACAGTCTATTATTAGATGTTCTCTTTCCATTAAAGACCAATAGTAGAAGTATTGTCTTTCAAAGATAGAGATGGCTGTAGATCATTCTAGAACCTTTTTTCAGAATTTCAAGGCCTACTTTTCTGTTGCTGAGCTAAAACACATCAACTGAAAGGAGCAAAGCATTTATTCTGACTTTTGGTTCCAGAGGAATAGAGTCCATCATTTAGGGAAAGGAAGGTGGCAGGAGCAAGAAGCTGTTTGATCACATGTTCGTCCTCATACGTGGTACAGAGAGAAAAGGAATTGGACATCCTAAATGTTTCATAACAGTGTTCTCAAAAAGCAGCACTCACTGGAGAACAAGAGTTCTAATACATGTGCTTACAGAGGACATTTCCCTCACAGCCTGCCATATACAGCTTCTGCATTCTGTACTTGAATATGCTCTTACCCTGTCAATCATCTCAATTCAACTGAATTTAGTGCTAATGTGGTGCTGTTCATCTCTGCAGCACGGTCTAACAAACTAATTTTCTGTGGTAAGTGTTGCTTTCAGAACTGTTACACTCAGACCCAGAAATAAACCCACATACCTATGGTCACTTTATCTTGGACAAAGGAGCTAAAACCATCCAGTGGAAAAAACACAGCATTTTAAACAAATAGTGCTGATTCAACTGTTGGTCAGCATGTAGAAGAATGCAAATTGACTCATTCTTATCCCTATGTACAAAGCTCAAGTCCAAGTAGATCAAGGACATCCACATAAAACCAAATGCACTAAATCTTGTCAAGAAGGAAGTGGGGAAGAGCTTCTAATACATGGGCATAGGAAAAAAATCCTGAACAGAGCACCAGAGGTTTGTGCTGTAAGATCAATAATCAACAAATGGGACCTCATAAAATTGCAAAGCTTCTGTAAGGCAAAGGACACTGTCAATAAGAAAAAAAGGAAACCAATAGATTGGGAAAAAATCTTTACCTATCCTATATCAGAGGGCTAATATCCAATATATACAAAGAACTCAAGAGTTAGATAGCAGAGAACCAAATTACCTTATTAAAATAGGGTACAGAGCTAAACAAAGAATTCTCAACTGAGGAATAATGAATGGCTGAGAAGCACCTAAAGAAATGTTCAACATCCTTAATCATCAGGGAAATGCAAATCAAAAAAACATTGTGTTTCCACCTCACAACAGTGAGAATGGCTAAAATGACAAACTCAGGTGACAGCAGATACTGGCCAGGATGTGGAGAAGGAGGAACACTCCTCCTTTGCTGGTGGTAATGCAAGCTGGTACAACCACTCAAGAAACCAGTTTGGCAGTTCCTCAGAAAATTGGTCATAGTATTACCTGAGGACCCAGCTATACCACTCCTGGGCAGATACCGAGAAGATGCTCCAACATGTAATGAGGACACATGCTCCACTATGTTCATAGCAGCCTTACTTATAATAACCAGGAGCTGGAAAGAACCCAGATGTCCTTCAACACAGGAATGGACACAGAAAATGTGATACATTTATACAATGGAGTACTACTCAGCTATTAAAAATGATGAATTCATGACATTCTTACACAAATGGATAGACCTAGTAAATATCATCCTGAGTGAGGTAACCCAGTCGCAAAAGAACACAGATGGTATGCACTCACTGATAAGTGGATACTAGCCCAAAAGCTCCAGATAACCAGAATACAATTCATAGACCACATGAAGCTCAAGAAGAAGGAAGACCGAAGAGTGGGTACTTCAATCCTTCTTAGAAGGAGAGCAAAATACTCACAGGAGCAAATATGGAGATAAACTATATAGCAGAGACTAAAGGGAAGACCACCCAGAGACTGTCCCTCCTGGGGATTAATCCCATACAGTGTTACTAAACCCAGACACTATTGTGAATGCCAAGAAAGGCATGCCAAAAGAATCCTGATCTGGCTGTCCCCTGACAGGATCTGCTAGAGCCTTACAAATACAGAAACAGATGCTCTCAGCCAACCATTGGACTGAGCATGGGGTCCCTAAGAGAGGAGTTAGAGAAGGGACTGAAAGAGTTGAAAGGGTTTGCAACCCCATGGGGAGAATGACAATGTCAACCACCAGACCCATCAGAATTCCCAGGGACTAAGCCATTAACAAAGGAGTATGCATGGTTCCAGCTGCACATGTAGCAGAGGATGACCTTTTCATGCTAAAGTGGAAGGAGAGGTCCTTGGTCCTATGAAGGCTCGATTGATGACCCAGTGTAGGGGAATCAAGGGCAGGGAGGTGGTAGTGGGTGAGTGGAGGAACACCCTCATAGAAGCAGGGAGAGGGAGGATGTGATAGGGTGATTCCAGGAGAGAGGGAAATAGTGAAAAGAGATAACATTTGAAATGCAAATAAAGAAAATATCCAATAAATTTTTTTTAAAAGTACTGTTATACTCTACCACATTATAATATTTTACCATTAGATTTTAAAAGCATGTAGAAATTTTATTTTAGGAAAGTAACATCCTTATAAATGCATTTAAATCTGGCTGTCTTAGTGAGAATTTTTCATAATAAGTTAAATGCAGTGGGAAATTAAGTCATTTTTAGCTTCCTTTTCCAGCTGTGGCAAATTTCAAAGGCCTGTGAGTACTACACAGTAGCCGCCTTGAAATACTGTTCCAAAGCTCATAATCTAAAGAGAGTGCTATATTTCATACAATGTGCAAGAGCTTATAAATTAGCTCACATTATTTTCATTATCTGATCTGGAAGGAGTTTGCATTGAAGGAGCTTGGCGTATCATCTAGAAATGTGGGCATCTATATAACCAAAGAAAAAGAAACAAATAGTGTGTACCCACAGCATTATGTTGTGGACTGCATTTTCAGCAACACACAGATCATAGTTTCACAATCATATAACGGTTGAAAAGTAACCTCAAAATAGAGAAGATTAGAGGTGAGGTGCTAGGCCATTTTCATCAGATTAGATGAACTTCAAAGTATATCAGGCACATTGTTTCCAACACAATGTATTTGAGATGACCAACTTATGTGGGAAAGTTCACTCTGTCTTATGATTTTTAAGGTTTGGGGGCAATAAAAGATGTTATGCTGCTGTGGGTTCTGCTATGAAGCTGTTTATCGTAATGAATACTCATAGTGAAACAAAGCTTTGGATTAGTGGTAGCCAGAAAAAAAGTATATTTAAGATGAGTCCAAAGCCTAGTGTGTCCTAAAAGGTCATTTTCCAAGACAAGTAAATTCATCTGAATAGCCCCATCTTCTGGATGATCTTTCTAATTTTTTAAATTAAAAATTCTGTTTGTTTGCATCTCAAATGATATCCCTCATCTTTCATCTGCCTCAGTATATCACAGACAGAGAATCGGTCCTTTAATACATAAGCTTTGGTATGCATTCAAAGGCCAAACATTTGATAGATCCTGAATGATCTAATCACAAGGGTTTAGCATATAACTTTAAAAGCTCGTGGCTCGTGGAAGTGTGGCAAGATCATAAACTAGCAGCTCATGGGATCTGGGGGACATAATAGAGGAGGCGTGGGTCAGATGCCTGAGGTCAGGAGGCAAGATCCTCAGGCTTTGTACATGAGAACTTGAAAATTTTTCTCATTTTTCTCAAATTTTATTTCTTTATAGGTAAAAATATTTACAAAGACTAAGTGGTTATGGAAATATACATTTTAAAGTGTTATTTAAAAAGTATTTCATGATTCATTATTCCTATAATTTAAAAATGTTTTTAGTAAATTAGTAGATTATACATCAAGTGAGAAAAAAATATCATAATTACAACAAATACTGAAATGACAAGTAATTATACAACTATAGCAATTAATTACACTAAAAATTAAGAGCTTGTACCTTGCATATTTTAGACCAAGGGATTGAATATCAACCTGTCACTTATCTGAATCTGTACTATTATATAACTGTAGCACCATCTTCAAAATTTATTGTGCATTCTGAAAACCTGATTTCACAGAAGAATATTAGAAATATGTTTTATTCATTGTCTGGCAAGTGGAGATAAAGCCAAGCTGTCTACAGAGTCTGGTATAATAATGAGAAGAATACAGCATGTGATCCGTCCTCCTGAAGTGATTCCTGGATCAAATTTGTCCCTAGCAGTCAAATACTACTAGTGACATCTCAGAACAAAAGGAAATGTGGGTAGAAGGTATGTACTTCAGGAATAAAATCACCTTTTAAAAGTTAGAGGTAAATGTCCTCAAAATTTGTAACAGTATTTGGTCCAATCAGCCAGTTTGAGGTTAGAAATTAATCAGATAAAGGAGTTCTGGTTTATATTATTTTGCATCTTTCTCATCTTCATTTCTAAAAAACAAAGACACAAAACTATATATATATATATATATATATATATATATATATATATATATATATATATATATTCACAAAAATTTGTCTGTATGTACCTGACCCATGGAATCACAAGTTCCAGTCATAGCGCATAAGGAAATGCCTTCAAAACAACTTTGGATCTGATCAACCATAGAAAAAAACAACACCGAAAAGTTGGTGCTCTTGGTGCCTATAGCCACACTTTTGCCAAAACTGTGACCAGTGTATTACACAAGATGGGGTTGCATATATACCCTGCTTGGGTGAAGAAAAAAAGCTCAATGTTTTTATAGCATTGATTGTTGTTAGCTTCCTACCTGAGCGTTTGTGGTTTATCACTGTCTGTTCTACACTTCTGAAATTTTGTTTTAGGAAATATATTAAAATCTAATATCTCTGACAAAAATACTAAGTGACAATACAGTGTAAGTTCTTTGCGGATGGTGAGCAAAGCACTGAGCTGTAAAAGAAAAATGTGAGTTCAGTGGTGAAGGACCTGCTGAGAACCAAAAGATGGCGTGACCTAAGTTGGCTCATTTTATAAAAAGGTTACTCTAGTGACAAATGATTTCAGGAAGGTAAGAAGCAAATTGATATTTTATGAGTCAGGAAAAATTATATTTGAAACATAATTTCTATAAGTATGATGTTTGCTTGTGGGGAGCAAAGAGAATGAGTGGGAAGTGGGTTGCTATAACAATCTAAATATAACATGGCGGAAGGAATCAATTAATGCAAAATTTCCAGCAAGAATAGGATAGCATTAGTTAGAAATATTTTAAGACTAAACTTCATTTATTTCGTTCCTCATTGTGCAGAACATACTTAATTGAGCAGAAAAAGATCTTTCCATAGCCTGACCCCTTATCCATAACTGGGTTACTATTAATGAACTAATTAAAGCTCAGTTTACCGCAGTTCCCCATATATTAATCACATAAAAACAATTCATACCCCATAATATTTGGGGAATGTTAAATATGTTTTAAACATCTGACAAATGCCATCAGTTGTTCTCTACTACAATGGGACCTCAAGACATGGCAATTTTGAAGTAGTAGTAGCAGTAGGAGTAGTAGTAGTGGTAGTAGTAAGACTCAACAGTTTGTATCTTCAATTTATAGTGAAGTTTTCTTTTCTTCTTTTCAAGCAATTTATTTCCCTAAGTTCAGTCCTAAAGTGTATTTTTATACCTCAGAGGAATTCATTTTTAACTTTGCAATTTATTCTCCAAAGGTGAGGATATTAGATTACTCTACAGCTTTAAGGGTCTTTCCTATTAATGGAAATGTTAATCACTGACTTGGTCCACAGACATGTGAGGTAAAACAGAAATTCAAAACACCAATTTACTGGTTGTTTGTTCAGCTAGTCAATATCTTTATAAATCCACAGCTTCAGTACGAGTTATTTTCTGTTATAACCTATGAAGAATATGCATTAGGGTTAATTAAAAATGCCAGAGAGATCTGAAAGATGACAGAAAGCAATTACCTAAACATAATATGCACTGTGCCAGCACAGAGGTGCCTGTCCTTTGAAACACTGTGGAGTTCTAGATAGCCGAAACATTTTGATTAATAAAGTTCACTGGGTACAAACCCTAGTGCCTCAAATTTCCAAGCATCCTTTCAGTGCCCTCTTGTTAGGACTAGGTGCTGTGAAGGGAGCACAGAATGCCTTCTTTACCACAATCACACACTGGCATAAATTTAACCTTTTCCCCTTGCTGCCTGAGTGCCTTTGGTTCCCTAGTATATTCTATCCATTACTGTCCTCTGTTATTTATCCACAGGCTCTTAACTCTGCTTTAGGTTGGAAGCCTATTACTTCCTTAGCTTTGGGATAAAAGAAAATACAACCCTGTCTTCTCCTTCTCAGATAAAATGATACATTTTCATGAATTTTTCCTTCAAAATATTTTATGTCTCTTGATCTTTGATTATTTAAAATGTAAGGAATGAGTGAGATTTTTTACAATATGCATTGCTTAGGTTTGCTTTCACTCTGAGCTGTATATATGAAATTCACTAATTTATTTGAATAGAAGAAATATCAATTGTATTCCTCTTGAATTTGTGGTAAATTTTGTTATTATTATTTCTATTACTACTAGTAGTAGTAATTTATTATTAGTAGTAAGACTTATCAGCCAAGGAAACTGTCAGAGAGGTTATGATGTCCATTACATAACAGCTTATCCTTAACCAAGGAGAGACTCTGTCACAGTCCCAATTATTACATACCTTTTCCATTTCCATGACACTCCTATACTTAACAAGGAAAACCAAGAAAAATCATACAGAAGATTAAAAATTAGAGTGTGATATTTAAAGACTTCCATAATAGTAAGGGAAATGTAATATAAGGATCCACAGTTCCCTTCCCCAATTCTGTACTCATTTCTGGAACCTATGTTGCATTTATTGCTAGGATATCTATATGCTTGTGAGTGCACACTGGTGATTGAGCCAGCAGGAAGGCCAAGTGGGAATGAGTAGCGGGAAAAGTGAACCTGGCTGAGGGTTCAGTATTTTCTTGTTCTGCCATCCAGGCTGAAAAGCAACAATGCTTTAGAATATGTAATGTATGTAACAAAGAGTAAAACAACGGGCAATCTGGAGCCATAAAATGAGTTTCAGGAATCATTCTTGGAACTAAAAATAGTCCAGCATCTTTTTTTTTTTATAATACTAAAACTGCACTAGAAGAAGAAGGAGGCACTAGAAGTTTCCCAGAGGCAACCAGAAATATGTGAGCCTCATACCGCAGAAAGGACACAGTGCAAGCAAAACCTACCATCATTTCTTTTCTATACAATTGATTGTTCTAGTAAATGTTTAATCATAATTGGGGGTTTCTACTCCACTTTGAATTATTCGGTTTCCAGATTAAAGACACAAAGCCTTTATGTTAATGATAAGCCTTTAAAGCACTGGAGTTGGACAGATATCTACCCTCCAGGCTATTGGTATCTACTTCCCTAGCAATAACAGGGCTATAACTTGCCATGTTCTGCCTGAGTTGTTCTTACTCCAACTGGCCAGCCCTCATGGCCATGTTTCAATGATTCACTTGCCCCCATGGCTTCTTCTCCTCTCTCCACCTTCTCTCTCTTCTCTCTTTGTAGTCCTCACACCCCATGCCTAGGAACTCAAATTCACCTACCTCTCTTCTGCCCAGCTATAAGCTATAAGCATATTATGCATATTTCGTTAACCAATTGTTTTAAATTAAAGAGGAAATTTGCATAGCACTGCTTGGTGTACATGGAGATTTCCTCATCCCTTGGGGGTCTGATATTTAGCACTACAATCAATAGCAACAGACAAAACCTCAACAGCTCATCTCAAAGAACATTGCCTTTTCTAACATACTCCGTACTGTGCTGAGTTCTTTATTGTACTGATTTTACTTCCCTAGTTCAGGATCTGTAATAATGCTTTCTTATCTTTTTTATCTACAAAATGGATCTGGTATGTTTAAATGTCTTTGTAAATCATGTTCTACTCTGTTTGAAATTCAAATAATTTCATTAATCATCCCATTTACAAGTATATTCCATATGTTTTTTTTTTATAATTTAAGTAACAAAATAACACTATTTTAAAACTTTATGGTTGCTTCCCCATGGTTTCACAGGGATAATATTTGTCATATTTTTCATATGTTATGCATTTTCTCTGCATAGAATAAGTTCACTGGTAACTTACTCTACTGATAATACAGATAACTGTTTCTCTTGTACGCTGAAGACATAAATCAGTTGGAGTGGAGATTGGTTAAAAACATCTAAATCATAAGTATATATGATATGTAAACTTTTACATATTTCTTTTTAAAATTTTTTACTTGTTCATTCTACATCCTGCTCACTGCCTTATATATCTCTTTTTAGACAGGATTTTATTTTATTATGTAGCCCATGTTGGACTCAAACTCACTAAGTTAGATAAACTAGACCTATATTATCATAAAATTTCAACTGACATGTTAATGGGGATAGACAAATAATTACAAGTCTCCCCACTCCTGATGAATAGTTACAGGCAATTAATGGCTGCTGTGAGGAGAATCAGTCTTTTCTAGATATAAGGTTCCTAATATGTAACCCAACACCAAAGTGGTCAGAAGATAAAGTTACGAGGTAAAGATGGAGTGTGAAGGCAACAGAAGGATTAGAAGAAGAGGGAAATGGGTAGAGGTAAAGTTAATACTATACTTTATATTAAATTTTCAAAAATTAAATCAATAAACAGAAGGCACTAAATTTTATAAAATTTAAGTTGAAAGACCCTGAGAGTGACCCTAAAATAACTTTGCATATCTTTTCATTTTTCTAGGACATAAACCGCAAAACACTATGAGAATTTTTTGTTAGATATTTTCTTCATTTACATTTCAAATGCTATCACCAAAGCCCCCTATATACTCCCCTGCCCTGCTCCCCAATCCACTCACTCCCACTTCTTACACCTAGCATTCCCCTGTACTGGGGCATGTGATCTTCACAATACTAAGAGTCTCTCCTTCCATTAATGGCCTGCTAGGCCATCCTCTGCTACATATGCAACTACAGACACAGCTCTAGGAGTTACTGGTTAGTTCATATCATTGTTCCTCCTATAGGGTTGCAGACCTCTTTAGCTCCTTGGGTACTTTCTCTAGCTCCTTCATTAGGGGCCCTGTGTTCTATACAATAGATGACTGTGAGCATCCACTTCTGTATTTGCCAGGCATTGGTATAGACTCACAAGAGAGAACTATGTCAGGGTCCTGTAAGCAAAATCTTTCTGGCATATGCTATAGTGTCTGTGTTTGGTAGTTGTATATGGGATGGATCTTCGGGTGGGACAGTCTCTGGATGGTCTTTTCTGCCTCAGCTCCAAACTTTTTCTCTCTAACTCCTTACATAGGCATTTTGTTCCCTAGTCTAAGAAGGAACAAAGAATCCACACTTTGGTTTTCCTTCTTTTTGAGTTTCCTGTGTTTTGCAAATTGTATCTTGGATATTTTAAGTTTCTGGGCTAGTATCCTCATATCAGTGAGTGCATACCATGTGTGTTCTTTGTGATTGGATTACCTCACTCAGGCTGATATAGTCTAGTTCTATCCACTCACCTAAGAATTTCATGGATTCACTGTTTTTAATTGCTTGAGTAGTACTCCATTGTGTAAATGTACCACATTTTCTGTATCCATTCCTCTGTTGAGGGACATCTGGGTTCTTTGCAGCTTCTGGCTATTATAAATAAGGCTGCTATGAACATAGTGGAGCATGTGTCCTTATTACAAGTTGAGAGAAATTGCTGAATTTTCTGGTAATATTGTGTCCAATTTTCTGAGGATCTGATTTCCAAACTGATTTCCAGCGTATTTGTAACAGCTTACAATCCCACCAACAATGGAGGAGTGTTCCTCTTTCTCCACATCCACGCCAGCATCTGCTGTCACCTGAATTTTTGATCTTAGCCATTCTGACTGGAGTGAGGTAGAATCTCAGGGTTGTTTTGATTTGCATTTCCCTGATGATTAAGGATGCTGAATATTTTTTTTCAGGTGCTTCTCAGCAGTTCTGTATTCCTCAGGTGAGAATTCTTTGATTAGCTCTGTACCCCTTTTGTTTTTTGGTTTGTTGTTGTTGTTGTTTTGTTTTTTGTTTTTTGGGTTTTGTTTGTTTGTTTGTTTTTCTGGACAGGGTTTCTCTGTGTAGCCCTGGCTGTCCTGGATCTCACTTTTGTAAACCACGCTGGCCTCATACTCAGAAATCTGACTGCCTCTGTCTTGCAAGTGCTGGGATTAAAGGTATGCGCCATCCCCACCCGGCCAAAGTTCTTTTACTATACAGGATTGTTTGGGTTATTGTGGGTTTTAGTTAGTTCGTTTGTTTTCCACATTAAGTTGAGGTTTGTTCTTTCAATTTCTGTAAAGAATTGTGCTGGAATTTTGAGGGTTATTCCATTGAATCAGTAGGTTGCTCTTGGTAAGATGGCCATTTGTATTGTGTTAATCCTATTGATCCATAGGCATGGGAGATCTTTTCATCTTCTGATATCTTCTTCATTTTCCTTTTTCAAAGGCTTGAACTTGTCATATAAGACTTTCACTTGGTTGGTTAGAGTTACCCTAAGGTATTTTATATTATTTGCATCTATTGTGAAGGGTATTGTTTCCCTGATTTATTTCTAAGCTTGATTATTGTTTGTATATAGGAAGGCTACCGAGACATTTTTAGTTAATCTTTTATCCAGTCGCTTCTTTGAAGGTGTTTGCCAGAGTTCCTTTGTAAAATTTTGAGGGTTTCTTATGTATATTATTGTATTAACTACAAATAGGAATACATTGACTTCTTCCTTTCCATTTGTCTCTTAGTCACTTTTAGTTGTCTAATTGCTCTAGCTAGAACTTCAATACTATATGGAGATAGTAATCAGCCTTAACTTGTTCCTGATTTTATTGGAATTGCTTTGAGTTTCTCTCCATTTAATTTGATGTTGGCTATCAGTTTAGATATGCCCCTCATATTCCTGAACTCTTCACGACTTTTACCATAAAATGGTGTAAGATTTTGGCAAAGGATTTTTCAGCACTTAATGAGATGATCGTGTTGTTTCTTTGCTTTCAGTTTTTTAATATGGTAAATTACATTGTAAATATATCTTTTTTCTTATAAAATAATTTTCCTCTCAGAGGCTTCATGCCTCAGTCTGCTAACCTAGTCCTAGTCCTGAAAGCTTCTAGACTCTACAATCTAATGCAGGCCAGAAAGTTTTTAGTCTATGAGACCTACAGCTGAATAAGCTCACGCTTTCTAACTCTATCTGAGTTCCTGTTGACTTGTTCAACTCAACTATTTTGCTGAAACTTCTGTGCATACTGATTTGTTCAATCTGGTTTCTCCCTGAATCCCTCTCCTGAACTGCACTGCTTGACCTCATACTAACTTTAACAATATGTTCTAATCATCTGGCTCCTCCTTACTCTGTGGCTCCAGCTAGTTATCTCCCTACACCCTGTCTCCGTAAAACAGTCCTGGTAAAACTACATCCCCCTCACTCTCCCTCAAGTAGCTTCCCTTTTCTCCCTTTTCTCTTGAGAGTTGGGCATAGCCTATTCTGTCAGCTCTTTCTATGATTCATCACTCTGTCACTCAGCTACACGTCACTTTCAAATATGGCTGATTCCTTGTACAAACTAACTTTACCTTTGTTGTTTCGGATTAAAGATGTGTACTAAGTGTGACTACATTCCAGTCAGAGGAATTAAAGGTGTGTGCTAAATGGAAAGCTACACCACAGCTAGAAACAGGTATTTTCAGTAAATAATCATGGGGTTCACAGTATGATCAAATATCAGCAATAGTACATTGAATATTTTTTAGATGTTGAACCATTCCTGAACTTTGGGGTTATGCCTACTTAGTCATGCTTTTTATGTGGGTTTTTTTGTTTGTTTGTTTGTTTGTTTTTGTTTTTTTGTTGTTGTTTTTGAATTCAGTACATGAGTATTTTTGCATCAATATTCATGAGGGAAATTGGTCTCTAATTCTTTTTCTTGTGTTTTTGTGTGGTTTGAATATCAGTATGATTGTGTTCTCATAAAATGAATTCAGGAGTGTTTCTTTTAGTTCTGTTTTGTGGAATAATTTGAGGAATATTGGTACTAACTCTTCTTTAAAATTCGGGAAGAATTATGTTTTAAAACTATCTGGCTCTGGGCTTTATTTTATTTTATTTTATTTTTGTTAGAATTTTAATGACTGCTTCTATATCCATAGGGTGTTTAGTTCTATTTAAATTGCTTATCTTGATTTGAATTTAGTCAGTGGTATCTATCAAGAAAATTTTTTTCTTTCTTTCTTTCAGATTTTCCAATTTTATAGAGTTCTGATTTTGGAAATATGACTTTACTAATTTGGATATTTTTTCTCTACTCATTTGTTCCCTTGGATAAGGATTTGTCTATCTTATTCATTTTCTTGGGAATCATTCTTTGTTTCATTGATTTTTGTAAATTTTTCTGTTTTTAATTTTTTGATTTCTATCCTGACTTTGATTATTCCCTACCATCTACTCTTTTCTGTGTTTGCTTCTTTTTGTTCTAGAACTTTTGAGAAGCCAAACCTACTTCATCTTGGGACTGAACTTCATCTTAGAAAAAAAAACAAAAAGGAAGCAAGAGAAAATGTCTCAGAACTTGACCAGCAGCTGAACCCAAGCTACATCAGAAGTACCAGAAAGGATCACACAGCTTATCCTTGGCCCAGACCCCTCAGTGACTCCTTAGCTACTTCCTTACAAGAGTTAATCAAAGATTAGCCTAACTGTTTCAGATTTGGTTTCAGACTGTTTGTGGTTTTTCACACTCTTGCTTCAGAGCACCTACCTGTCCATCTGCAGGCTTACAATAGTCATTCAGTTAGATGCTTGCCAGAATGGACACCCCCTCACTTGTTTCCATTTCCTATAAAACCTTGTCTCAATGAGAATTTAGGGATGGCATCACCAAACCTTTCTGTGTGTCAGCAGTGAATAAGCCCAAGCTTGAGTTTGTAATAAAGAGACCTTAATGTGACTACATTGGAGTCAGTTCCTGGTTGGATTTTTAGGTTCTCAGTCAAGGCACAACACTTGCAGGTGTGCCGTTAAGTCATTAGCTATATGCTCATTTTGTTTATAACATCTGTTAGCTCCAATATTTCTCTGTTTAGTTTTTATCTGGCTGAACAGTCCATTGATGAGACTAGGGAATTTGCTGGGGATCAGTCTTGGCTGAGGGCAGGGTCTGGAGAAGGGTGGATGCTAGAGGAGCAAAGTGAATGAAGCATCAGACACCGGGCATCATTCTCTTCATGAGAGCGAGGACAGAGAGGAAGCAGACCTCAGTTATGGCTTTTCCTACTCTAACAACTTTTGTCTCTTTCAAGCTTTATTTACACATAAAAACATTTCCTCACAAATTATACACATTGATTACATATCTTTTCAAATTATCATTTTCTTCTAAAATCTTCTTTGATTATATAAGAATATTGAAAGAGAAACAAAGGGTGCAAACAGCAAGTTTATAATAACTAAAAATTAATATTATTATAAAATCAATTTACTTTAAGCTCAATTATCTTCTTCCTTAAGATTGGTATTATAAAAGCTTACAGTGACAAAAATGCTACACAGGATGAGTCTATTTGAAATTGATTCTATTTCAGTTTGGCATAAGATTAATAATAGATCAAAAGTTATTTCCTACTACCTATTATATTAAATTGATCTTTCTATAGAAGTTCAACCCTTTTTCAATTCTTCCTTTTCTTCTTCTATATTTTCTTTATATTTGCCATAAGACCCCCATCCTTTTTCTTTGATTCTTAAAATATTGTTCAGCCCCTTTGCTTATGCATGGGTGGTCTTTCAGTAAAATTCAGATCTGACAAGTCTATTCAGAAGACAGGCACTTAATTGAGAAAGAGTGCCTTCCTCTCTCTCTCTCTCTCTCTCTCTCTCTCTGTCTTGAACTCTTACTTCAGTATGATTCCTATTTTTATTACAATTCTGTAAAGAACAGAAGAAAATCGAGATACCTAAAACTGCTTACTTTTGCCTTCAGGAAAATACCAAGGCTTGTCATAAACGTGTCATCAAAATCTCCTCCTATACATACAAGTTCCTTGTTTCTAAAGTTGAACATTAAAAATCTAGCAATTCAATTACAGTTTGTCACTTTCCAAAATTTCTCTAAGTTTTTCTTCTTTGATAACTCTTCTCAAATCCTCTCTCTCATGCTTACTAAAAACAGTCATTAGTGATCTGAATATTCATTTAGAAAAGACTCAATTTTTTGAATATTTTTTTCTAGGGAACTTTCATTCATTTCATTCTTATTTTCACTAGCTTTTTATTAACCTAGGTCTAGCTTTTGGAAAGAGGCCTTTAACATTAAGAAGCATAAGTATAGCAAAGGGTATGCAGGAGTATCCATCAAAGGCTGTGAAGGGTCAGTCCAGATTGTTTGAGCACCTGAACATTGTCAGTGACTTCAGGACTCTTGGCACTGCAAGGTATTGAAGTCTTCAACTATTAATGTGTGAGAATCAAGGTGCAATTTAAGTGTTAGTACTCTTTCTTTTACAGTGTGGGTCCCCTTGCACTTGAGGCATAGATGTTCATTGAGACATGGTGTTTGATTTTTCCTTTTATGAGTATGAAGTGTCCTTTCCTATCTTTTTTGATTAATTTTGGTTGGAAGTCTACTTTGTTATATATCAGAATGGCTACATGAGCTTGCTTGTTGGGTTCATTTGCTTGAAAAATATTTTCCCAACCCTTTATGCTTAGGTACTATATACTTTGGTTGTTGAGGTGTGCTTCTTGTGTGAAGCTGAAGGCTGGGTTTTTGTTTTAATTTTGTGTTCAGTCTTTTATCTTAATGTCTTTTTATTTGGAAATTGAGTCCATTGATATTGAAAGATATTAATGACCAATGATTGTTAATTCCTGTTATTTTGTTGATGGTTCTGGTGGCAGTTGCGTGTACGTGTGCTCAAGCATTTGCCTTCTTTTGGTTTTGCTAGTGTGAAACTATTTCTTTCATTTTCATAGGTGTAGTTAGTTCCCGTGGGACGGGGTTTTCCTTCTAGTACCTTCTTCAGAGAATTATTTGGGAATAGTTATTTAAATTTAACTTTTACATGGAGTATCTTGTCTGCATATTTAATGTTTTGATTATTATGTGACAGGTTGATTTTCTTTTCTAGTTCAATATTTTTGGTATTCTGCAAGCTTCTTATATATTTATAGACATTAGCTTCTTAAGGTGAGGAAGATTTTCTTCGATGATTTTGTGAAAAATAATATCTTCTGGGTCTTTGGCCTGCTATTTTTCTCCTCTTAATACTATTATTCTTAGGTTTTGTTCTTTCACAGTGTCCTAGATTTCTTTGATGTTTTGTGCTAAGAAGTATATATGTTTAATATTTTTGACCCATGTTTATCTTTTTTTCTATCATATCTTCTATGGTTGAAATTCTTGTTTCCATCTTATTTATTATCTTGGTGATGCTTGCTTCTGCAGTTTGTTTGCTTACCTAGATTTTCCATCTCCATTATTCCTTCTGTTTTTGTTTTCTTTACTGCTCCTATTTGTATTTTCTGGGTTTTTACAGTTTTATTCTTTTCCTTTACCTGTTCATTTGGTTTTTTCTTGGATTTCTTTAAGGAATTTTTCTATTTTTCTCCTATTGTTTGTGTTTTTTTTTTCTCAATTTCTTTAAGAGATTTATTCTTTTCTTCTTAATTCATCTTTTTTTTAAAATTTGTTTTAGTTTTTGGTTTTTCAAGACAGGATTTTTCTGTGTAGCCTTGGCTGTCCTAGAACTCACTCTGTAGACCTAGCTGGCCTCGAACTAAGAAATCGACCTGTCTCGCTTTATTCATCTTCTTAAATTTGATTTTAAGGTAATTTTCTTGTGCCTCATCTGTGTTGGAATAACCGGGGGTTAAGGTAGGATGGCTGGGATCTATTGGTGCCATATTGCCCTTGCTGTTTTTGCATGTGTTCTTATACTAGCACCTAGGTATATGGGTTTGTTGCAGATAGAAGTTTAAATGTCAGGTTTTTAATTTATCTTTGTTGAATACATGTTTCCCCCATAGTTTCTGTTTCCTTTTTGTTCTTTTAGTCTGAGTGGCCTCTGTTTCTGATGACTGGTGAGTCCTCAGATCCAGTAGGATCATTATCTGGGGTTTTCATGGCCTGAGTAACCTCCAGGGTTTTGGGTGCCAGTATTGCCTCTGAAGTCTTCAGGTTCTGGGGACTGGCATAGCTTCTGCTGTAGATAACATGATTTCAGGACTACCAAGTATTGGTGTGGCCTCAAGTATAGCAGTATGCTTCTGCCAGAGTTATGGTCCCTTTTTGGAGAGAATAGAATGGATGCTGTTTGGAAATATGGGTAATATCTAAAGAAGTATTGCATGACTGTAGGCAGGGTCTTACCTGGATTTATTGATACTGGTTGCCATGGCCTCTGGTAAAGCTGTGGACTTCTGTTGGATTGATGTTACTTTTAATCTTGTATGTCTGTGTTTGTGCTTGTATATGGGATGAGAGTTGTTCAAGGAGACCAGAGTCATTGGATTCTCCAGGGGCTGGAGATACAGAGAGCTAAGAAGAAAAATGTACTGCTTGATTGAAATAACACTACTCTAAAGAACAACAGGGAGAATCTTCATCTTTTCTAGCAAATTCTTCAAACTAAAATGTAGAACAATGCAACTGCTAAAGTTCTGTTTTTAATGATACAAGGTAATCTCTAATTACTTTAAATTCTCATAGTGACCATCTTTGGCATGATCTTGGCAGAGGGCCCTAAGGTCCCCAGAGGATTCTCCATTCTGCAGGCACCCTAGCACACACAGGTCCTTGAGATCACTGGTGAGTGGAATGCAACATCAGTTCCAAAAAACCCAGAGGGTCTTGTGCTAGCAAGAACAGGTACAAAGGACAACTGTCCGACCAGCAGCTGAGGTTCTTTCTGGTTGGCGCCACCCATGCACCATCTTTGGTGTGATCTCAGAGGAGGCCCCAAGGTCTCCAGAGGTCTCTCCATGCTGCAGGCACCCTAGCACATCCAGGACACTGGCATCACTGGTGAGTGGAATGCAACATCAGTTCCAAAAAACCCAGAGGGTCTTGTGTTAGCAGACCCTCTTTGTCAAAGGACAAATGAAGGCCCTAGCACACCCAGAATCTTGGGATCACTGAGACCAGTCTATGCAGGAAAGCATGTGGGCGGCAGAAGCAACAGAGCTTCTTGGACAGGGTCCATTTGGGCCTTCATTCTCAGCCAGGAGACAGAGATGAGACCCAGACCCCTGGACACCTTCCCTGCCAGAGGAGAGTTGGCCTGCAGGGAGGGCTCTGAGCCCAGGAATCAGGACGTAGATCTAAGCACCAGGCTTCTGCCCACCTTCCCTGCCAGAGGAGAGATTGCCTGCGAGAGTGTTCTGACCACTGGGACACAGGAGAGAGTTGGACTACCAGGAATACCGACAGAAGCCAAAGAATCACAGGAGGAACAAGCTCCAGCCAGAGACAACTAGAATATATAACACCAGAGTTTACCAGATGGCGAAAAACAAAAGAAAGAATCTTACTAACAGAAAAAAGGACCACTGGGTATCATCAGAACCCAGTATGCCCACCACAGCAAGTCTGGATACCCCAACACACCCGAAAAGCAAGATTCAGATCTAAAATCATATCTCACAATGCTAGTAGAGGATTTTAAGAAGGGCATTAATAACTCATTTAAATAAATACAGGAGAACACTGCTAAAGAGGAAGAAGTCCTTAAAGAGGAAGCACAAAATCCATCAAGGAATTATAGGAAAACACTGCTAAACAGATAGAAGACCTTAAAGAGGAAACACAAAAATCCTTTAAAGAATTACAGGAAAACACAACCAAACAGGTAGTGGAATTGAACAAAACCAACCAACATCTAAAAATGGAGTTAGAAACAATGAAGAAAACCCAAAGGGAGACAACTCTGGAGATAGAAACCCTAGGAAAGAAGTCAGGAACCATAGATGCAAGCATCAGCAACAGAATACAAGAGATGGAAGAGGGAATCTCAGGTGCAGAAGATTCCATAGCAAACATGGACAAAACAATCAAAGAAAATGCAAAAAGATTCTACCCAAAACTTCTAGGGAATCCAGGACACAATGAGAAGACCAAACCTACGGGTAATAAGTATACATGAGAATGAAGATTTTCAATTTAAAGGGCCAGTAAATATCTTCAACAAAATTACAGAAGAAAACTTCCCTAACCTAAAAAAGAGATGCCCATGAGCATACATGAAGCCTACAGAACTCCAAATAGACTGGACTAAAAAAGAAATCCCTCCCGACACATAATAATAAGAACAACAAATGCATTAAATAAAATTTTTAAAAAAGATAAAATATTAAAAGCAGTAAGGGGAAAGATCAAGTAACATATAAAGGCAGACCTATTAGAATTACACCAGACTTCTCACCAGAAACTATGAAAGCCAGAAGATCCTGGACAGACGTTATACAGACCCTAAGAGAACACAAATGCCAGCACAGGCTACTATACCCTGTTGCAAGCAGGCCAGCAGCTCACATGAACTGGGTTTCACCTGAGAGGCAAACCGGGACTGAAAGAGGGGGAAACTAGGCAGACTAGAGAGAAATAGAGCCAAGACAAGGTTCTGATCAAGGCTCAAATGTTTAATGCAAATTCAATTATAAGTGTGTGTGTGGGGGTGGGGAGGCCCATTCCCACCAATTCATTCTTAGAGCCCAGCTGAAGGTGACCACCTGTAGGATAGGGTGTAATCTCAGGACTAGCTCCGGGGCCTCTCAGCAGGTAGCAGTATCTTGAAGAGGAACAGCAAGAGTGGCTGAAAAATAGAGTGATCTAGGGAGGAAGGCTCCATCCTAGGTAATCTCCTTAGTGGCAGCAAGGTCAAGGTCTTTGAAAAAAAAAAAAAAAACACAGACCAAGCCCCTTCCCCAGATTAGGACCGGTTCTGGGCCCTTCCATTCATTAGTTAATGGGTCCCGTCACTTTACCATGGCATAAGAACTAGAAGTAACTGGATGTCAGTGGCGATCTTCTGCAGACTGACCTTTAACATCAGTTTGCAAAACATTTAGAACAAATAAAGCAAAAGCAAGACGTGCCTTTGGTGACCTCGGGGGATATAACTGCCCCTGTTTTGTCTTTAAAAACCAATTTTTTAAAGTGTGATGAGCATGTTCAACTATTCCTTGTCCCATGGGGTTATAAGGAATTCCAGTTTTATGTTTGATGCCAAATTCTTTACAAAATGAAGTAAAATTTTTGCTAGAATAGGATGGCCCGTTATCTGTCTTAATAAGTTTAGGCAACCCCATGGCATTAAAGGCTTGTAGGCAATGATCAATTACATTTTTGGAGGCTTCTCCAGTATGCAGAGAAGCAAAAAGAAATCCTGAACAAGTATCAATACAAACATGTATATATTTTAATTTTCCAAATTCTGCATAATGAGTTACATCCATTTGCCAAATATGATTAGGCATAAGACCTCATGGATTAACTCCTAAATGTGGCACTGGAGATAATGTAATACATTTAGGACATTGTTTTGCAATCATTCTTGCCTGCTCCTTAGTGATCTTATGTCGGAGCCTTAAGGTATGGGTAGAGAGAAGAAACTTTTCATGATCATGTTTAGCCAAAGCAACAGGATCTGAAATTAAGGCTTCTCCTATTATAGTTCTGTCGATTCAATCATTCAGGACTGCTGTTAATTCTGCTAATTGAGTTGAGAGGCCAAGAGTCTTTACGATTACTTGTTGATTATTAATAAAATATCCAGCTCGCCCTTTAGAAGAGCCATCAGTAAACACCAGAAATGTATTGTGTAAAGGTTGTAAAGAGGTCATATTAGGAAATATCACCTCATGAACCTTTAAAAATTTTATCAACCTATCTTGAGGGTAGTGGCTCTCTATAGTTCCTTTAAACCCTATTTGAGCAAGCAACCAATCTGTACTATGCTGTTTCAGCCAAGTGTCTTGACTTATGCTCTAAGGCTAAACAATATAACTGGCTCTTTGTCAAAATAAGTTAGTGCCTGCTTCCTTCCAAGGATAATCATCTGGGCTACTGCTTCATAATATGGCAAGATGTTACACTTAGGAGAAATCCTCGAATGTATCCACATTAGAGGAGATTTTTGCCATAACAATCCTGTAGGCACCTGAATCGTAGTAAAAATTAACAGATGTAAACGCAAAGAGTAATCTATATAAGTGACAAATTATTCTTCAATAGCTTTTTCCACTTGTTGTAAGGCCAGCAATCCTGAGGTTAAAGATCTAGGGGAGGTTGGATTAGAACTCCCTTTAAGAATATCAAATAAAGGTTTCAACTCCCCTGTAGTAAGCTTAAAATAGGGGCGAAGCCAATTAATATCACCTAACAATTTTTGAAAATTATTCAAAGTCCTTAAATTGTCTCTGCGAATAACTATCTTGTAGGGAAAAACAGCTTGATTAGTAAGTTTAAAATTCAAATAATTATAAGGATCATGAGTTTGTAGCCTTTCAGGAGCTATCTGAAATCCTTATCAGCTAGGGCTTTATGTAAACCTCTATAACACAAAAGCAAATCCTGGGGGTCTTTTCCAGGCAATCAAGGACAATTTCTTAACTGTCCAAAAACCGTCTTCTTAAAGGAACAGTATTTTTTCTTAGGAGTTGCATAAGCAATTGCAAGCTTGAGAATTAATAGCATCTGAGGGATGAACAATTTTAAGCAATTGTAAGTTCTGATATATATATATATATATATATATATATATATATATATATATTAATACAGATATAAATTAAGCTTGATTATTCAACATTTTAAAACACCATCTACAGCACAATACCCAACAAAACTCTCAGTTACCATAGATGGAGAAACCAAAGTATTTCCATTACAAAACCAAATTGGGAAAACACCAACACAAGGATGGAAACTACACCCTAGAAATGAAAGAAATTAATCCTTCAACAAACCTAAAAGAATACAGCCTCAAGAACAGAATCGAAACTCTAGCAAAAAAAATAATAGGAAGCAACAGTTACTTTTCTTTAATTTCTCTTAACATCAATGGACTCAATTCCCCAATAAAAAAACATAGACTAACAGACTGGCTACACAAACAAGACTCAACATTTTGCTGCTTACAGGAAACCCACCTCAGGGACAAAGACAGACACTACCTAAGAGTGAAAGGCTGGAAAACAATTTTCAAAGCAAATGGTCCAAAGAAACAAGCTGGGGTAGCCATTCTAATATCGAATAAAATCGACTTCCAACCCAAATATCAAAAAGTCAAGGAGGGGCACTTTATACTCATCAAAGTAAAATCCACCAAGATGAAGTCAATTCTGAATATCTATGCTCCAAATGCAAGGGCATCCACATTCATTAAAGAAACTATAGTAAAACTCAAAGTATACATTGTACCTCACACAATAATAGTGGGAGACTTCAACACACCACTCTCATCAATGGACAGATTCTGGAAACAGAAACTTAACAGAGACACATTGAAACTAACAAAAGTTATGAAAGAAATGTATTTAACAGATATCTACAGAACAGTTTATCCTAAAACAAAAGGATATACCTGCGTCTCAGCACCTCATGGTACCTCCTCCCAAACTGACCATACAATCAGTTGAAAAGCAGGCCTCAACAGATACAAAAATATTGAAATTATCCCATGCATCCTATCAGATCACCTCGGACTAAGTCTGATCTTCAATAGCAGCATAAATAATAGAAAGCCAACATTCACGTGGAAACTGAACAACATTCTCCTCAGTGATACCTTGGTGAAGGAAGAAAGAGAGAAAGAAATTGCCACAGACCCTCTGGGTCCCTGGTCTGTGTGGAACAGGATTTCTTAAGCAGATGGACAAAGAGTTGGATGGAGTGACAGACAGCCAAACACACAAGGGAGGTGTTGAATCTGAATGTAATTTTTCAGTCGAGCCTCAGACTTTTATAATACAGAGTAAATTGCAAATCATAACAGAATAAGGCACATTGAATTTTCCAGGTGCAAAAGGAGTGACTTCAAAAGGAACCAGATAAATGTTTAACACTAGAGATTAACACAGATGCATGGGGAGTGACTTCAAAGGGAATTTGTAGGGACCAGATATATGTTTACATTAGGGATAACAAGCCCTGACTAGGATCAGCTTAGTGCCAGGCAGGAATTTCATACTTAGTACCAGGGGATTGTTAACTCTTGACATGCCTCAAGAATAATGTAGTGTCACTGACTCCAAAATTCTCTAGGCCTAGTTAAATTATATAGTCTGAAGGATTCTCATTTATCAGTATAGTATATTAATTTGCTCTTGGCATGGGATGTAGTCTGTAATATGAATTTCTCAGTGAGAATTCCAGACTCTTTTTGCAGGCAACTGAATTAATGGCTAGTGCTTTATTGTTTTATGGTAGTGCTTAATTAGTTACTGAATAGGTTAAACTCCTTGCTGCTATCTGGAATCTAAGAACACTGGGAAAAGGCTTTAGCTATGTAAGAATATAATCTTAAAAGGCATTTACTATAAGGTAATGCTTAATAGAGTGCACATGAATCTATACACTAGACTAATGTGGTGGAAATTTGATTATTATGGGTTAGGGAAAAAATGCCATAACTCCGGGAGGGAAATTTCCATGGAACTCTTATCCTCGTGAAACAGCTTCCAGGCTTTTTGCCTGTCAAACTGACCCAAACTGGAGAGCTGACTTTCGCCAGACATCCAGGAGGAAAGTCCTAGAAATTCATTTCTCATGAGCAGCTTTTTGGCATTTCTGCCTCACAAGCTGACTCCACCAGAGTGTCCTGGCAAGAAATTAAAGACGTTTTAGAGTTTAATGAAAATGAAGCCACAACATACCCAAACTTATAGGACACAATGAAAGAATTCCTAAGAGGAAAGGTCATAGCTCTGAGTGCCTCCAAAAATAAATTAGAGATAGCATACATTAGCAGCCTGACAGCACACCTAGAACCTCTAGAACTAAAGGAAGGAAATTCACCCAAGAGGAGTAGACAGCAGAAAATAATCAATCTCAGGGCTGAAATCAACTAGATAGACTCACTAGAGGGCACAGGGACATTATCCTAATTAGCAAAATTACTATTCAAAAAAAAGAATTATTCAAAGAGGAGCTGGTTCTTTTAGAAAATCAACAAGATAGACTCACTAGAGGGCACAGGGACATTATCCTAATTAACAAAATCAGAAATGAAAAGGGAGACATAACAACAAAACTTGAGAAAATCCAAAACACCATTAGATCCTACTACAAAAGGTTATACTCAACAAAACTGGAAAATATGTATGAAATGGACAAATTTCTAGACAGATACTCAGTACCAAAGTCAAATCAGATTCAGATTAATGACCTAAACAGTCATATGTCCTAAAGAAATAGAAGCAGTTATTAATAGTCTGCCAACCAAAAAAAGGCCACAACCAGATGGGTTTAGTGCAGAGTTCTATCAGACATTCAAAGAAGACCTAATTCCAGTTCTCTTCAAACTATTCCACAAAATAGAAGCAGAAAATACTCTACCCAATTCATTCTATGAAGCAACAATTACTCTGATACCTAAACCACATAAAAACCCAACAAAGAAAGAGAACTTCAGACCAATTTCCCTTATGAATATCGATGCAAAAATACTCAATAAAATTCTCACAAATCAAATCCAAGAACACATCAAAACTATCCACCATCATGATCCAGTAGGCTTCATCACAGGGATGCTGGGATGGTTTAATATATGGAAATCCGTCAATGTAATCCACTATATAAACAAACTGAGACAAAAACCACATGATCATCTTGTTAGATTCTGAGAAAGCATTTTAAAAAAAATCCAACACCCATTCATGATAAAAATATTATAGAGATCAGATATTCAAGGCACATACCTAAACCTAATAAAAGCAATATACAGCAAACCAGTAGCCAACATCAAAGTAAATGGTCAGAAGCTGGAAGCAATCCCACTAAAATCAGGGACTAGTCAAGGCTGCCCATTTTCTCCCTACCAATTCAATATAGAACTTGAAGTCCTAGCCAGAGAAATTAGACAACAAAAAGAGGTCATGGGGATACACATTGGAAAGGAAGAATTCAAAATATCACTATTTGCAGATGATATGGTAGTATATATAAGTGATCCTAAAAATTCCACCAGAGAACTCCTAAACCTGATAAACAGCTTCAGTGAAGTAGCTGGATATAAAATTAACTCAATCAAATCAATGGCCTTTCTGTACACAAAGGATAACAGGCTGAGAAAGAAATTAGGTAAAGAACACCCTTCACAGTAATCACAAATAATATAAAATGCCTGAGTGTGACTCTAACTAAGGAAGTGAAAGATCTGTATGACAAGTACTTCAAGTCTCTAAAGAAAGAAATCAAAAAGACCTCAGTAGATGGAAAGATCTCCCATGCTCATGGATTGGCAGGTTCAATATAGTAAAAATGGCTATCTTGTGGAAAGCAATCTACAAATTCAATGCAATTCCCATCAAAATTCCAACTCAATTCTTCAACGAATTAGAAAGGGCAATATGCAAATTCATCTGGAATAACAAAAAACCTAGGATAGCAAAAACTCTTCTCAAGGATAAAAGAACCTCTGGTTGAATCACCATGCCTGACCTAAAGCTTTACTACAGAGCAATTGTGATAAAAACTGCATGGTACTGGTATAGAGACAGACAAGTAGACCAATGGAATAGAATTGAAGACCCAGAAATGAACCCACACACCTATGGTCACTTGATCTTTGACAAGTGACCTAAAATCATCCAGTATAAAAGACAGCATTTTCAACAAATAATGCTGGCACAACTGGTAGTTATCATGTTGAAGAATGCAAATTGATCCAGTCTTATCTCCTTGCACTAAGGTCAAAGCTACATGGATCAAGGAACTCCACATAAAACCAGAGATATGAAACTTATAGAGGTGAAAGTGGGGAAAAGCCTCAAAGATATGGGATCAGGGAGAAAATTCCTGAACAGGACAGCAATGGCTTGTGCTGTAAGATCGAGAATCAACCAATGGGACCTCATAAAATGGCAAAGCTTCTTGTAAGGCAAAAGACACTATCAATAAGACAAAAAGGCCACCAACAATTTGGGAAAAAATCTTTACCTATCCTAAATCAAATAGGGGACTAATATCCAATATGTATGAAGAACTAACTCAAGAAGTTGGACTGTAGAATATCAAATAACCCTATTAAAAATGGGGTACACAGCCGGGCGTGGTGGCACACACCTTTATTCTCAGCATTCAGGAGGTGGAGGGAGAACAAACCTCAATTTAATATGGAAAACAAACAAACTAACTAAAATCCACAATAACCCAAACAATCCTCTATAGTAAAAGAACTTTGACCCGGCTGGGGTGGCACACACCTTTTTTTTTTTTACAGTGGAATTCCTTTTTTTTTTTCTTTTTTAATTAGGTATTTTCCTTGTTTACATTTTCAATGCTATCCCAAAGGTCTCCCATACCCATCCCCCCAATCCCCTACCCACCCACTCCCCCTTTTTGGCCCTGGCGTTCCCCTGTACTAGGGCATATAAAGTTTGCAAGTCCAATGGGCCTCTCTTTGCAGTGATGGCCGACTAGGCCATCTTTTGATACATATGCAGCTAGAGATAAGAGCTCCGGGGTACTGGTTAGTTCATATTGTTGTTCCACCTATAGGGTTGCAGTTCCCTTTAGCTCCTTGGGTAATTTCTCTAGCTCCTCCATTGGGGGCCATGTGACCCATCCAATAGCTGACTGTGATAATCCACTTCTGTGTTTGCTAGGCCCCGGCATAGTCTCACAAGAGAGAGCTATATCTGGGTCCTTTCAGCAAAATCTTGCTAGTGTATGCAATGGTGTCAGCATTTGGAAGCTGATTACGGGATGGATCCCTGCATATGGCAATCACTAGATGGTCCATCCTTTCGTCATAGCTCCAAATTTTGTCTCTGTAACTCCTTCCATGGGTGTTTTGTTCCCATTTCTAAGAAAGGGTAAAGTGTCCACATTTTGGTCTTCGTTCTTCTTGAATTTCATGCGTTTGGCAAGTTGTATCTTATATCTTGGGTATCCTAAGTTTCTGGGCTAATATCCACTTATCAGTGAGTACATAGTGTGCGAGTTCCTTTGTGATTGGGTTACCTCACTCAGGATGATACCCTCCAGGTCCATCCATTTGCCTAGGAATTTCATAAATTCATTTTTTTAATAGCTGAGTAATATTCCATTGTGTAAATGTACCACATTTTCTGTATCCATTCCTCTGTTGAGGGGCATCTGGGTTCTTTCCAGCTTCTGACTATTATAAACAAAGCTGCTATGAACATAGTGGAGCATGTGTCCTTCTTACCGGTTGGGACATCTTCTGGATATATGCCCAGGAGAGGTATTGCGGGATCCTCCGGTAGTACTATGTCCAATTTTCTGAGGAACTGCCAGACTGATTTCCAGAGTGGTTGTACAAGCTTGCAATCCCACCAACAATGGAGGAGTGTTCCCCTTTCTCCACATCCTCGCCAGCATCAGTTGTCACCTGAGTTTTTGATCTTAGCCCTTCTGACTGGAGTGAAGTGGAATCTCAGGGTTGTTTTGATTTGCATTTCCCTGATGATTAAGGATGTTGAACATTTTTTCAGGTGTTTCTCTGCCATTCGGTATTCCTCAGGTGAGAATTCTTTGTTCAGCTCTGAGCCCCATTTTTAATGGGGTTATTTGATTTTCTGAAGTCCACCTTCTTGAGTTCTTTATATGTATTGGATATTAGTCCCCAATCCCAGCATTTGTAAGACAGCCAGGGCTACACAGAGAAACCCTGCCTTGAAAAAAACCAAAAAAAAAAAAAAAACCAACCCCCCCCCCCAACAAAAACCCAAAACACCTTTTGGTGGTCCCTCCTCTGATTTCAAGTTCTACTTCATAGAGATAGTAATAATAATTTTCAAAAAAGAACATGTGGTATGGTGTTGCTATAAAACCTGACAGGTTTATCAATTGAAACCCCAGAAATAACCCACACATGTATGAACACTTGATTTTTGACAAAGAAGCCAATACTACATGGAGATAAAAAAGCATCCTCAATAAAAGATACTGATCTAACTAGATGTCTGCATGGAGAAGAATGCAAACAGATCCATAACAACTATCTTCACAAAACTCAAGAGCAAGTAGATATCAACATAAAACTATATATGCTAAAACTAAAAGAATAGAAAGTGAGAGATATCCTTGAACACATTAGCACAGGACACAACATCATGAACAGAAAACCAATAGCACAGGAACTAAGATCAGCAATTAAAAAATGGTACCTCAAAAAACTGAAAACAAAGGACACCATCAATAGAACAATAGGGCAGTGGACAGAATGGTAAAAGGTTTTTTTTTTTTTTTACCAACTTCACATTTGAAAGAGGACTAATTTCCAAAATATATGAGACTAAAAAACAAACAAACAAAAATCAACTAGCTATCAACAAAGCAAATAATTCAATTAAAAAATGTATATAGGTCTAAACAGATATTCTCAACAGCGAAATCTCAAAGGAACAAGAAGCACTTAAAGAAATGTCAACAGTCTTATTTATCAGAAAAATTCAAATTAAAATTACTCTGAGATTCCATCTTATACTTGTCGGAATGTCTAAGATAAGAAACACAAGTGAGGGTACATGCTGGCAAGGATGTGAAACAAGGAGAATTTTATTGCTCTTTTATTGCTGATCCGAGTGCAAGCTTGTAGCCCCACTGCACGAATTAAGATGATGATTCCTCAGAAAATGTAGAAATGATCTACCTCAAGACCCAGGTGTGCCATTCTTTTTTTTTTTTATATTTTAATTTACATTTCAAATGTTACACCCTTTGCCTGTTTCCACTCCGGAACCCCCTATCCTCTCCTCCCTCCCCCTGCTTCTATCAGGGTGCTCCCCCACCCACCCACCCACTGCTGCCTCCCTGCCCTGGTATGCCCCTACACTGGGGCATCAAGCCTTCACAGGACCAAGGGTCTCTTCTCCCATTGATGCCCAACAAGTCCATCCTCTGCTACACATGAGGCTGGAACCATGGGTCCCTCCATGTGTACTCTTTGGTTGGTGGTTTAGCTCTTGGGAGCTTGGGAGAATCTGGTTGACAGTGTGTTTTGCCTTACAAAAGCTTTGCAATTCCATTCTACCACAAGGACTGCTGTTCAACTATTTTTATAGCACCTTTATTCACCATATACAGAAACTACAGACAACCTAGATGTCTCCCAGCTGAAGAATGGATAAAGATAATTTGCTATGTTTATACAATAGAGTATTCCTCAACTGTTAAAAAAAATAATAGCATGAAAATGATATTGAATGGAAGTGAAAAAATTATCCTGACTCAGGTAACCATTTCCCAAGAGCCAAAATGGTATGCAATCACTTATATGTAGATATTTTCAGACAAGTATAATTATGCTGTGATCCACAGACCTAAAGAGGCTAACTAATAAAGAAGGCTGGTGGGAGAAAGTATCAATCTCCCTGAAGGGAAATAGAATCGATTTTGTGAATGGCAAAGTTGGGATCAGGTGTGTGTGTGTGTGTGTGTGTGTGTGTGTGTGCGCGCGCACGTGCGTGCAGGAAGACAGTACTTGGAGAAACTCCTGGAATTGGTGAGAATCTCAGGGGTGAGCTAGTAACCCAATACAACGGAAATGCCTAGTAATCTGTGAGGGTAACCCTAAGACTCCTAGCAAGGAGGGATAAGGAGCCTGAATATGTCATCCCCAAGGAAAGATTTCCAGTGGAGGGATTGGGACGCCAAATCAGCAAAAAAGAAAAACAAACAAACAAACATGCAAACAAACAACAAAACAAAACAAAAACCTGTCGATCTATAATTTATCCTACTTGCAATATGTGCTGGCCTAAATCTCAAGCTGAAATTGTGGAAGTAGCCAACCAATGACTGGTCTAGCTTGAGACCCATGCCACTAGAGGGAGCCAAATCCCGACACTGCCTGGAAGACCAGGAATCTGAGGCTGGATAGGCCTGAGACCTAGAAAAATAACCAAACGCAATTGGCAAAATAAAGCAAAATAAGAAACAAACAAACAAACAAACAAACAAACAAACAAACAAACAAATAAATAAATAAATAAATGGAAACAGATGCAGAGACGCACAGCCAAACATTAAGCAGAGCTGGAGGAATTCTGGAGAAGAGGGGGACAAAGGATTGTAGTAGCCAGAGGAATCAAGGAAAGCAAAAGGAAAACCCACAGCATCAATGAACCTCGGGCTTACAAAGACTGTAAACAACCAGGGAGCCTGTATAGGACTGAGTTAGGGCCTCTACATATATGTTATAGCTGTGTAGCTTGGTCTTCTTGTGAAATTCCTAACAGTGGGAATGAAAGGCTGTCTCTGACCCTTTTGCCTCCTTTTGGAACCTTTTTTTCCCCCCACTGGGTTGACTCATCCAGCCTTAATAGGAGTAGAGGTGCTTAGACTTATTGAACCTTGATATGTGGTGTTTGGTTGATTTCCTTGGGAGGCCTCCCCTACTCTGAGGGGAGACAGACAAAGAGTGGATAAGGGTGGTGTGGTTGGAGAAACTAGGAGGGGATGGAGAAATGGAAACTGTGGTCAGGATGTAATGTATGAGAGAAAATAAATAAAAAGTAAAAATATATTTGAAAAGTAAAATAAGATTGGAAGTCTGAATCAAGGAACAACTTGTTAAGAAAGCACTATTCACGTCATAAATTACTTGTTAAAAAGTAACCATTTCACCAGACAGTGGTGGCACATGCCTTTAATCCCAGCACTTGGGAGGCAGAGGCAGGTGGATTTCTGAGTTTGAGGCCAGCCTGGTCTACAGAGTTAGCTCCAGGACAGCCAGGGCTACACAGAGAAACCCTATATTAAATAAATAAATAAATAAATAAAGTAATTAATTAAAAATAAATAAATAAATAAATAAATAAAATAAAACAAAATTAAATAAAATTAAAAAGTAGCCATTTCATTACAGAAGCATGGTATTCATGGAACTTGTATAAATCACTCTATAAAACAAATAATAAAGCAGTTAAGAAGCAAAAAAATTAAGAAGTAAATGCATGCACAAATACATAAATCAATCTTTTAAAATGGTAAGAACATGAATCTGAGGTCGAGTTTTGTCTCATTCCCTACTTTTAATGTGTTTCTCAAATTATAGAAAGTCTTTTCCTTCACTTATTATTGTTGAACAATAACATACAACACAGTTTCTCGAATAGGGCTGAAACTGGATGCCCTGCTCTCCGCACTGTGCTTGGTGACATGTATATAAAACAATTCACACATACCAAGTTGCAAATTGAGTTTATACCATGCTTACAGTCAGATAACATTATGTATAAAATGAGTGTAATTCTGTCTCTGGAAAGCAGACACTGAGCTGTAATTAAGAGAGGAAATGTTTTATATGCAGGTAGAAGAAAATATTTCAGCCATAAATCCAAAATATGAAAGAACAGTGTTAATCTCAGACTATATGAGAACTGACAAGTCTCAAGTGGGTGAAGGGGCTAGACAGCCAAATTACCGTAAAGGTTATATACAGTAACAATAAGAGAGAGGAAGAGTGAGTTTGCCATTTTGTCTGGAGGGAATCCAAGACTACAGACTAAGTTTAATGTTCTGACATCATAGTTTGACACTGACAGCCATGTGCCTTTATGAAACCAAGTAGATAGCTTTGTTTTCCTGCTTGTGAAAGTATATAGTCCCTGCTGTCTGAAATGCACTGTGTAGTCCTTGATGTCCTAGAACCTAAAACGTCCTCCTTCAAAATTCTAAATGTTGCAATTATAAGCATAATAATAAGCCTGGCTTACAAAAACTCTTCCTTTAATAGAGATCCACAAGGGACTTTTCAGGTCATTTTGTCTTGTAAAGCAAGAATACCCTGTTGTTTCAAATCTCCACTTAATAACTAAAAAGTTATCAAAAAAGTTGGGCAGTGGTGGTGCTCGCCTTTAATCCCAGCACTAGGGAGGCAGAGGAAGGCAGATTTCTGAGGTCAAGGCCAGCCTGTTCTACAGAGTGAGTTCCAGGACAGCCAGGGCTACACAGACAAACCATGTCTGGAAAATCTAAAGAGAAAAAAAAAGTATCAAAAGAAAAAAGCCCCATAACATTTCTGGGCCTAGAATTCATTTCTTGTTTTATGAAAATATCAACACCAATAGCTACTATTGTATTAATGTTCAAATTAAATTAAATAATATTTATAAACATCTCAGAACAGTATCCAGAACTTAGCCAAGACTCAATAATATCTGAAATGTGTTATTATCGCTACCATATGTGTACATATCCTACCATTTCAGAAAAAGGATTTTATTTGTGCATAATTTGTATGCATCATTTCTTTTGAATAAAATCAGGAGATAGTGGTAAGTGTTGTAATCCCTGGTGATCTGATGCTTACAATCAAGGAGTTTAGGATTCCAAATTGATAAGCTCCCTGAACTGTACAGTGAACTTAAAGCTAGCCTAGGCGAATTAGCAAGGCTGTACCTCAAAATTGAAAACTAAAGAGAGTTAGGGTTATGATTTAATGCTGGACTATTTGCCTATATCTATGAGTCTCTATGTTGAATCCTTAATACAAAAACAATAACAAAAAAGAGAAACAAAAAAAATAAACTTTCCATGCACTCACTAATGTGTTCTTTCTCTGATTCCTATTTCTAACTTTTTATTGATAAATTCATATAATTTTACTTAAAATGTATAATCTACTACCTTAATTGAGCCAATGATATTTTGTTCCAAGACACAGTGAAGTTTATATAACATGTATAAGTTTGTATCCAGTTTAGTTGACTAGACCAGAAAAAAAAAAGGTTATTTGTTTTTATGCAAATACAGTGAGGTACTCTTAAAGAAACCCAACTTTGAGTGGCACATCCTGCAAAGATTAGAAAGTCCAGCAGATTTGACAGGTGCTTTTGTCTGTGGTATCTGAGGCACTCCTCTGATTCTTGCTGGAAGCAATATGTGAAGACAATCCAGACTTCTCTTTGTCCTGTTTGAATTTCCTGAATAATGCAAACCTAATGAAGACCCATAGAGTTCACAGAACCTCATCCTTTCTAATACTCTAAACATTCTTAGCTTATCATCTCTCATGATGACAGTACCATGGAACTGTGGAGTGTCATCATGAAAGATGAATAGCTGAAATTTTTTTCTTAAAAATACCACCCTAAGATATGCAAAAAAGTTATAGAGATGTTTTAAACAATTTTACTAAAAATGCTTTTTTTTCTTTTAGAATACAACGTAAGTTTCATCATACAACAATTTAACATGACCTATATGCAAACTCTATTCTTCTCAAGGCCATTTTCATTAGACCCTCTATATATTTGGAGTTTTCTTCTTGTAAATCCTATGATTTCTTTGGATCCTTCATAACATAAGTCAAAATCTTTACAAAAGAAGTCTATATCTCCAAGAGCTCCTAGACCAATTTCTAACAACTATTTTTATTATTTATTTTTGATTAAATTTTGTATTAGGACTTCTTTGATTTATTTTTGAATATTTGTTTTTATCCAATATAGTTGTAATAGTGAGAATAGATGGAAAGTGAAAATCTCCAAAGGAAATGATGATGAATGTATAAAATGAGTTTGTAAATTGTTAGGTATTCTTTCAATACTAGTGCTAATGCTAACTAATGCTTTTCACATTATTCTAAAAGAACTCTACTACTACGGGAATGATAGCTAACACTGAAGTTTTAACAAAATTCAAGGAAATGTGAAAGCATTTATTTGCTAGTGAAAATAGGCAAGTCTCTGTTTATGAGAAGATGCGATTACCATGGATTATTAAATGGCTTTGTGTGATAGTGGTTGATTTTGAGTTTTGGCACTGCCTTCATTACTTTGTAATTTGGGATTAGTTGTTTGTATTAGTTGTTTTTAGGGGTCAAGGATAAATAAGTTTTATCATTTCTGGTCACAATGAAATTAATACCAGATTTCTTTTTCTATATAATTATATTGAAATATGGGCAAAACACATAAATCTATTGCAGTAAGATATTTGGTAATATGATAGCAGAAATGTTTTCCCATTTGAGGTAGAGAAATAAAATGAGAAGTATCATTTTTCTTCTAGCTCCCTGCCTGGATCTATAGCCTAGGTTAGTAAACAAGGAGAAAAGACTTACATAAAGATGATTTTTTTTTTTTTACTTGCAGAGAACTTAGACAGTGACTATAAGGGAAGCAAAGGTAGCTAAGATATCTGGACATAACTAGGGAATAATTTAGAGTAATGATTATAAGCACAAGAGGTAGAAGTCCTCTGGCTACAGAGCTGTTAGAAAAGATGGGACTGTCTTAATCAGTTGAGGGAGAACAACTAAGACAGCTATATTCCTCAAGTACTTGTCACACTATTCCCATGGCTTACACAGGGAATAAAAATCATCTGAATTTCAGATGCCTGGAAAAAAAAAAGAAGAAGTTTCTAATTAGACATTGAAACATTTAGTAGAGACTCAAGAAAAGATATCCCATAACAGTATAGAAAAGTTAGCCCAAAAGTGAGAACTATTTAAATCTTGCCTTTGCCAATTTGGAATAATACCTAAAAATGACCAACACAATGGAAGATAGAAAACTGTTTTTTACAAAAACCTAGGTGTCAGCTGTATCCCAGTTGTGACGCCTTTAAATCCTTTGATAGAATGAAAGACAGGTAGATTATCTTATTACCCTGTTTGTCACTAGCAAGCTATAATAGACTAATCACTGAGATGCAGGAACAAATGAGAGATCCCATCTAAAAAAAATACAAGATGGTCAGTAGCTGAGAAACAATGCCTGAGGATGTCCTCTGGCTTCCATGTGCCATGTTTTCCCATTTGAGGTAGGAAATAAACTGAGGAGTATCATTTTTTTTTTTTAGCTCCCTGCCTGGATCTATAGCCTAGGTTACTAAACAAGGAGAAAAGACTTGCATAAAGATGATTTTTTTTTACTTGCAGAGAACTTAGACAGTGACTATAAGGGAAGCACTTGAACACATATGTGCACTAACACATATATGAGCATGCATACACACATGTGTACATACCTATGGACACACATGATCAAAAATGGCTTTCCTGTGAATTAAATAAAAAATAATAAAACAATTAATGCCCATAATCTACTCTATCAGATATTAATTAAAATGTTCAATTTTCAAAGTCAGTATGCTCTAACATTAAATCAGTTTTGGTATCCTTAGAACAAAACAGTAGATTTCATACATTGAAATGTAGCAATTTAAATCATTTCCTTTGACTAAGCAGGGCCTAAAAGAAAGAGACTTTGGTGGTTTCTTTTCTACTAATCATTAATAATAATCCAAAGTTTTCTAAAGTTATGCATTAGCTTGCTCACTGCATATTTTACTGCTTCCAATATCCAAAGTAATTCATAGCAGATATAAAGAAAAACAAACAAACAGACAAACAAACAAACAAAATACATCAAAACGTCTATAGACTTCAGGGAACTCATGAGCACATCTTCTGAATATATATTGTATATGAATTTCCTTGCTAGATATTTATTTACAGACCAGGATCTTGTAAGATTTCAAAGGCATAGAAAACCTTACAAAATATGCAGAATTTCGTGAGAAAAATAAAATGAAAAATTAGATTAAAACTAAAACTGAAATAGCATGAGCTGTTGGACCAACATAATGAAAACATTAACTTTTCTTATAATAAAACCATTTCTGAACTCAGTTGTGCAACTCCTGGGATGCATGGTTTTAAGTTCTCAGCCTGAATGTTACTCAATTTCAGAAACCACAATTTTTTTTTTAATTATGGCTCCTGCTTAAGACAAATATGCACAATTACACAATAAGGCATATACTATTCTTTTCCTAAATTCTTTTCTCTTCTTATTATTTGTGCTTAAATAGTCATTAAATAATTTCTAAGTAAGCTCCATTTCCTCCTCATATCAGTCCAGAAATCCTTTCATGTTGTAAAGCCAAGAATCTCAGCGTCATCTGAGTAAAATTCTCTGAAAATAAGTCTTTATGCTGATACGGGCAGCTCAAGATTAGCTTGGGCTTCATAGTAATTTCTCAGCCACCTTACACCATAGCGCAGCATCTTACAAAAGGAAAGGAAAGAAAGAAAAAGAAATAGAGACAAGGAGAATAAAACAGAACACACAATTATACATTCACAGATTCATGAGAAAATTACTCTCTGAACAGGACCTCTAAATAACGCTGGTGCTCACTACAGGCTGAGGGCCATGCAGGAGGAATAACAAATGCCTTTAGAATTCATGGAATGTAGCCCACTGGTTACCACAGCCACATAGGTAGGCCCAGGTGTGGCATGGCCCTGAGGACTTTGTGTTCTGCGGACTTTTTGCTGTTATGGAGTTTTGCTCAGCTTGCTGCCCTCACACCCTTCTTAACCTAAGTATCATATAAAAACTTTAAGGAGGCTTCAAGTCCCTCACTGGGCAGTATCTCTGGCATTCACAGTATTAATGGTAGACCTCTGTCAGGCATTGCTGCTGGAGCAGATTAATGATCTATCAACATCCTAGATAAGAACGTAGAGATGTAGATTGTCGACAGTAACTCTCACCTTTAGAAGACATTTGGAAAAATAAAGTTGTTAGTGAAGCTAGGTTGAGATGTTTTTACCACTGGCTCTGATGTTAAAAAACAAAAACAAAAACAAAAAACAAAAACAAAAAAACAAACAAACAAAAAAAAGTAGAGAACCATATGAAGTTCAAAAAGGCACACTCTTATTAGTTAAGCTAGGGAACCTTTAAAGTCAGGGAACAAGACCAATGGCAGCACTGGTTGATGTGACTCTCAGTGAACCTGAACTGATGATAATTGATTTATTATACCCATTTTTGCCCTCAGTTTCCTGATATGATTTAATAAGAATTGCTTATGAGTAGATATGCATTTTTGAGGATTTTAGGTAGATAGGACTGATTTTCACATAAATGTTTAGATTTGTGATTCTTTTAAGATTCATACAAAATTCCTTTTAAAGATAAATAATGAAATATTTTTTTTTTTTGCTGCCTGCCAATAAGAGAAACTGGTTGAAAAAACAACTACCTCCTTTGTTTATACTTGGTTAATCTATAGCAAGTTGCTTGATTATGAATGTATATGGGTTTTTAAAGAATAACTTGTTTTCTTTACCTGAAATATGTAATGCTATTTCTTATGAAGCTGTTGGAAAACACACTGTTTTTTCACAATCACTCACTAGAAGAAAACTGAAACTTAATCACATTGCAATTGTAAACTGCTTGAAAGCTTTTGCTGGGATATATAAGGTATGGAAGAAAGAATAAAATATGCTGTGACTGGAACATTGTTTCTCCCATTCATCAACTGTGTGTGCCTGTGTTGTGTGTGTGTGGGTGTGTGTGGGGGGTCATGTGTAAATTTTCTCTCTTCTCTTTCTCACCAGGCTCAAGGAATTGAAAGAGTTCATCGTTTTTCCACTAGCCACAGAGAGTGCCAGCCTCAGTAAATTAAGCTTTGTTCCCTCAGAAAATAATTCTGCTGAGTAACTTCTCGAATCACTGGCTGCCTTTGGCAGCAGGCCCTATAAGTATCTGGATCCACCATGGTTAGCGGATCTAAACAATGACCTGCAAAGTCTGCCTGCCCCAGTGTACTCACTACATGGGGGCCAAGGACAGTCATTGGAACCTACAAATACTATGAATAGCACAGCCACACAAGATGCTCCTAGCTTTAACCCCTGAATTATCTGGAAACAAATACATCAGCATTGCATTTGATTAGAGAGTGGTTTCCAGTGGAAAACAGGACTTGATATTCCAACTTGTAATAAGGACACATGCTCCACTATGTTCATAGCAGCCTTATTTATAATAGCCAGAAGCTGGAAAAAAATCCAGATGTTCCTCAACAGAAGAATGGATACAGAAAATGTGGTACATTTACACAACAAAGTACTACTCAGCTATTAAAAACAATGAATTTATGAAATTCTTAGGCAAATGGATATATATGGAGGATATCATCCTGCGTGAGGTAACCCAATCACAAAAGAACAATAATGATATGCACTCACTGATATGAGGATATTAGCCCAGAAACTTAGAATAACCAAGATACAATTTGCAAATCACATGAAACTCAAGAAGGAAGACCAAAGTGTGGATACTTTGTTCCTTCTTAGAATAAGGAACAAAATACCTATGGGAGGAGATACAGAGACAAAGTTCAGAGCAGACCCTGAAGGAAGGACCATCCAGAGACTGCCCCACTTGGGGATCAACCCCATAAACAACCACCAAACCCAGACATATTGCATATGCCAACAAGAGCCTGCTGACAGGAGCCTGATATAGCTGTCTCCTGAGAGGCTCTGCCAGTGCCTGGCAAATATAGAAGTGGATGCTCACAGTCATCCATTGGATGGAGCACAAGGTCCCCACTGAAGGAGCCAGAGAAATACTCAGGGAGCTGAACGGGACTCAGGGCCCCATAGAAGGAACATCAATATTAACTAACCAGTACCCCAGAGCTCCTTTGAACTATATCACCAATCAAAGAAAACACATAGTGGAACTTGTGGCTCTAGCTATATATGTAGCAGAGGATGACCTAGTCTGTCATCAATGGGAGAAGAGGCCCTTGGTCCTGTGAAAGCTCTATGCCCCAGAAAAGGGGAATGCCAGGACCAGGAATTGGAGTGGGTGGGTGGGTTGGGGAATAGGGGGTGGGGGAATAGGGGATTTTTAGAGGGGAAACTAGGAAAGGGGCTGACATTTGAAATGTAAATAAATAAAATATTAAAAAAAAAACAATACACACACAGAAAAAATTTAAAAACACCAGCAATGGTAGCACAGAAAACAAGGGCAGGAGCTGAGATGTGCTTTGGAGGTACAGATGGAAAACAGTAGAGTTTGGTATTCATTAAGAGCTTTGCCACTGTTGCAGTCCCATCTCTGTGGCTTTGATAAAAATAGCCTGACAAAAAAGAAACTTAGAAAAGAAATTTTACTTCATATTACAATCCCAGGTTGTGGTGGTTTGAATATGTTTGGTCCAGGGAAATGGCTTTATTAGGAGGTGTGGCCTTATTGGAGTAGGAGTGGCCTTGTTGAAAGAAGTGTATCACTGTGGCGGTGGGCAATGAGACCCTCTTCCTAACCATGCGGGCGACACTCTTCTCCTCCAGGCCTTTCTGGATGCTGTTATGCTCCCCGCTTGATGATAATGGACTTAACCTCTGAACCTGTAAGCCTGTCCCAATTAAATGTTGTCCTCATGAGAGTTGCCTTGGTCCTGGTGTCTGTTCACAGCAGCAAATCCCTAACTAAGACATAGGTTACAAACACTCAAGGCAGAAACTTCAAATGGCGAGGCATCACATCCACAGTCAAAAGCATAGGGAAATGGATGAATATTTTCTCGCTTGCTCACTTATACTCTTCTCTATTCTACTCTTATACAGTTCATGATGCACTGAATAGGGAGTGGTGCCATCGACAATGGCCTGAGTGTTCACACATTATTTACCTTATAATTAACACAAACCTCTTCATACATAACCACAGGCTAACCTAATGTAGACAACCCCTCATTTAACCAGAAGCCTAACCCTCATTGAGACTCTCTACCCAGGCGATTCTACATTGTGTCAAGTTAGTAATAAAAACTAAATATCACAGCCATCATTAACATTCCTCCATAAGACTGAGTTATGGGAAAGCCTCTGGGGCCACATATGGCCTGGTAGCCCTGGGTGTTATAAGAATGCAGGTAGAGGCCGGGTGTGGTGGTGCACACATTTAATCCCAGCTCTCAGGATGCTGAGGCAGGTGGATTTCTGAGTTTGAGGCCAGCTTGGTCTACAAAGTGAGTTCCAGGACAGCCAGGACTATACAGAGAAACCCTGTCTCGAAAAACAAAAAACAAACAAACAAACAAACAATGCAGGTAGAGCAAGCTATGAGGACAAAGCTAGTAAATAGCACTCCTCTATGACCCTTGAATCAGTTGCTGCATCCAGGTCCCTACTCTGACTCCCCATGAATGATGAATTATGAGCTGTAAATGAAATTCAACATTTCCTCACCACGTTGGCATGGTGTTTCAGTACAGCAATAGAAAACCTAACTAAACCAGAACTTTAGAACTTTAAAAAAAATACAATGAAATAAAAGAAATATATGTTGTATGACTAGAAATCAACATATATTTTGAAAGTCATTTACTTATTAAGAAACTAGACACTGAAATGAGATTTTTAAAGAATTTTACAGTAAAAAAAATAAAAGTGAGAATAAAATTTGAAAGTAAATCTACAAATTTGGAGGAATAAATGAATGATAAAACTTTAAAACATTGTAGGGTTGGTAACAGAAAAGTGATATAGTCAGTGTTTATGTGGGATAAGGAAGAAAATCATATCAAGAAAGGTAGCACAGGGACTGGAGTGATACCTCAGAGGTTAAGAGCACTGTCTGCTACTGTAGAGGACCCGAGTTTGGCACTCAGCATCCACTTGGTGGCTGAAGACCATCTATAACTCCAATTCCATGATATTTGATGTTCTCTTCTGAACTCTACTGGCCCTATGGACATACATAATATAAAACAAATATTTTTTAAAAGTAGAGCATAATTAATCATGAAGTGATCAGAAGAAAAAAAATTAAACATGCTATGAAATTCAAGGATAGAAATATAGAAATTGAAGTGTTCAGACCTGAGTTGTAGAGGAATTTTAATCCAACAGTTTGGCTACTCTGACAAGGGATCACAGCCAAAGACCTTGACAAGTGCTTAGTACAGTCCTTTAATTCTTCTGGCTGGAATACAGACAGGCATTTAATACACACCTCTACTCTCAAACAATGACATCTAATTGAGAGGAAAAGTCATGAATCAGAGAAATATTTGACATAATGAGTCAGAGGCAGAATGTGCCCAACTCTCTCAAGAACAGACAAGAGAAGCTGCTTGAGAGCAGTGCAAGAAGAGAGCCAGTTAAGTTTAGTGCAGTTCAGTTGAGTGCAGTTAAACTCAGTTCAGTTTAATGCAGCTGAGATCAGTTGAGTTTGTGCAGTTCTGTTCATGGAGTTCAGAGGCAGTTTTACAAGCAGAGTAAGTCAAGCAGGAGCCAAGAAACACCAACTTCAATCAATCATCTTAGAGAGGAGTTGCAGCCAGACAGCTTAGTTGAATCAGCCAGCCAGATTTCAGGAAGAATGACAAAGGATGCAATTATTCAGCAGTAAGTCTCAGAGGCTGAAACATTCTAGGCCTAGGTTAGTAGACAAAGGCTGGAAGCTGAATCCTTCAAAGTCTGGGATTGCAGAAAATTAGATTATACAGAGGCTTGAATCTTCCAGCCCTAGGTCTAGGAACAGTCAGATAGAAATGTTCTGGTCTCAGGCCAAGGCATGTATTTGTAAAGCTTAGGTATGGCTCTCATCTCATCTCATCCCTCCCTCTTTGCGAACTGAGTATTTAAATACTACCAGAAGATTGTGTGTGTGTGTGTGTGTGTGTGTGTGTGTGTGTGAGAGAGAGAGAGAGAGAGAGAGAGAGAGAGAGAGAGAGAGAGAGAGAGAGAGAGAGATATTTGAGGATTGGGGAAATTTAAAGTTTATATTTTTTTCTTTGAAAGTTTAAAGATTTAAGCATTTTTTTTTAGTTGATAGGGAGATCTGATTCATGTAAGGTAAACTAAACAGAGCTAATGAGATGTTTGTGAAAGTTCAAAAGATGGATTTGGAAGGAAATCACAAGTGGCTTTAATAACACAAGCTCTTTTCACTAGAGAGGAGAAACAGAGGCTGCACTTAGCAGTTGCTTTCAACCTACAGAGAAAAGTGGAGTACTAGCCCATCTTCAAGCACTGAAGTATCCTGATGAACAGGAGAGTTAGGGGATGGCCACAGCAGCAAGAAGAAAATGGAAAAGCACACACAGAGAAAGGCAGTAATGAACAGGCTCAAAAAGGAACTAATGAAAGTGAGATTGTTCTCAGAAGTATTTAGTCTGAATATGAGCAAACAACAGAAGTAAAACCTAATGCCATTGGCTTCAAAGCTTTGGTTACTGATGAAACACAGGACTTGCACTGCAGAGTGGGTAGGAACGGGCAAAATATGAGGCAAGTCACATTTACAGAATCATCGTCTTTTTCATTTTTAGGTTTTTCTACCTTTGTTTGTGTTATTGTTCAGTGATCAAACTTTTTCATAAGCAAAAGTGTTATTTTCATTCTGAAACCATTTTTGTGTTTGAATAGTTTGCATGGTTTTCATTATCAACTTGAATTACAACTTTTAAAAGTCTCAATGTATACAGCCTCAGGAAAATTAAGTTTCTGATGAATATTTTAATAACTGCACAAAATTTAAAACAACAGATTAATAGGATTAATTCTGGTGTATTTTGTGGATCTGAGAATACAAAACTAAATGAAAAGTACAAAATTTTATAGTGCATGGAAACCATTGTCATAAAACCAAATTATCTCCATGAATACATATTCACAAAGTGGTAAACAAAACTACTCACACAGAAGAGCACATTTTAAATGAGAAAAAAAATCACAGCTATGATCCATTAAGAACAACAGCTTCTATGTTTTTGTAATATCGGGACACTAAATAGTGTAAAACCATCACACAGCAAGTCTAAAAGCAGAGTGGACATGTTTGCATCATGATTCAAGTTGAATGCAACATCATAAACTACATGTCAATAGGCTTTTATGGGAAGAATTATTTCATGAAAGATCCTAGGTATAGCATAAGACTCTGCTTATACACACACACACACACACACACACACACACACACAGAGAGAGAGAGAGAGAGAGAGAGAGAGAGAGACAGAGACAGAGACAGAGACAGAGACAGACAGACAGACAGACAGACAGAGAGACAGAGGGACAGAAAGACAGAGACAGAGAGACAGAGAGAGACATAGAGAGACAGAGACAGAGATCAAATGCACAGATAACAAAGTAAGAATGGAAGTCTAGTTCTATCATCTGAATTTTTTGCTTATCAGAACAATGTCATAAAACTCACAGCAGGCAGATTTTACCACTGAAGTAAGAAGAAAACTGATGTGTAAGTCTTCATGTGCACTTAGGCAAGCATGTCCAGAAAGAACCAGTCTTCCCTTTCACTGAGTTTCAGCAGAGCAAACACTGTGCAAGCCAGTCATTCTCTCTATCTCCTGTAGTTCTCTCTCAGAAGAATTATTCCCACTGTGTAACTGTCAGAAAAAAGTACTCAATATACTAATCTAGAAATACTGATTTGAAGTTGAAGAAAATATTGGGCCATCCTTTAATAATTCCATATCTTCAGATAAAAAGGTTTCTTTTGTGTTTTGTTTGTTTGTTGGTTGGTTGGTTGGTTGGTTTTAATTTCAAGCTGGATGCCATGCCTCTCACACCTGTAGTCCCAGCATATGGGAGACTGAGGCAGACGAATTACTGTGGGTATAAGGCAACAACTGACTATACATTGAACTCCATGTCAGTCTAAGTACAGAGATAGTACCTGTCTTAAAGCAGAATAGAACAGCTTAATGTTAGATTTCTCTCTTACATTTAGAAGTGGGCAATAACTTTAAAAAGACCTCCTATCAGCCTCAGAGTCATGCTGTGACCTCTATGGTAACCTTCTAGATTGTCTATCTTCTAATTCTCTCCTTTTATTTTATCACTAATAACACATGAAGTACCACAAACATTTCTGTTTTTTGTTTTGTTTTGTTTTTATAATTCCCATCCCAATTAAATCCTCAGCCTACCCAGGAAGTAAGTTCAAACTCCTCTATTTTTTAGTTGTTAAGAGTTACTCATGAATGATTGCAAATTAGATGAATGTGTTGGTACCTGCCCATAATCTCAAAATTTGGGAACATAAGGCTAGAGGATTATAAGTTGAAGGCAAGCCTGAGCTATTTATTAGAAGATTTTGTCTGAAAAAGAAAATGAACAAAACCATGATGGTACTTGTCTTAGTTAGGGTTTTATTGCTGTGAACAGACACCATGACCAAGGCAGGTCTTATAAAAAACAACATTAAATTGGGGCTGGCTTACAGGTTCAGAAGTTCAGTCTATTATCATCAAGGTGGGAGCATGGCAGTATCCAGGCAGGCATGGTGCAGGAGGAGCTGAGAGCTCTATGTCTTCATCCAAAGGCTGCTAGTAGAAGAATGACTTCCAGGCAAATAGGGTGAGGATCTTATGCCCACACCCACAGTGACACACCCATTCCAACCAGGTCACACCTATTCCAAAAAGGCCACACCTCCAGATGATGCCACTCCCTGGTCCAAGGATATAAAAGCCATCACATTCCACTCCCTGGTCCCCACAGACTTGTTCAAAAACATGAGTCTATGGGGGCCATACTTAAAGCATAATGCAAAATGCATTTAGTTCAACTTTCAAAGTCCTCATAGTCTATAGCAATCTCAATAATGTTAAAAGTCCAAAGTTCAAGGTCTCTTCTGAGATTCATCCAACTAATTAACTGTAATCTCCAAAGCAAGGCAGGAAAACAGCTGGGCAAACTCCAAACTCTGCATCTTCATGGCTGATGTCAAAGCGGTCTTTAGATCTCCACTCCTTTTTTATCTTTGTTGACTGCAACAAACTGCTTTCTCCTGGGCTAGTTCCACTCCCTATTAGCAGCTTTCCTCAGCATGTATCCCATGGCTCTGGCATCTTTAACATCTTTGAGTCTCCAAGGCATTTTCAATGTTACAGCTTCTTATTTCAGTGTCTGGGATTCCACTTGATCTTTTGGACTCCTCCTAAGGGCTGGCATCACTTTTCCAGCTCTGCCCTCTGTAGCACTCTAAGCTCAGGTTGATCCACTCCACTACTGCTGCTATTCTTGGTGGTCATCACATGGTACTGATATCTCCAATACACTGGGGTGTTCCACTCCAACTAGGCTTCACCAATAGCCTCTCACAGGCTCTCTTCAGGGTGCCAAGCCTCAAATCCTTTGCATGACCCCTTCAGTCCTAGGCCATCAACTACAGCTGAGGCTTCACCTTCTCCAATGGCCTTCCCTGGCCTCTCACAGTGCTAAGTCTCAGCTTCTCTCCATGATCTCTTCATTCCTTCACAAGCAGTACCACCTGAGTGACTCTTACACATTACCAAGTCCAGCCTCAGCATGAGGTACAACCTTGGGTATCTCTGGAACACAGTTTCTTTGTGCTCCCAGAAAACACTTCCCAGAAGATTTCACCTCAGTGATGCTGGTCTCTTCTTAATCACTGCTAATTCCTTAGCTCCAGCTAACCAGCATCAATTTTCCCAGTAGTTCCTTCCATTCTTAACTCTAGAGCCGGAGCCACATGGCTGAAGCTGCCGAGTTCTGCTGCTTACAGGAACTAGAACATGATCCCCTTGTACTATTACATAATCACTGGCTTTATGTTTTCTAAATCCTTCACTGCCTAAGCTTGGCTATCCTGGTTCTTGCTCTGTAGATTGACCTTGAATGCAGAGATCAGCATGCCTGTCTCATGGGCTTAAAGGTGTGTACCACCATGCCTGGTTCTAAATTCAGCTGGGTAGGGTCTTGCCCCAAGGTCCCACTCCCTTAATCTGTTATTTCCTAGAACACAGGATTTTGCTCCATTTCACTTCCTGGTATGCCTTTAATACTTGAACCATATATTTTATATTTTGCCTTTCTAAGCTTGCTGTGCTTGTTCAAACTTCTTTCTGTAAAACTTATCCAGAGAACAAAGTCTCTGCTGGGCTTTTTTGAAACTTCCTTTGTCAATGTAATTAATGCAATTAATCCAAGTCTCTTCACCTTAGCCTCAGGCAGACTTTTCCGACAAGTGCAAAAAGTAGCCACATTCTTCACCAAAATACCACAAAAACAGTCTTTATGCCACATACTGAAATTCTTCTCCTTTAAAATCTCTTGGGCCAGGTCAACACAGTTCAAATTACTCCCAGCAACGAAGTCTTCCATATTCCTACTAGGATGACCCACTCCCTGGTCCAAGGATATACAAACCATCACAGTTCTACTTTTGTGTATTGAGATTTGAGAGCATCTCACAGAATGGTTCTGGATTGGAAGTCCTCATGAATTTATAGTTTCAGTTGAAACTATATGGTCCAGTCATATGAAGACTGTTGAATCTTAAAGATTTTCTTCTAAAATATTTACACTGTTAATTGGAAAGAAGCCATAGTTCTGAGGGCCCTTGATACAGGTCTCAACTTCGCATCATATGGGTAGAACAGATGGTGTGTCCTCATTACCTTAGGCGAGAGATGCTAGAAAAGGCGTGATTTTTCTCACCTGTAGTCTCTCAGTTTTACATCTATCATTTTTGTATATTCCATGTGTCTTGTTGGTCTCTAAATAAATGCAGTTAGTATTTTAAAGGTGATTACAATTGAGCTACAAGTATTAAGTTAGAGAAGAACAAAAATTTGCAAATATAACTTCAAAATTATAACACTGCTCCACAAGAAACAGCTATCAAAATAATAAAGATGATCTTTGCAGTTGTCACTGGGAAGCAAGGCTTATCAAATGCAGGAGATCAGTGGAGAGACTTCCAGTCACTGTGTAGTACTTGCTTACTATAGAGTCTGTTACCAAAGATCATTCATGCTTTCACCCAAGAGGCATCTCCTCACATACATAGTAAGCTCCTAACCACTTCACTGAATTCATTGCTACCAACATTTACACTTTGGTCCACTTTATTCTCTCCCAAATATACATTGTGTTTACTAAGTTTCATTCACTCGATACATCTGAAGCATAGCATCCATCCTTAATACTTGTCTATAAAATGCGTACAACCCCTACTTAGCTTTACATGCTTCCTTCTGCCAAAGTTTCCTGCATTAATATCGTCCATCTTGGTGCTGGAAAGGTTGCTTTGCAGTTACGAGGCTTTGCTTCCCTTGCAGAGCTCCTGGCTTTGGCTCCCATGACCCACACCGACTCACTAAAAGCTATAATTCCAGTTTAAAGGGCTCCGACTCCTTTTCTAGAATCTGTAAGCACTGCATACACATGGCACACACACATATACCTGTAGTCAAAATAACCTAAATCAGATTTTTAAATATCAAAAAATACATTTATTTTTCACTCTAAGAGTTCCTTAAATACTTAGTTGTGATTTTTTTTTTAGAAACGATTTATTTAATTTATATGAATACAGTGCAGCTGTCTCCAGACACACTAGAATAGGGAACTGGACCCCATTACAAATGGTTGTGGGCCACCATATGTGCTAGGAATTGAACTCAGGATCTCTGGAAGAGTAGGTAGTGCTCTTAACTACTTATCTATCTCTCCAGCACCAGTTGTGAATTCTTTAACAAATATGTGCATGTGTGTGTTAAAAATTTTTCTCCTAATTTCTGATTTGTTTGCCATTATTTAATAAGGTCTTTCACAGACAACAACAATCAAAATAAAGTTTATCTCTTGAATTTTTTTCATAAATAGTGTTTTTAGTTTTCCATTTGAAACTTAACTACTAAAGTCAAGACCTCCTCAACTTTCTCATGTATTTTCTTATGAAATGTTTTAAAGTTTAACTTATATCTAGGATATTTATTGTTATGATGTTACAATCAGTTTGTTGTATGTTTTTCTTCCTACCTTTCATAATCCTTCTCTAGATTTTCAGGACCAGGGATGCATCTGGCAGGAGAAGAGCTATTCTCTGCTCTGTCTAGAATGAATGATTATGGCAAGACTAAAAGGATAACATTTCCATTTTTACAGTGAATCTGGTAACTTCCAGGGCCAAGCTTCATCTTGATAATTTGGAGCCTTAGAGTTCCCTTATCAGATACTTGCTATATCTCAGGGTACAATTACCTCTGGATCCCTGGGGAAAAAAAATCAAGCATCCTGAGGTCTTAAATTTACCTTGGAGAATGCATCATGGGGGGTGGAGATGTAATGTGGGGTTTGATGGATATGGCTACCCTCAAAGTTTTAACTGTCCTTATACTTCCAACATAATAATGTATCAGGCATTGGGAATAAAATTCTTGCTTTTTATAAAGTAGGTTGATTTTGGCTTATAAAGTGCAGTTGCTTTGTTCTTGTGCAAATTTTACATTAGCAGTTGATACCAGGAGGCCAAATTAATAGAAGACTCCTTGGCAACCACAGCACACTTATCATAGACACAGGTGGGTGGGCATAGCCGACATTTAAAAACTAGATTTATCATCGAGCCAATTTTAAGGTTGAAGTACTTTCCCTTGGGTTGGGATTTGAATTTTGTTAATTAAAAAGCTATTTATCTAAATTGCTTTATGATTCTCACAATTCTAAACTGTGATATCGACATTCTAAAGCCAGGGATGCATAGGAGCTTGTGAGGAATATATTATTGGTTGCTCTTTGCTTGGTCAGTATTTTCCTAGGTGGAAATAACTGGTTAATAGATGTGAAATGAAACCCACAAGGCCCTCTCAAGAGGCCAGGAAGATGAACAAAGTTTTTGTGCAAAGGATATAAAAATATTGATAAATCTTAATTTGAAAATATTTTACTATGATATGCTAAAGCAGTAAGACGTAATGAATGAAAGCTTCCATTCTGTGTTACTTGCTCTTGTATCTCAGCTCAAAACTGACTGGATCATTGATCTTGGATTAGTTAACCTTAACTTTCAGCTTTCTATGCCCATTTTTCTAACTTGTCTTTAATTACTTTTAGCTTAATCCTTCTATTCACAGGAAAACACTTTGCTAGCTTAATTTAGTATTGCAGTAGTAAAATAAAAAGGGTTCCTTTAGCATGAATTCCTTTTCATCCCTTCAAAGGAAGTATACAAAAATATGGGATACCGAGGCCTGGCTGTTTGTTATTGATATCTCAACAGAGGAGACTCATTGTACTCTACTATCTCATCCCAGAAGTTTCTCTGAACAATATAGTATCTTTGGTTACATTTTAATGTCATAACCTTTGTCCTATCATTCCCTATATCTGTTTTATCTAAGTAAAATCTGTCTATGGAAAAAACATCCTTGCCTTTTCTGTATTTTCTGTAGCAGAGTATTTGGTTTTATCCATTTTACCTATTTTTCACAGTCAGAAGAAAGGAGAAAAGAAGGTCATAAGGAAAAAAAATACTTTGAACTAAAAAATATAAACAATGGCTAAGGATTTAGAAAAATAATTATAATTTATCTTTCATAGCATCACTCTCAGCTGGCTGAGACATGATGGAACCAAAGCATATGACAGAAGCTATAAAAGTAGGGAACAGGTCAGATATGATCCAGGCTAAGGTACCTAAACACCACAAGTCCCACAGTCATGTGACAGATTGGTGCATGATTGATCCAAGACAATAGCTGACTTCCACTCGAAGACTAACTCTGGGGTTTAAAGTCCTGAATACTATTCCAAAAGTGAAAAGGTATACCACAAGCCCACTACAATTTACATTTCTCCTGGCCATTGGAAGAAAAACTCCACTAAAAGAATAATGATGGCTTAAATTTAAAAAAAAAAAAAGGAAGAAAAGTAGAAGAAAGAAAGAAAGAAAGAAAGAAAGAAAGAAAGAAAGAAAGAGCTGCATATGTATCAAATGATGGCCTAGTCGGCCATCACTGGAAAGAGAGGCCCATTGGACTTGCAAACTTTATATGCCCCAGTACAGGGGAACGCCAGGGCCAAAAAGTTGGAGTGGGTGGGTAGGGGAGTGGCGGGGGGGTATGGGGGACTTTTGGGATGGCATTGGAAATGTAAATGAGGAAAATACCTAATAAAAATATAAAAAGAAAGAAAGAAAGAAAGAAAGAAGAGAAAGAAAGAAAGAAAGAAAGAAAGAAAGAAAGAAAGAAAGAAAGAAAGAGAAAGAAAAGAAAGAAAGGAATAGAATAGGGGACTTTTTTGGGATGGCATTGGAATTGTAAATGAGGAAAATACCTAATAAAAATATAAAAAGAAAGAAAGAAAAAAAGAAAGAAAGAAAGAAAGAAAGAAAGGAAGGAAGGAAGGAAGGAAGGAAGGAAGAAAGAAAGAAAGAAAGAAAGAAAGAAAGAAAGAAAGAAAGAAAGAGAAAGAAAAGAAAGAAAGGAATAGAAAAATTCAACCAACACCAAATACATAATTCACAGAGCAAGACCACGACACTGAAAACAAAGATAACATGTCTCATAACCAGTAGTAGTTCGTATTGCTAAAAGCATTATGCACTTCAGACACAGTATCCAGAGACCCTGGAGCTGGAAGTGACTTGAAGAACTCTTCCTTGTGGAGTAAATACATGGTTCCAGAAAGTACCATGTAAGCCTCTAAAAGAGGAAAGCAATTTCTTTTTACCCAGAAGTCCTACCCAGCTATGATTCAACAGCACTCATCATGGTTCTGTCAATATGAACCTAAGGGTGTAGTAGTGGCATAACCAGCACATCTCTGATTGGATTTTAGACTGATACAAAAAGTATAATGCTATGTCTGTATTGGAAATATGGCCTAATACACAGAGCTAGAGAAGTCATGGATCTTGGAGAACTTACAAAAGCCACATTACTAAACCAGAATTATCTCAAAAAACATTCTAAATATTTGTTCTTATATCTGAAAATAAGTGCAGTTCTCATCCCTCATCAAGTGGACCAAGGACCTCAACATAAAACCAAATACATTAAATCTAATAGAAGAGAAAATAGGAAGTAGCCTTGAATAAATTGATGCAGGAGACAACTTCCAGAACAGAACACCAATGGCTCAGGTCAACAGTTAATGAATGGGACTTTGTGAAACTAAAAATCTTCTGTAAGGCAAATGTCACTGTCAATAGGACAAAACGACAGCCTAAAGATAGGGAAAAGATCTTTACCAACTGCACATCTGACAGAGGGCTATATCCAAAATATATTAAGTGCAGGGGCCCTGTTCTGCCTTAGGCATAGGAAGCTAAACTGAGACACAGAATTGGATAAGGGCCCAAAGACTGATAATCTCCAGCCCTTTAAGTCTCTCTGGATGCTAGAAGTTGATAGCCTCTGGAAATGAAACACTTTCTTGGCTATTCTGTAACTAAAACCAACTAACTCTTTTCTCTTTAACTCTCTGGGCTTTATTAGACCTTTAATGCTTAAATAAGCACAGGGGAAACTTAACTCTTTATCACTCTCTTATGATCTGTGCTTAAATAAATGCTAATATCTGGTGATTACATGCTGTTTAGCTGCAGGGAGTTATTAAAATCATTTGTTGCTAGTGTGCCATTCTCTGGCTGCCCAGTCAGAAGCCCCTGGCTGTCCAGGGAGTGCATTAACTGTTTTTGAGCCAGAGAGAAAAGAAAGGGAAAAAAAGATGTCACTCATACTGGCATTTCACATACCAGGTGAAGTGGAAAATGGCCACATCCATACATTTGTATGTATGGATGGGCTGATGGATGGATTGATGGATGAATGGATAGACAGATGGACAGAAGAATGGGCAGATGAATGGATGATGTAGAGCCCCTCAAGCCATCAACCTTATTTCTTTTCTCTGTCCTTTTAATACCTTTTTAGACAAAAATTCTTTGGAAAATTACCTCATAGATATAATGTTACACAAAATGAGAGTTACAAAAGGATGCTGATATTAAGTTCAAAACAGAGTTTCATTTCGTAAGCTCATTCTACGTTCAAAGCAACAGTTTCCCATGGCCTTGCCTTATAATAGTGCACCCCTGTGGCTTGAACATTGGACCTGATCTTAAATGAATATTTTCCCTTGATCACAAATTGGTCCCAAACCTATTTCTCCATTTACCGTAATTTTGAAAGCTCATTCTATTTGTGATAATGCAGCCTTTGCTTATTATTATGAGTTGGCACATTCTCTTCTTGATTCTAACTTTATTGCATCTTTCTAGCAAACAACTAAAATAATCTCTTTTGACTTTCTTCCTATTATTATTTGAATCAAATCAAGAATTTTATAAAATCATTAATTCTTCTAAACATCACTTATTCATGTTGATCTGCAGAAAGTCTGATCAATAGGGTAGGCTCAAGCCCAGGAGTCCTTAGGACATGTAGTAATGACATATCTGGTACAAGAAATGGTCCTGAGATGAAGTCTCTTGAGACCTTGCCTCTCAGACCTCACCCGTCTTAGGCCATGCAAAAAGGTAGGACACCTCGAGGAAGGTTACCTGCTAGCCGTACCTTTCTTAGATGGCTCCTGACAATAAAGAACATAAGAAGTTAGACACAAACAATCCAAAATACCCAATTAAAAATGAAGCACAGAGATAAACTGAGAATAGTCAACAGATGAATTTTGAATGGCCTGGAAGCACTTAAAGAAATGTTCAGTGTCTTTAGTTGTCAGGGAAATACATATCAAAATGATCCTGAGATTCTTCTTATACCCATCAGAATGACTAAGAACAAAAACACAAGTGACAGCAGATGCTGGCAAGGATGTCAAGCAAGAGGAGCAATCCTCCATTGCTGGTAGGAGTGAAAACTTGTCCAACCACTGGAAATCAGTCTGGTGATTTCTCAGCAGAACCTGGTAATAGTTCTACATGAAGACCCAATTAAACCACTCTTTGTCATATACCAAAAGATGCTTCATCATACCACAAGGATACATGCTCTATGTTCATAACAGCTTTATTCATAAATAGCTTTCTAGAAACAACCCAGAAGCCCCTCAACCCAAAAATGGATGTAGAAAATGCGATTCATTTATACAATGGAATACTACTTAGCTATTAAAAACAAAGACATCATGGATTTGGCAGGCAAATGGATAGAACTAGAAAATATCATCCTGAATGAGATAACTCACATGCAAAAAGACATGCATAGTATGTACTCACTTAAAAATGAATAGTAGCCATAAAGCATAAGATACCAATGCTACACTTCACAGACCTAAAGACCCAAGTGAGGATTCTTGAATCTCACTTACAATGGGGAATAAAATAGTTATAGGAGGCAGATGGAGAGAGGAAACTGTATGAGAGAGGGAATGGGAAGGGGACTGGGGAAGGTTCAGGATTAAGTGTGGGGAGAGACAGAAGAGAGAGGGCCAGAGGGCTGGCCGAGATAATGAATGAAAATTTGCAGCTGGTAGAGATGGGGGTGGGAGGGCATCTCTAGGATGTACTAGAGATGTGAGATGGGAAAAACTACCAGGAGTCTAGAAGGTGTCTTTAGGGGAGACTTGTAGCATACAGATTTGAAATCTGAAGTGGCCATGTCTCATAGCCAGGCAGAACCCCTAGTGGAGAGATAAGGACACCAACTCACCCACAAGACTTTTGACTGAAAATTTGTCCTGTCTACAATAAATGTAGGGAAAAATATAAAGCAGAGACTGGGAGGAATGGCTAATCAAAAACTGGCCCAACTTGAGACCGATCCCAAGAGCAAATACCACCACCTCCACCCCTGGTACTACTAATGATCACTCTATTATGCTTGCAGACAGGAGCCTAGCACAACTGTCCTCTGAGAGGCTCCACCCAGTAACTAACTTAACCAGATGCAGAAACCCACAGCCAAACATTGGACAGAGCTGGGCGATTCTTATGGAAGACCTGAGGTAAGGATTGATGTCCCTTAAGGGTATAGGAACCCTAAGGAAAATGAGCACATTCAACTAACCTTGACCATTGAGACTTCTCAGAGATTGAACAACCAAAGTGCATACATAGGCTGGAACTTGATCCCCTGTAAATATGTAGCAGATGTGTAACTCAGTCTTTATATGTATCCCCAAACAACTGAAGCTGTCCCTAAAGCTGTTGTCTTTCAGTGGACCCTGTTCCTCTTACTGGGCTGCCTTGTCTGTCCTCAGTTGGAGATGATACAATTAGCTCTGGAGAGACTTATTGTGCCAGTGGGGGAGGGGTACCCAGATAAGCTCTCCAGTCTCTCAGAGGAGAAGCAGAGGAGAGATGGGAGGAGAGACTGTGTGTGTGTGTTGGGGGGGGCAGTCCAGAATCAGGGTCAGCAATCAGGATGTAAAGTAAATTAATTAATTAATTAATTAATTAATTAATCAATTAGAAAAAAATAAATATGAGAAACTAGTTTATTTTATTTATCACAAAAGCCAAATTCAAATGAGATATTTCTGTGCTTAGAGATAAAAAAATGAATTAAAGAAAAACTTTATTTTGTAAACACCATTACAAAAAACCACAGTGAATCAAAATGCTTAGTTGTGGAGCCAAAAATCAGTAAATATGTCCACAATATAACTCCTGCCACTAAGCCTCAGGGACCATTACAGAAGAGAAAACAGAAATATTGTAATCACCAAAGGAGCAGGGAGTATTATATAAGTTTTTCCTTCTAGAATTGTCAGAAGCCACATTCATACAGACTCACCAACATGACTTCTCAAACCTGAGGAAAACACTTTATCTATATACTATATGGGTAAGGAAAAGCACATTAGGCTTCTACCACACACACACACACACACACACACACACACACACACACACACACACACAAACACACACACACACACGCTCAACTCTAGGCAGCTAAGGAATGCTGAGATTGGGGCAGAAATAGTAATTCCTAGAAATGAGCACACCAATTGGCTATCTAATACCAAATTGTCAGCCCTGAAAATATAGATATATATTATATTATCTAGGTATCAAAACAAATATCTAAAATGTCCAGAAGACAATTTCTAAGTTTCACTTTTTAAAAGTATCAGTGACAATATGGAGGGTTAAAGTAAACAGACAAATGAAATAAAAAATTAACTCAAGACTTAAAAACTAAAGTTAGAAAATTGATGAAATAATAATAATTGTTTCAATAACAATTTAAAAAAACAATGCATAGTATGTAGAAAAGAAAAACAGCAATGAAACTGAGATGATAAAAAGAACCAAAGAGAAATGCTTGAAACAATAGAATGAATTTATTTGTTTATAACTAGAATATATTAACCAACGTACAAAACAGCTACAGAATAGTTCAGTGGTTAAAGTGTCCAGTTAGGTTGTATAATTGCCCTGGTTCAACGACTAGAAACCCCCACATACAGAGAACAAAAACTTTGCAGATTATCCAGCATTATCAACTTCTGGAGTAGATTCTCAGCATCATAAAATTGTAGTTCAAGTCTTGTCAAGGACCAGCTCGATACCACATGGTAAAACAAAGCAGACACTGAAGGGTTATTGTGTTGGCAATTTGGGCTAAAAGCTAATGACTTCTGGCTATTTAACTCTTCTTGATATTCTGGGCCAAAGTCATTGCAAGACTTCAAAATAGTAAGACACTAGGCAGATGATATGTCTCTTGAAAAATCTTTACTAACTTAGGTCATCAAAAATTATTGTTTTAAAATTACAATGTACATATGGAGCTAGTAAGAGTTAAGTTCAAAGTCTTGTATAGATAAAACTATTTCATCATTTATTTTCTGCCCTTACATCTACAATAAACTGCCCAGTCCCAGTTTATGACCTTTAGTTACCAGATAGTGGCTTCATTCCTAACCTAAATAGTATGTTTTCCTTGATCATAAATTATTCCAAGCCTGCTTTCTTGTCCTAGTGCATTTACCCCATGACACATGAATGTTTACAGAGTTCTATTTGCAGATTTTGTTCTGTAGGTGGTCAAGATTACTAGTATCAAGTTAGGAATCATTATGCTATGTATCTCACACTAATCAGAATGGTTATCATTACAAACAACAACAGTAAATTACAATAAATGCTGCCCAAGATGTGGGAGGATAGGAGATTTTACACACTGCCAGTAGGAACATAAACTATTATACTCACCACTATATAAACTCCACAATGAACTTAAAAAAGAATTTTCTTATGATCCAGCTGTACCACTTTGGTATCTACCAAAAGAAATCTATTTTCAACCATCAAAATAACTGGACTTTCACTTTATTGCTGTAGTAGTCACATAAGCTAAGACATAGAAAAAGGCTAGATGCCCATCAAAAACACATGAAGATTAAATTGTGGTAATTATGCACAATGGAATTTTACTCTGCCCCCAAAAGATGAAATTATGACATTTACAGAAAAATTAAAATGTAAATCACTGTAGTAAGAAAAATAAGCCAGTCTCAGAAAAACAAATACAACTGTTTTCTCTAATGCAGATTCTAGTTATACCTTACAATGTGCCGTGTGTGTTTGTGTATGCTGAAGGTTATGGAGTAAGAAAGGGTGCTATGTGGAGCAAAGAAGAGTTCTTAAAATGGGTAGAAAAGAAAAACAGAGTAATGTGGTATGTTAAAGCAGAAAGATACCTACTCCATAGAGAAGGGGATCAGCCAGAGTTGGGAGGGAGAAGAGAGTTGACAAGGCTATATGGGTATATATGCAGCTTATACTCCCACACAAACATACACACACGGGAGGGGAGAGGGAGAGACGGGGCAAGGGATAGAGGGAGAGAGAGAGTTAAATATGAGGGAAGGAATGGAGAGATGGATGTGTGTGTAGAGGGAATGGACTCAGGGAAAGAAGGAGAACAGCAGGAAAAGGGAGGCTATGTCCACCCTTCAGGTATATAATGAATAAACTAGGCTCCATTTCCAGCAATTAATGGCCCAAAAAGAAAATTGTACTATATATTTTGAAACCTGGAGGCTGTTTCATGTGTTTAATATGGGAAATCAATTGAGCCATGTAATGGAAGTGGTAAATTTCAGACGAAAGGGATGCGCTGTGGAATCCTAACAAGACTTTGCAATCAGTGTTTACTTGGAGGAATCCTCTGCTTTCAACTTGTTTGATTCCATGGCCTCATTTTGTTTCTAAATTGTATGAGCAAATTTTCCATGACAGTGGCTCTAATATATCTTTGTTTGGTGACTCATAGCAATATAATTTACTTTTTAAATGTTATGATTATATTCCTCTCCCTTTTTAATTTTTATTTTGAGAGTGTGAGGGTTTTGTATGCACGTATGTCTGTGAACCTTGTTGTGCCCAAAGAGGACATTGAATTCAGGAAATAGAGTTACAGGTGGCCATCAACTGAGATGTGGGTGCCAGGAGTGGACCAAGTTCTTTAGAAGAATAGACAAGAATCTCACAGCTGACCTGCCTCCCTAGCACCTGATAAAAATTTTAAACAATCTTATATCAAGAATGTTTCAGAAGGTTTTTCAGGCTCTTTTCAAAGGGAAGAGCCATACCTATATTTAGGAGGCGCCTTATTAATTCCTTGTTATTCTTTGTTGCAGGGATTCATGAATGTCAAAAATGTAAAGCCAGCAGTGATTATACTAAGTGAGAGGTGACACTGTAGTTACCAGTTGGCAATGGTGAGGACAGACACATTCCATGTCCCAGGACACAAACAGCAAACATCTAGCTGAGCTCGTCAAAGGAAGGACAGATACACAGGAAAGCAGACTGCTTTCCAGCTTCACCGAACAGCACTGTGCTTGAGCTTTTGTGTCATGGAATGGAGATGCTTGAGACTAAGTCCTCAACCCAGCTTACTACTTCCCAGCCTGCCTACAACAGGGGCATGCACACCCACATATCTGGAAGCCAATGTTTCTATTTATTTACATAATGCTATTTCCCCATCTTCACCTAAGGTCTTATCAGTGTCTCAGTATATCCCTTCCTGACCAGAGCTGGGGAAGCTAACAGGAGGTGACACATATTAAAATATTCTAAAGAATATTTGTGGGGAGGAAATTAGTTTGCATTCTTTTTAAGTCTCCCTGACACTGCATTCCTATTCATAGGCAGGAGAGTCATAAATCTGTTTTAATCAATGGGCCTCTTATTTTATAGTTTTGAAGGGAGAAATGTGATTTAGCCATACAGTTAGTCATGATGATGTTCCTTCTTGCTCCAAGATTTTCTGCTTGACTGCAGTTGAGATGATTGTCACAGATCAGTGAAGGATCCTTCATAAATTGCAAGTGTTAGTTTGAGAAAGCTGACATTTGAGGAGCCATGCTGTGTTTCCATGGAAACCACTTGCACTTATATGAACAACTCTTAGTGCCAGATTTTAATCTGAGATGCAGGAAGCATAGAATTGCACTTTCTAAGTGAAGATTAGGAAGGATATGGTGAAAGAAAGGCAGAGTATGTATTTCTACAAATTTACAGCTTCTTTCTAAAGTTTTGTGCATTTTTATATATAGGGAATCATCGTAGACAAAACTTTTCTGCTTGATTTTGTTAGATGTCCAGGTGTATTTGAAAAGCAATTTTAAATGAGTTACTAATTTTCATTTTTAGAGGGAATTCAGAAAGGCCATTTACAAGCAGAAACATTTTATGTGCACATTAGGAATTATGAAGTTGTGATAGATTGGAATAGATTCATTCTTTTGACAACATGGCAACATTCTGAGAATTAAATGGACCACTGGCTGTGTTTTCATTTATGTGCAAACTGCAGGTATTTGAGAACTATGTTAAAGACTTGGAGTAAGTGCACAGGCATCTTCTGTAACATGGTAAATGAAAAAAATGGAAGAAAAACTGAAATCTTTGTGATACCTCAAAATCATTCATTCGTAAGGATGAAGGAAGTAGCAGACTCTGGCAGCTAGGAAAAGCCATGGGCTTTAAAAACAACTGTGAATTTTTTTTTTCATTTTTTTTAACTGTCTGGTAATGACTAAGCCTAACCAAAGGATTCTTGACTAGGTCCTAAATTTTACAAAATTTTCCAGTTGTTTTTTTCCTTATTGAAAATACTGGAGAGGAGGAAGGGAGGGCTGGGGGAAGAGAAGCTGGAAAGGAAAGGGAGAAAGAGAGTGAGACAGAGAGAGAGAGACAGAGATAGAATAGGGCATAGGGACATATGCTGCTGTGATTGATCCCAGCATTGTATGATGAATTATTTTAAGCAAATTGTGTCACTTGGAAATAAGCAGACAGAAAAAAAGCCCTGACAACCTATTTTTAAATTGAATAAAATTTCGTGTTATTGAAAGCTCTGGAAGCCTTGTGTAAGACTGACAGCTGCTCTAGCACTAACCCATAATAACTGTCTTCCACACCTGCCTTTCTTCTTGGGATATCCAGGCACCACTATGATACCTGGTATGATTTGGGGTGGACCAATAGGAATGAGCTTAGCAGATGGTGAGTTAAGGGAGATTTCCCTTGGTGTGAGTACAGGAGATAGACCATTCTCCTGAGAAGGTTTTCAATAAAACACCTTTGTTTACTGGGGATAAACATGTGCTGCATAACCCTTGGAGAGTGGATAGGGATTTTCAGGGTGAGTGCACATCATTGGCTGGGACTAAGGTATTGAGAATGCTTCAGTTTGTATGTGAAAGGACACAGGATGAAGGATTCTTCACTAAATCCATCCATACATTGGTTCACGGTACAATGGATAGTTGTGCTCTGTTGTCATGACTCCATAGAGAGAAACACACCAAAAACGAACAAAAATTTTGGTAGTGTTCTGGCAACTTTTTGCCACGTTCTCACACTCGGGCAGATTGGCAGGGTGATGTCAGCTGATACAGACTCACATGCTGAAGCATATAGTGAGGTAAAACCCATGGAGGTCATGTGACGTTTGGAGGGAGTATAAAGGGACCCAACAGACGGTGACAGAGGCTTGGCTTACATGCATACCTAGCTTGTTCTCCTTTCTTCATTGATCTTTGCCTCACTGAGAGAGGCATGGCAAAGAATTTTTCCTGGAGTCCCTGGTGATCCTGGTCTCTCCTGTTGACTTGTGCTGACTCAGCTGAGACCTGGCTGTGCTGTCTCTGCTAGGTCAGGGCACTACTGCTGACTTGTTTTTCCTATCCCAACACTACTAAATTGGATTGCTGGTATATTTGTGAAGTGTTTTCGAGTCGATCAAGCTTTCACTGATGATTCCTGTGAACTGAAATTGCTGATTTCCTATCAATGCAGATGGGATTTGCCCCCAAAGAACAATTTCTAGACAGGTCCACTTCCCCCATATTCTAATAACTTTTCCTTTGATCTACCTCTCTTCGGTGGTGGGCTAGAAAGGAAGTCAGAGCATGTAAGAACCCATTTTAAAAGAAGGGCTGAAAAAAATCTAAGCCTACAATCATATCCCTTGAGTTTTGTTGTTAGCCAAGCTGATGAGTGCAAGGTAGAATCTCAGAGTCTCTTTGCTTTACATTTCCCTGAGAGCAAAGAATGCTAAACATTTCTTTAGGTGCTTCTTGGCTATTTGAGATTCCTCTGTTGAGAATTCTCTGTTAATCTCTGTACTCCATTTTTAATTGGGTTATCTGATTTGTTGGTATCTAACTTCTTGAGTTCTTTATATATTTTGGATATTAGCCTTTGATCAGATGCAGGGTTGGTGAGGCTCTATGCCCAAAATGCAGGCTGCCATTTTGTCCTATTGACAGTGTCCTTTGAAATACAGAAGCTTTTCAGTTTCATGAGGTACCATTAATGAATTGTTCACCTTAGTGCCTAAGCCTTTGGTATTCTGTTCAGGAAGTTGTCTCCTGTACCATGAGTTCAGGGATATTACCCACTTTCTGTTCTATTACATTGAGTGTATCTGGGTTCATATTTGTTTGTTTTTCCATATAAAATTGAGAATTATTCTTTCAAGATATGTAAAGAGTTGATTTCTTTGAGTTAATTTTGTATACTGCCTGCTTGCTGAAGGTGTTTATTAGATTCTATGAGTAGAAGTACTCTGCTAGCATTTTGGGGTCACTTCTGTATACTATCATATCATCTGTATATATATTGCATATTTTGACTTTCCCTTTTCAATTTGTATCCACTTGATCTCCTTTAGTTTTCTTAGTACTTTAGCTAGAACTTCAAGTAATATCAGGAAAGGATATGGAAAGACTGGATTGCTTTGCCTTGTCCTGAATTTTAATGGAATTGCTTTAAGTCTCTCTCCATTTAACCAGATTCACTTAGTGTATATTGTCTTTATTGTGTTTAAGTATGTACCTTGTATTCATAGCTTCTACAAGACTTTTAACATAAATGTGTGCTGGATTTTTTCAAATTCCTTTTAGCCTCTAATGAATTAGCTTTATTTCCATTCAGTTGTTTTATATGGTGTATCACCTTGATGGATTTTGCATATTGAACTACCCTTTCATCCCTGATGAAGCCTAATTGATTGTGATTGATGGTGTCTTTGATGTGTTCTTGGATTTTGTTTGCAAGTACTATATTGAGTATTTCATAAGGCAAATTTGTCTAAAATTATTTTTGAGTCTTTTTTTTAATTAGATATTTTCTTCATTTACATTTCAAATGCTATTCCCAAAGCCCCCTATGCCCTCCCAACTCCCTGCTCCCCAACCCATCCACTCCTATTTCCTGGCCCTGGTATTCCCCTGTACTGGGACATATGATCTTCACAAGACCAAGGGCCTCTCCTCCCGTTGATAGCTGAGTAGACTATCCTCTGCTACATATGCAACTAGAGATACAAATCTGGATATTACTAGTTAGTTCATCTCGTTGTTCCTCCTATAGGGTTGCAGACCCCTTTAGGTCCTGGGGTACTTTCCCTAGCTACTTCATTATGGGCCCTGTGTTCCATTAAATAGATGACTGTGAGCATTCACTGCTGTATTTGCCAGGCACTGGCATAGCCTCACAGGGGAGAACTATATCAGAGTCCTGTCAGCAAAATCTTTCTGGCATATTCAATACTGTCTGGGTTTGGTGGTTGTGTATGTGATGGATCCCCGAGTGGGGCAGTCCCTGGATGGTCCTTCCTTCTGTCTCAGCTCTGAACTTTGTCTCTGTAACTCCTTCCATGGGTATTTTGTTCCCCATTCTAAGAAGGAGTGAAGTATCCACACTTTGCTCTTCCTTCTTCTTGAGTTTCATGTGTTTTGCAAATTGTTTCTTGGGTATTCAAAGTTTCTGGGCTAATATCCACTTACAGTGAATGCATATCAGGTATGATCTTTTGTGATTGGGCTACCTCATTCAGGGTGATATCCTCCAGATGCATCCATTTGCCTAAGAATTTCATGATTTCACTGTTTTTAATTGCTGAGTAGTTCTTCATTGTGTAAATGTACCACATTTTCTGAAACCATTCCTCTGTTGAGGGATATCTGGGTTCTTTCAAGCTTCTGCCTATTACGAATAAGGCTGCTATGAACAGAAAGGAGCATGTGTCCTTATTACCAGTTGGAACTTCTTCTGGGTATATGCCCAGGAGAGGAATTGCTGGATCTTCGGTGGTATTATGTCAAATTTTCTGAGGAAATGACAGACTGATTTCCAGAATGGTTGTACAAGCTTGCAATGCCAACAGCAATGGAGGAGTGTTCCTCTTTCTCTGCATCCTCACCAGCATCTTCTGTCACCTGAATTTTTGATCTTAGCCATTCTGACTGGTGTGAAGTGGAATCTCAGGGTTGTTTTGATTTGCATTTCCCTGATGATTAAGGATGTTCCACGTTTTTTCAGGTGCTTCTCAGCCCTTCAGTATTCCTCAGTTGAGAATTCTTTGTTTAGCTCTGTACTCCATTTTTTAAATAGGGTTATTTGATTTCCTGGAGTCCATCTTCTTGAGTTCTTTATATACATTGGATGTTATTCCCCTATCTGATTTAGTATTAGTAAAGACCCTTTCCCAAAATGTTGGTGGTCTTTTTCCCTTATTGACAGTGTCTTTTGCCTTACAAAAGCTTTGCAATTTTATGAGGTTCCATTTATCCATTCTCGATCATACTGTACAAGACATTGCTGTTCTATTCAGGAATATTTCCCCTGTGCCCATATCTTCCAGGCTTTTCCCCCTTTCTCCTCTATACGTTTCAATGTCTCTGGTTTTATGTGGAGTTCCTTGATCCAGTTAGATTTGACCTTAGTACAAGGAGATAGGAATGGATTCCCATTCTTCTACATGATAACCGCCAGTTGTGCCAGCACCATTTGTTGAAAATGCTGTCTTTTTTCCACTGGATGGTTTTAGCTCCCTTGTCGAAGATCAAGTGACCATAGGTGTGTGGGTTCATCTCTGGATCTTCAATTCTGTTCCATTGGTCTACTTGTCTGTCACTATACCAGTACCATGCAGTTTTGATCACAATTGCTCTGTAGTACAGCTTTAGGTCAGACATGGTGATTCTATCACAGGTTCTTTTATCCTTGAGAAGAGTTTTTGCTATTCTAGGTTTTTTGTTATTCCAGATGAATTTGCGATTGCCCTTTCTAATTCGTTGAAGAATTGAGTTGGAATTTTGATGGGGATTGCATTGAATCTGTAGATTGCTTTTGGCAAGATAGCCATTTTTACTATATTGATCCTGCCCATCCATGAGCATGGGAGATCTTTCCATCTTGTAAGATCATCTTTGATTTCTTTCTTCAGAGACTTGAAGTTCTTATCATACAGATCTTTCACTGCCTTAGTTAGAGTCATGCCAAGATATTTTATATTATTTGTGACTATTGAGAAGGGTGTTGTTTCCTAAATTTCTCTCTCAGCCTGTTTATCCTTTATGTAGAGAAAGGCCATTGACTTGTTTGAGTGAATTATATATCCAGCTACAGCACTGAAGCTGTTTATCAGGATTAGGAGTTCTCTGGTGGAAATTTTAGTGTCACTTATATATACTATCATATCATCTGCAAAAAGTGATATTTTGACTTCTTCCTTTCCAATTTGTATCCCTTTGATCTCCTTTTGTAGTCGAATTGCTCTGGCTAGGACTTCAAGTACAAGTTTGAATAGGTAGGGAGAAAGTGGACAGAGTTGTCTAGGTCCTGATTTTAGTGGGATTGCTTCCAGATTCTCACCATTTACTTTGATGTTGGCTACTGGTTGGCTGTAGATTGCTTTTATCATGTTTAGGTATGGGCCTTGAATGCCTGATCTTTCCAAGACTTTTATCATGAATGGGTGTTGGATTTTGTCAAATGCTTTCTTCGCATCTAACGAGATGATCATGTGGTTTTTGTCTTTGAGTTTGTTTAAATAATGGATTAAATTGATGGATTTCCATATTTTAAACCATTCCTGATTCCCTAGAATGAAACCTACTTGATCAGGATGGATGATTGTTTTGAATTGTTCTTGGATTCGGTTAGCAAGAACTTTATTGAGTATTTTTGTATTGATATTCTTAAGGGAAATTGGTCTCAAGTCCTCTATCTTTGTTGGGTCTTCCTGTGGTTTAGGTATCAGAGCAATTGTGGCTTCATAGAATGAATTGGGTAGGGTACCTTCTGCTTCTATTTCATGGAATAGTTTGTGAAGAACTGGAATTAGATCTTCTTTGAATGTCTGACAGAACTCTGCACTAAACCCATCTGGTCCTGGACTTTTTTGGTTGGGAGACTATTAATGAGAGCTTCTAGTTCTTTAGGGGATATAGGACTGTTTAGGTCATTAACCTGATCCTGATTTAACTTTGTTACCTTGTATCTGTCTGGAAATTTGTCCATTTCATCCAGGTTTTCCAGTTTTGTTGAGTATAACATTTTGTAGAAGGATCTGATGGTGTTTTGGATTTCTTCAGGATCTGTTGTTATGTCTCCTCTTTCATTTCTGATTTTGTTAAGTAGGATGCTGTCCCTGTGCCCTCTAGTGAGTTTGGCTAAGGGTTTTTCTATCTTGCTGATTTTCTCAAAGAACAAACTCCTCCTTTGGTTGATTCTTTGACTAGTTCTTCTTGTTTCCACTTGGTTGATTACGCCCATGAGTTTGAATATTTCCTGCCTTCTACTCCTCTTGGGTGAATTTGCTTCCTTTTGTTCTAGAGCTTTTAGGTGTCTTGTCAAGCTGCTAGTGTGTGATCTCTCTAGTTTCTTTTTGGAGGCACTCAGAGCTATGAGTTTTCCTCTTAGAAATGCTTTCATTGTGTCCCATAAGTTTGGATATGTTGTGGCTTCATTTTCATTAAAGTCTAAAAAGTCTTAATTTCTTTCTTTATTCCTTCCTGACCAAGTTATCATTGAGAAGAGTGTTGTTCAGTTTCCTCATGAATATTGGTTTTCTATTATTTATGTTGTTATTGAAGATCAGCCTTACTGCATGGTGGTCTGATAGGATGCATGGGACAATTTCAATATTTTGTATCTGTTGAGGCCTCTTTTGTGACCAATAATATGGTCAATTTTGGGGAAGGTATCATGAGGTGCTTAGAAGAAGGTATATCCTTTTGTTTTAGGATAAAATGTTCTGTAGATATCTGTTAATTCCATTTCCTTCATAACTCCTATTAGTTTCACTGTGTCCCTGTTTAGTTTCTGTTTCTACGATCTATCCATTGATGAAAGTGGTGTGTTGAAGTCTCCCACTATTATTGTGTGAGGTGCAATGTGTGCTTTGAGCTTTACTGAAGTCTCTTTAATGAATGTGGCTGCCCTTGCATTTGGAGCATAGTTATTCAGAATTGAAAGTTCCTCTTGGAAGATGTTATCTTTCATGAGTATGAAGTGCCCCTCCTTGTCTTTTTTTGATAACTTTGGGTTGGAAGTCGATTTTATTAGATATTAGAATGGCTACTCCAGCTTGTTTCTTCAGACCATTTGCTTGGAAAACTGTTTTCCAGCCCTTCACTCTGAGGTAGTGTCTGTCTTTTCCCCTGAGATGGGTTTCCTGTAAGCAGCAAAATTTTGGGTCCTGTTTGTGTAGCCAGTCTGTTAGTCTATGTCTTTTTATTGGGGAATTGAATTCATTGATATTAAGAGATATTAAGGAAAAGTAATTGTTGCTTCCTATTATTTTTGTTCTTAGAGTTGGCATTCTGTTCTTGTGGCTGTCTTCTTTTAGGTTTGTTGAAGGATTACTTTCTTGCTTTTTCTAGGATGTGGTTTCCGTCCTTGTATTTTTTTTCTGTTATTATATTTTGAAGAGCTGGATTCATCGAAAGATAATGTGTGTATTTGGTTTTGTTGTGGAATACTTTGGTTTCTCCATCTATGGCAATTAAAAGTTTGGCTGAGTATAATAGCCTGGGCTGGAATTTGTGTTCTCTTAGTGTCTGTGTAAAATCTGTCCAGGATCTTCTGGCTTTCATAGTCTCTGGTGAAAAGTTTGGTGTTATTCTGATAGGCCTGCCTTTATATGTTACTTGACCTTTTTCCCTTACTGCTTTTAGTATTCTATCTTTATTTAGTGCATTTCTTGTTCTGATTATTATGTATTGGTAGGAATTTCTTTTCTGGTCCAGTCTATTTGGAGTTCTGTAGGCTTCTTGAATGTTCATGGGCATCTCTTTCTTTAGGTTCGGGAAGTTTTCTTCTATGATTTTGATGAAGATATTTGCTGGCCCTTTAAGTTGAAAATCTTCATTCTCCTCTACTCCTATTATCTGTAGGTTTGGTCTGCTCATTGTGTACTGGATTTCCTGGATGTTTTGAGTTAGAATCTTTTTGCATTTTGCATTTTCTTTGATTGTTGTTCCAATGTTCTCTATGGACTCTTCTGCACCTGAGATTCCCTTTTCCATCTCTTGTATTCTGTTGCTGATGCTCGCATCTATGGTTCCAGATTTCTTTCCTAGGGTTTCTATCTCCAGCATTTCCTCACTTTGGGTTTTCTTTATTGTGTCTACTTCCCTTTTTAGGTCTAGTATGGTTTTGGTCATTTCCATCACCTGTTTGGTTGTGTTTTCCTGTTTTTCTTTAAGGACTTGTAACTCTTTAGCAGTGTTCTCCTGTATTTTTTTAAGTGAGTTATTAGAGTCCTTCCTGATGTCCTCTACCATTATCATGAGATATGCTTTTAAATCCGGGTCTACATTTTCGGGTGCATTGGGGTACCCAGGCCTGGCTGAGGTGGGAGTGCTGAGTTCTGATGATGGTGAATGGTCTTGGTTTCTGTTAGTTTCTTGTGTTTGCCTTTCACCATCTGGTAATCTCTGGAGTTAGTTGTTATAGTTGTCTCTGGTTAGAGCTTGTTCCTCTTGTGATTCCATTAGCCTCTATCAGCAGACCTGGAAGACTAGCTCTCTCCTGAGTGTCAGTGGTTGGAGCACTGTCTGCAGGCAAGCTCTCCTCTTGCAGGGAAGTTGGCCAGATATTTGGCATTCAGACATGCCTCCTGGCAGAAGATGAAGGCCCAAAACAGGGCTTGTCCCAGAATCTCTGTAGCTTCTGTAGTCCACACTCTCACCTGTGCAGACTAGTCCCGGGGTATCTGGGAACCAAGATGGCTCCCCCAGGTGCTGTGGCAAAGCCCTCCAGGTGGGGCAGACTCCTCTCCTCTGGCAGAGAAGGTGCCCAGATGTCTGGAGCCTGAAATGAGATCTGCCCCAGTAGCTCTGTGGCTTCCTCCTGTCCCAGAATCTGTTAGCCTCTGCAGTCCACAATCTCACCTGTGCAGACCAGTCTTGGTGGAATCTGGGAACCCAAGATGGCTCCCCAGATGCTGTGGTAAAGCCCTCCCGGGTGGGGTGGACACCTTGCCTCTGGCAGGTAAGGTGCCCAGATGTCTGGAGCCTGAAATGTGTTCTTGCCCCAGAAGCTCTGTGGCTTCTGCCTCTCCCAGAAGCTGTTAGCTTCTGTAGTCCACACTCTCCCCTGTGCAGACTAGTCTCGGCGGGATCCGGGAACCAAGATGTCCTAAATTTTATATTTTTGACTGATATATTGATTTCTTCTTTCATATCTTCTGTGCCTGAAATTCTCTATTCCATCTTCTGTATTCTGATGATGCTTACATCTATGGTTCTTGATCTCTTTCCTCAGTTGTGCTTTTATTATTACTTCAGTTATTCTTTCAGGTTCTTGAATAGTTCAGTTCATATCCTTTACCTGTTTGATTGTATTTTCCTGTATTTCTTTATATTTATTTGTTTCCTCTTTTAATGCCTTTACTTGTTTGAATGTATTTTCCTTATTTCTTTAAATTTTTTATTTATTTCCTCTTTAAAAACTTCTGTAATCATTATATGATCAGAGTTTAGATCATATTCTTGTGCTTCAATTTCATTAGGATTTCCAGAGTTTGTTGTAACAGGTATAGCTGGGTTCTTGTGGTGCCACATTGCCCCAGGTCTTCTGCTGACTTTTGCCTATCTGGTTGTCCCTAGTATTTTTCGGATGATCTTGATGGATGGCAGCAGGACTTCTGCAGAAGGTCATGGATGTGCTTCAGTCAGACCCTACTGGCAAGGGATTGGTGAGGTACTGTTACAAGCAAGTAGTTCTTAAGACTCCAAAAGCTCCAATTGCAAAGCAGGACATTCTTGGGGTCCTGAAAGACTCCTCAGGCCCTAAGAGCCAGACAACAGAATTCAGGAGACTGTATACAACTCTGGGTGGACAAGCAACCAATCATTTTCAAGATATTTTAATTTAATTAAGGAGTCTGTTTTCTGAAATGGCCTTGAACTTCTTAGACAGTCAACCAATGTGAATATTAAACTCGTGATTTTTTTTTTTTGCCTCAACTTCATGAGGATTTAGGATTACATGTCTGTGCCAACAGACTCAGCAAGTCTCCTACTCTCTTTTAGAGGAGGAAAAGACTATGGTCTCAGATATGCAATTATTAAAACAAGTTATCTTTAAATCATTATGGTTAAATATTGAGCTTAATGCATTATAACAAATTCTTGAATGTCTGTACATTTTAAGGAAAATAATTGTTTTCTTTGTTGACATTCGTATCTTGCATCACTGCTCATGTGTTACCTACCCTCACCCAAAACTTGTGTACATTTAGGAAACAAAGTACCTAACAATATTAAACTGGTACTCCAAAACCATTAACAGATTCTAAAATCTTAGCCCTATAATACTGTCTTTTAATAAAATTTAAGAAGAACAAGGTAAAAAGGAGAAGAAGAAGAAGAAGAAGAAGGAGGAGGAGGAGGAGGAGGAGGAGGAGGAGGAGGAGGAGGAGGAGGAGGAGGAGGAGGAGGAGGAGGTAATATATGAAAATCTCATGGTTAAGAACCACTTCTTTCAGAAAAGAACTTTTTGGGCACACACTTAACTGTAGCAGGAAACAGTAATCTATATATAGAACAATGTTCTGAGAAGGAGTAATCGCATGGACAAAGAAAAGACAAATCTGAGGAACAGTTCTGAATAGACTATAAATTGCATAAATGTACATGAAGGCATGTGGATTGGTTAAGACAAAAAACAAGGGCTAGATCCTATAGGCTACCAAACTAGTTGTAAATATGATACTAGTTTTAGTATAAAGACAAGTTATTGGAAATCCCTTAAAAACTTAAACACATGGTTAAACACTTTAGAGAAGTTGGGTGATTTTAAATGTCAAAAACAGAATCCATCAAGGAGCTGAATGGCCAGCCTCAGAAGAGATGCCTGCAGCCAAAATAATCCTGAATATTATGGTAAGAAAGTTTCACATTTGAACACAATGTAAAGGTGGAACGATAAGATTTTGAAAGAAATAATAAATGGGTTATGGGAAATGACACTCTGGCCATGCCAGCACATATAGGAAAATGTTTAATTAGTGATGGCTTACAGTTCAGAGGTTTAGTCATAGAGGTATGCAAGTAAACATGTTGCTGGAGAGATAGCTGAGAGTTCAATATCTTTATCTGCAAGAACCAGGAAGATGCCATGGGACACTCCTGGCTTGGGAAGTTGAGACCTCAAAAACTGCCTCCAGTGACAGATTTCCTCTAACCACACCTAGGCCAACAAGCTCATATTTCCTAATAGTGCCAGTGAGCTTATGGGACTTTTTTTTTTTAATTTTTTTTTTTAATTCAAACTACGACATTCCATTCTCTGGCCCTCCTTAAGGCTGAATCATAATGTGAAATGCATTTAGTCCCACTTCAGAACTCCCCATAGACTATAATAGTCTCAAACCCATTTAAAAATCCAAACTTCAAAGTGTCCTCTTAGATTCTTGTAATCGCTTAACTGTAATCCCTTGTAAAATCGAAATCAAAATGCAGATCACATATTTCCAACATATGATAGCAAGAGAAATAAATTTCAGTTCCAGAAGGGAGCATAGTGATGAAATACTGGACCAAAGTAAGACCAAATCTAGCCGGGCAAACACCAAACTCTACAGCTCCATTTATGATGCCAAAATGTTCTTCAGATCTGCTGCTCCTTTCATCTTTGTTAACTGCACTTCACCCCTTTCTTTTGGGATGTCTGCACTCCCTGTTAGCAGCTTTCCTTGAAAGTTATCCTAGCCCTGACATCTGTAATATCCTGGGACATGGCAATCTGCCTGGCCACAGTGACTTTCCTCAGCAGAAGAGGAAGATTCTATATTCCCTCCCTTTTAACCTTGATTCTAAAACTAGAATCCTGTGGACAAATCTGTCAAGTTTGGGCTAAAATCTGGCCCCCTTGTCCAATTGAATTGTTACCAGCTTTCTGTTCCCAAGAGTTTCCTTCACTGCCTAAACTTAGCTATCCTGGAACTGGATCTGTAGACCAGACAGACTGTCCAAAAATTCAGAGATCTGCTTTCCTATCTTGGGTGCTGTGGGCTTAAATGTGTGTTTCATTGCACCTGTATTTAAACTATTCTTAATTACTTTTCACAGGTTGGAATCATAGCTGTGTAGAATTTTGTCACACTTCCTTTATTTGATTTAATGGCAGGATTCTCTTTAATTGGTTTATCTCCTTGAACATAGGACTTAGATCCATTTCACTTCCTGGTATCCTTTTGCTCTTCAAATTTTTCTCTTCAAATGTCTCTGTGTGTGCCTGTGTGTGTGTGTGTGTGTGTGTGTGTGTGTCTGTGTGTGTGTGTCTGTGTGTGTGTTTGTGTGTGTGTGTTCTACAGTAGGATGTTTTCATATGACATTTTGAAAGATATTTAGCATTATTTATTTCTCCTCATATATCTTCCTCTGCCCTAACATCTAATCCCCTACCTTATTGCTGAAGATACCTCATACTTGAGACACCTGGTACTCACTTAGGATCTTCTTTCCTGTTGATTAACTTTTGTAGTGCTGGAAATACTATGCCCGATACTAAGGATAAAAGTAAAGGTCTATTTTACCCGGTTGTGAACCCCGTGAGGTACAATAATAGCTGCCCTGCCACACAGTCCCATCAGTGTATTACTGGCACAAATTTAATGGGAGCAACCAGTAGCTTTCTGATTGGACTTAATCTCTTCTCCAGACAATGAAACCCATATCTGTCCACTGTCACAGGGGGCCATTACCTGTGGCAAAGCAGACCATCAGCTAGGGACAACCTACTACTTACAATCTCCTAAATGGATATAGTATTAATTTGATTTCTAAGGATTTATCCTTATACCCATTAATTAATACATCTATCAACCTCTATCAAATGATATTTTACTTGCAGAGACTCACAAAGACACACCTGAACTTATTCAAAGTGTAGAAAATAATATATTGAGGCATGTTTAATGTCTCTCTCTCTCTCTCTCTCTCTCTTTATCACATCCCCTTCTATCAAAGCTGAGGGATCATTGCAGAAGAGGAATTAAAAAAGTGTAACCACGAACATCAGTAACAGACTATGAAGAAAGAATGTCTTCTAGTCAGACAAAGCAGGTCAGCGGCACTCATGGACTCATAGCAGCTGTTACAGGTTGCACAAGTACACACTCAAGCTTTCCCAAATCCCAATATGGAGAGGGAAGGTGAACATAAAGTCCCATACCTATTAGAGAAGCTATTGGCAATTGGTAGCTGCTGAGAAAGAGAATCCATTTTTTTTAAGGATGAAGTTGTCATTAGGATAACCATGCTCCAGATTGAAAATGCAAACTAAATCAGATGAGATTAAGAAAGAAAACAAAAAGAGGCTAAAATGTTGAGTAGGTAAGGGCCGATTCATGTGGAAGGGGGAGCTTCAAAATTGCATGAAATTTGCAAGGAGCATATAAAGGTGTATGTGTGTGTGTGTGTGTGTGTGTGTGTGTGTGTGTGTGTGTGTGTGTGTGTTTATTTACAAAAATACTATGTACTATGCACTCTGAGATTCTTGCTATGTAAAAGAATAGATAGATGTATCTGATAGAATTGAAAATCCCGAAACATAGAAGACCCAAGATACAATTTGCAAAACACAAGAAAATCAAAAAGAAGGATGACCAAAGAGTGGATACTTCATTCCTCCTTAGAATAGGGAACAAAATACCCATGGAAGGAGTTACAGAGACAAGGTTTGGAGCAAAGACGAAAGGATGGACCATCCAGAAATGACCCCACCTGGGGATCCGTCCCACAATCAGCCACCAAACCCAGACACTATTGCATATGCCAGCAAGGTTTTGCTGAAAGGAACCTGATATAGCTGTCTCCTGTGAGTCAGTGCCTGGCAAATACAGAAGTGGATGCTCACAGTCATGCATAGGATGGAATACAGGGCCCCCAACGGAGGAGCTAGAGAAAGTACCCAAGGAGCTGAAGGGATCTGCAACCCTATAGGTGGTACAACAATATCAACTAACCAGTACCCCCCAGAGCTCGTATCTCTAGCTGCATATGTATCAGAGGATGGCCTAGTCAGCCATCACTGGGAAGAGAAGCCCCTTGGTCTTGCAAACTTTATATGCCCCAATACAGGGGAATGCCAGGGCCAAGAAGTGGGAGTGGGTGAGTTGGGGAGCAGGGCAAGGTGAGGGTATAGGGAGTTTTCGGGATAGCATTTGAAATGTAAATAAAGAAAATATCTAATTAAAAAAGCAAAAAAAAAAAAATTAAAAAAAAAGAAAATCAGTGACAGATTTTCTTGTTGATTTATGATGGCAATGTTATACAAGTTTTACACAAATGAGAATTATCCCACAGGAAAATGTATATGGTGGTGAGATTAATTTGAGAGAGTGGCATTAATTCTAGGATAAAAGCCTTTGACGTGATATGGAAGAGAAACAAATGACAAGGCTTAAATTATTCTTAAGTATACAAGAATTTTAGTTTTGAAACAGACAGATAGTTAAGAAAAATAGTGATGCAAGTTTAGAATATTTATTAATGGAACAATATAATAATTCATTTTAGGGACTTCTGTTCTTTTAATGGATTAAAGAAATATAAAATTTGGAGGATTTTAAAGGAACTGTAAGTTTTACATTACCAATAACAACATTATCACAAATTCTGGGTACTAAAGGAATGCATATTAGTTCTAAAATTTTATAGGTCATTAGTCCATGCAGACTTACTTATCTTCTAGAATTCTGAAATCAAGAAGTCAGCAAAAATATATTCTCAAGGCTTAACTTAGCAAGCATTAATTTACCAACCCATGTGATGAAGCAAGATCCTGGCCTTTGGATAGAGACAAAGGGCTGTAGCCTCTGTTGTCTGTTACAAAGAGTCTTTTCCTCCTGTTGGGGTGCAGTCTCCAACTTTTATATGATGTTTTTGTCTCATCTTACTATATTTTACTTTGTCTTAGTTGATTGTTATCTCTTAAAAGTTGTTCTTTTCAAATGAGAGTCAGAAAGGGAGTCAAACCAGATTGGAGGGGAGGTAGGGAGAAACTAGAAGAAATGAAGGGAGGGAAAACTATAACAAGGATATATTTTATGAGAAAAGAATCTGTTTTTAATAAAAAGGAAATATAAAAAAGAAAAATCTATATACCAACTGATATTAAGTTTATTAGATTTCAAAAGCAAGTAAGAATATTCTAGAATTCTCTCCAAGCTGTCACCTTTACAGGGAGAACTCATACTTCAAAATTTGAAGCTTATCCTTATAAAATTTTTATAAAAAATTCTTTACTACTCAAAAACAAACTGCAAACAAAATCATCAGTAAAAATAGTTACCCACTATGCTTTCCTTGCTTAGCTTTAATTTTGGACAACGAAAGGAAAAGTATTGGTTCAGGACCCCCAATACCAACAACTCAGCACAATGGATATTTATTTGCCTCAAAGGGACAGAGGGCAGAAAATAAAAGTCAAACAGATAAAGAATGAGTGAGAAGGATAAAAGAACAAGGGAGAGGGAGGACCACTATTTGTCCTGGAGTAGAAAAGACTGTCTCTGGAGAGAGAAGCTGGCTGAGACAGACACAGATACTTAAATCCAACCATTGGACTGAAGTCAGTGACCCCTGTAGTTGAATTAGGGAAAGGCTGGAAGAAGCTAAAGAGGAGTGTGACTTTATAGGAAGACCAGCAGTCTCAACTAACTGGAACCCCTGAGATCTCTCAGAAACTGAGCTACCAGCCAGGCAGCATACAGGAGCTGATCTGAAGCCCCCAACACATACACAGCAGAGGACTGCCTGGTCTGGCCTCAGGGGGAGAAGACTTGCCTAACCCTCAGAGATTTGAGGCACCAGGGAGTGGGGAGGCCTGGCAGGGTGGTGTGGAAGGGTAGAATGGTGCGGTGGGGGTTGGGAGTTATCCTATTGAAGATGGGGAAGGAGGAATGGGATAAGGAACTGTGGAAAGGTGGACCAGGAGGGGGCAACAACTGGACTGAAAAAAAAAAAGAAAGTAATAAATAAATAAATAAATAAATGTAAAAGACAAACTTTGTATTAGGATGAGGTGCTTGATTTTAATTGGGTATGAACCCAATTAGATGAGCTAAAGGAGGTGTTTTCATTGCTGGATCCAATACTTTGATAGCGAGACCTTCATAGTCAGCCTAAGGAGGAAGAAGTGGTCAAATAAGGGCACAGACCTTGTTGGCTTGCTCTAGGAATGTAATCTTACCTGTTTACGGAAGGAAGAGGAATTGAAGAAAAGGGCAAGACTGCCAGAGCTGTGTAAACTATTTTTGCTAGCTTTCTGCATGATTTTTTTTTTTTGTATTTCAGAAACAACAGAAAAATATATGGTTCCCATAAGAATTTGAACATGCTTGTGAACATGTAGCAATGACTGTAGCATTCAGGAGTTAGAGGCCTACAGAGTATAGACTGCTGGTAAATTAGATATTTCCTTCTCTTCTAAACTATGGCATACTTCTGTTTTATCCTTTGATCTTCAGAATATTCTTCATTTTAATGAGACTCAAGTGAGAAGGCTTGAGGCCTCAATTACATCCATTTGTAATAAACCTCAGTGTGTGATGGAAATTTGCATACTAGTGTAATGAGATCTCAGAATACAATGCCAAGCAGTTCACAAATTACAAATCAAGGGAATGAGCTTCTCTGGGAAAGCATAATGGATAAAGGTAACAAGCCTGGGATTCTTGGGGGGTTAACTTGACCAAGATCTTAACTCCTCTCTGTTACAACACTGGAGGCATATGTATGTATACTTGAGACATTCTTTAGCACTGAGATTTCTTTAACTCGGTCAGGTTCCTTTGCTTGTCCATATGTCCTCCCAGAGACTTCAAAGTAGGGTTGCCCAGTGGTTCTTATTGCTTTAGAGAACATTGACCCTTCCCTCAAACATATTCCTTTTCTATTTTGATAATTGTAACACCATGGTCAATTTTATTAATCATAATTGTATGAGTTCCAGAGCACAAAACCAACTCCTATTAGCTTCATCAAAAGAAGTCTTGTAGTTAAATAGAAGTTCCCAAAGACACGCAGATTCTGGGCAGAATTTGATGGTTCAAAATACACTGTCAAATTTTCAACTCTTCACCTGGTGTTTTTGTCTCCTGTATTTTGATTTCTATGTCAGACAAAAGTGGCTGGGAAATGTTTCACGTGTGGCTTGATTTTCAGGCTGAACCATGACTTCATTTCTAGAAGAAAGGAAGTGGAGGCAATTTACCAGAGTGTTGTACACCAAACTGAAACTGAAGATACAAGCTTAACAAATCTAACCATCTCACAGAATTCGGAAATATGGATCCTCAAAAATTAAAATGTGTGAGTTCCTTTGTGAATGTGTTACCTCACTCAGGATGATGCCCTCCAGGTCCATCCATTTGGCTAGGAATTTCATAAATTCATTCTTTTTTATAGCTGAGTAGTACTCCATTGTGTAGATGTACCACATTTTCTGTATCCATTCCTCTGTTGAGGGGCATCTGGGTTCTTTCCAGCTTCTGGCTATTATAAATAAGGCTGCTATGAACATAGTGGAGCATGTGTCCTTCTTACCAGTTGGGGCATCTTCTGGATATATGCCCAGGAGAGGTATTGCTGGATCCTCCGGTAGTACTATGTCCAATTTTCTGAGGAACCGCCAGACTGATTTCCAGAGTGGTTGTACAAGCCTGCAATTCCACCAACAATGGAGGAGTGTTCCTCTTTCTCCACATCCTCGCCAGCATCTGCTGTCACCTGAATTTTTGATCTTAGCCATTCTGACTGGTGTGAGTTGGAATCTCAGGGTTGTTTTGATTTGCATTTCTCTGATGATTAAGGATGTTGAACATTTTTTCAGGTGCTTCTCTGCCATTCGGTATTCCTCAGGTGAGAATTCTTTGTTCAGTTCTGAGCCCCATTTTTTAATGGGGTTATTTGATTTTCTGAAGTCCACCTTCTTGAGTTCTTTATATATGTTGGATATTAGTCCCCTATCTGATTTAGGATAGGTAAAGATCCTTTCCCAATCTGTTGGTGGTCTTTTTGTCTTATTGACGGTGTCTTTTGCCTTGCAGAAACTTTGGAGTTTCATTAGGTCCCATTTGTCAATTCTCGATCTTACAGCACAAGCCATTGCTGTTCTGTTCAGGAATTTTTCCCCTGTGCCCATATCTTCAAGGCTTTTCCCCACTTTCTCCTCTATAAGTTTCAGTGTCTCTGGTTTTATGTGAAGTTCCTTGATCCACTTAGATTTGACCTTAGTACAAGGAGATAAGTATGGATCGATTCACATGGGTATGGGGGACTTTTAGTATAGCATTGGAAATGTAAATGAGCTAAATATCTAATAAAAAATGGAAAAAAAATTAAAATGTGTGTGTGTGTGTGTGTGTTTGTGTGTGTGTGTTAGGAAACACTTGTAAACAATACAACTAAATACCTTCCAAATAAAATATTGTACTTTAAATTTAAAACACTTTGGAAACAAACACATTGTGTTCATTTTATTTTTTAAATGAAAGTAAAGACACCAAGTTGGTTTGGAGGTGACTGTGAAAGGAGTTTGGAGCTATTGACTATTGGCTGGAAAAGCTGTTGAACGGTCAGGGCTAAATGAGCTATTGTAGGAGCTTAGAAGATAATATATAAGTTGAAATCTGCAAAAAAGATTAATGAGTAACTCAGCCTATAAGAGTGAGTTAAGATAACAGGCAAAGCATAAACCAATAAGGCAAAGACTCCTCTGTGGTTGCACTGTAGTCCCAGGGTTGGACAGAAGTTCCCCTCATAAGACCACAGGGCAGCTGTCACTTCTCATTCCTTTTTAAGGTCGGGTATCTGTTGTTATTAGACGCGTTCTCACGACCGGCCAGGAAAGACGCAACAAACCAGAATCTTCTGCGGCAAAGCTTTATTGCTTACATCTTCAGGAGCCAGAGTGCAA